>NC_054378.1:8690695-9035695 GCF_017654675.1 Xenopus laevis
AATTGATGCAATTTCTCCTGTTCAATTCAGGGGCAGATTTATCGAGGGTACATTTCGAAGTAAAAAAATTCAAAGTAATTTTTTGGATACTTTGACCATCGAATAGGATACTACGACTTCAAATTCGATTTGAAGTAAAATCGTTCGAATATTCGACCATTCGATAGTCAAAGTACTTTGATTTCAATATTTCGCCAAATTAAACCTGCCGAAGTGATATGTTAGCCTATGGGGACCTTCTAGAGCATTTTTTCTACGTTTTTGGAAGTCAAAGTAAAATCATTCGATCGATCGCTGAAATCCTTCGAATCGTTCCATTCGAAGGATTTAATCGTTCGATCGAATGATTTTACTTCGACCGCAGGATACCCAAATTCGCTGAAAAAAAACTTTGATATTCGAAGTTAGAGTATTTCAATTCGATGGTCGTATTTCAAAGTATTTTTAACTTCAAAATTCGACCCTTGATAAATCTGCCCCTCAGTGTATGGTTGCTAGGGTAATTTGGAGCTTTTTTTTGGAGCCTAGCAACAAGACTGCTGAAAAGGCAAACTGGAGGACTGCTGAATAAAAAGCTAAAAAATTCAAAAAACATTAATAATAAAAAAAAAATGAAACCTTTTGCAAATTGTTTCAAAAAGATCACACTCTACAACATACTAAAAGTTAACTCAAAAGTGAACAACTCTTTACCGGTTAGTTGATCGGGAAAAATAAAAATATAAATCTTACTCTGTTGCTAGCGGGTTTTATTTGGTTGACTGAATAAGCTGCACATATTTTTCTACTTCTGAAAGGAGAAATAAATCACAAAAGTTAAAATGTTTACATTAAAAAGTAAAAACATTTTAAAAATCCAACACATCTACTAGCGATGGGCAAATTTATCTGCCAGGTGCGAATTTGGGGCGACAATAGGTGCAACAATGTCAATTCCGACGCTGTCGACAATTAAAGGCGCCCATTGACTTTAATGCGTGTCGGAATTGTCGCCGGCGTCGGAATTGAAAAAACATTTTTTTTCACGAATTATCCGCCGTTTCGTGAATTTCGCGGGAAGAACGGGAGAAATTCACCCATCACTAATATCTACATTGTAAATTACTTTTATACTGACTTAATGGATTGAAGGAAAAAAAAGTTATTTCCCGCTTGTGCACAAATACAGTGGGGCAAGATATGTTTCTGTGTCCAAAAAATTCTTATGGTGACCATACACTAGTTAAAGGAGAACTAAATCCTAAAAATGAATATGGTTAAAAATGGCATATTTTATATAGTGAACTTATTGCACGAGGCTAAAGTTTCAGCTTGTCAATAGCAGCAATGATCCAGGACTTCAAACTTGTCACAGGGGGTCACCATCTTGGAAAGTGTCTGTGACACTCACATGCTCAGTGGGCTCTGATTGGCTGTTGAGAAGCTAAGCTTAGGGCTCGTCACTAATTATCCAGCAGAAAATGAGCTTCCCTAGCTGTAATATAAGCTGATGCTACAGGTTTGCTGATTATTAAATTCTGATGCTAATTGCACTGGTTTCTGTGCTGCCATGTAGTAATTATGTGTATTAATTACTAATCAGCCTTATATTGTGACATTTCTATTCTATGTGTACTGTATATTGTGAGTGGGTCCCTAAGAAGGCATCTTACTGCACGGAGTTGTCTGACTGTATTTCAGATGTGGAAAGGTGACAACAGCCGCAATCTCCGAATCATCGCATTTGTTTGATTCATCGAACTCCGTCTGATCCGCCCACTCAACAGCCTTCTCTCTCTCTGAATTAACTGCTCGATTTTCTTAAAGTCGCCCTCTACAGTGGCATCTGCCAGTCCCACCTGGCTTAATAATAGAAACTGTCGGTATAAAGATGGTAGAAATGCATTAACAAGGCTAAAAAACAAATAATAATAAAAGTTTTGATGCTCACGAGGGTAACCCTGTAGATAGCGAACAAAGACGTTATGATGCAGCAAAAATCTGTATATATCTTAAATTAGAAAGTTTTTGTGGGGGGTCTATTTAAAGCAAAATACATTTTTACAATTTAGGAAAAAGTTGATTTACTCAGAACAGAATTTTATTTATTTATTTTTTACCAGTTTTCACAAAAGTCACAAAAACCAAATGAAGACGTCTGGTCCAAGTTTATTTTGACTTCAATGGCAGTATTCTAGGGTACACCAGACTTGAGGAATGGGCACCTCATAGTAGAGTCCTGCAGCGGGTCAGGTACTGGCGGGTTACCCGCAAAAACCTGCGGGTTGCACGTAGAAGTTTTGGGAGCGGATATAGACGCAAGCCGCGGTTCGGGTTGCGGGTCTTCTGTTTCTTCCTGTTTCTTGATGGTCAGCAGATCGGGTTGCGGATAAGGTACTTGCGGGTCAGGTAGCGGGTCCAAGCGGGTAAGAATGTGGGTTGCGGGTCTGGGTGCGGGTCACATGTAACAAATTGGTTCCGCACAGGACTCGTAGTTTCTACTACAGCAAGCTGGCCAATGAATTTTATCCATATTGGCAAAATACCACTCCATCTTAATTTTAATTCATTTACGTCATGGTATATCTAGTAGAACTGCCTCACACCGGCTAGAATGTAAATGACCAGCGGGATTGCAATCGGTGACCTTCGTTTTTCGAAGTCGCACCGAAGTTTCCTCAAGAGGAAACCTTGGGCAACTTGGAAAACGAAGGACTCCGAATGCCATCCTGCCGGCAATTTAAATTCTAGCCGGCGGGAGTTTGGGGAGATTAGTCCTGAAGAAGAGGCGATTTATTGCCGGGCGACTAAATCTCTCCGAATCTGAGCGTGTGTCTCTGCCCATAGACTGCAAGGTTACAGTAGCCTCTGTTTTGCATTCTTTTAATAAACTTGATTAGGAAGCTCAGGGACAGCCTGCTGTTGAGACAATGGCAGCCTAATCAAGTCTCGAACAACAAGATGAGCCAGTAACACATTCATAGAACCTTGATAAAATCAAGAAAAAAGGAAACACGCATTCATCATAAAATGAATCCACAGGGGAAAATAAAAAAGTTAAGTGGCCCTTTAATATTGACAGCAATCCTGAAGCTGTGGTTCTCCAGAAGTCGTTCCGTTACAACTTCCAGAATCCCAACAGCAGCCGAACTGGGAGCTGCAGATACTGCCTACCCTATGGCATAAAGCACTTAGCATGTTCTGCAGACATTGATCCATTAGAGATTATGAAATGCCCAACTACTTTCAGGCCTTTAAAATTAACTACTGTTAGGGGTAAATTATTAATGAAAATGTCACAGGAGCTATTTATAGGAAAGGATCATGGCTACTTTGCTGGAGAAGCTTATGAAATATTAACAACTGAAATCTGTGAACATTTTGCATTTGAAATGAAGATGGAAAAAGAAAAGGGAAAAGAAAGAAATATTAGCAAAGCAGCATTTTTATAACCTAGCTGTATCCATTGAGTGCACAGATATAAAAAACAGAAGCAAAACTGGAAGTTCTAACACAGATTAAAGAAAATAGGAACATTGGTGTGGATTGGGATGATGTAGAGTCCTGCAGCGGGTCGGGTAACCGCAGGTTACCTGCAAAAACCTGTGGGTTGCAGGTAGAAGTTTTGGGAGCTGGTATAGACGCGGGTCAGGTGGTTCTCCAGATTTGAGGGTCGGGTCGCGAGTATTTTCAATAGCGAGTTTTACTCCTTTGTTTCTGATCACGCCTACTTCTAATGATGTCACTTCTGGGTTACAATGCCAGCACTTCCTGTTGTACTCCTTTTTTTCTGGCCACACCTACTTCTAATGATGTCACTTCCGGGTTACAATGCCAGCACTTCCTGTTGTACTCCTTTTTTTCTGACCACACCTACTTCTAATGATGTCACTTCCAGGTTACAATGCCAGCACTTCCTGTTGTACTCCTTTTTTTCTGACCACACCTACTTCTAATGATGTCACTTCCAGATTACAATGCCAGCACTTCCTGTTGTACTCCTTTGTTTCTGACCACACCTACTTCTAATGATGTCACTTTCGGGTTACAATGCCAGCACTTCCTGTTGTACTCCTTTTTTTCTGACCACACCTAATTCTAATGATGTCACTTCTGGGTTACAATGCCAGCACTTCCTGTTGTATTCCTTTTTTTTCTAACCACACCTACTTCTAATGATGTCACTTCTGGGTTACAATGCCAGCACTTCCTGTTTCTTGATGGTCAGCCAGTTGCGGATAGGGTTGCAGATAAGGTACTTGCGGGCCGGGTAGCGGTTAAGCATGCGGGTTATGGGTCGGGTTTAACAAATTGGTTCCGGACAGGACTCTACTCTGCTGTACCATCAGCAGCTTTAAACTAATGCCAGTCAGAATATACCACCCTCCATCAGCTTATTGGGTTTATTTAATGTTTACATGATTTTCTAGTATGAAGATCCAAATTACAGAAAGATCCCTATACCCTGTTCCATACCTGCATCACTTCAAATTGTAGCTTTCTCTATAATGGATCACATACCTGTAATACATTGCTGCCAAATCCAGTGCCCAATGGTCAAGGGAGGAGACCTTCTATTTTTCCCCAAACCAATGAGATACAGCAAATAAAAAAAATGAAGACCAGTCTACTACAAATCACCGAATGTCTCCCTAAGGGAGTGACCAGGAAACTATAGAAACTGCTTCATAGACTGTTGGGTCTATGGTTTTAGAATAATTTAGCCCCAAAAAGACAAAGTAAAACACTTTATGAAGACATGGCATATTACAAAGTGGACTAACTGCAAACAGTAAAAAGTCAGACTATTGTTATCAGATGGTCACTAGTTACCATCCTATAAACACAAGTTTACATTTAATCCGCCCTTCACAGAGTGAACTTGTGCATTAAAAAGATCAAAGCCAACTCTGCCACCATATGGCTCATTTGCTAATTTTGAGCTCTGTAGTTAAAGTTTTAAGCATTACTCTGGTTTATTGACACCAGCCATATGTCCGCTACGCTCAAGGAACACAACAGGATTTGCCATAATTTATTTAACCCATGTGCTGCTAAGGAATACTGCTAAATGGCAAACGGGCAGCCGTCTCTACCTGTACTAGAGGATCCCACACTCTTTGGCATTGGGCTTCCTTTGTGGTATGTTTGTTCAGGGCCACCCTAATAAAGTTACTAATAAATGAAAACAGTTACTGTGCTATAGTTCTATCAAAAACCAAAACAGCTATCACCCCATATTTCCCGACGTTGTCCTACAATTTATCATTGCCTTGCTGGTCCTAGTTATCTTGCATTTTATTATTTCATTAGGGTGATCCAGTACCATGTGTTTAAGGATATAAAGAATAAATTAGTCGGTAATTTGGCTAGTGACTTTGGTACAGTCTTAAATGAACAGTAACATCAAAAATAAAGGTGGCCATAGACGTAGAGATCCGCTCAATCGCCAAACGAGCGTATGTCTCCCCGATATCGGGCTGATCCGATCATGGGCCCTAGGGCCTAACGTTTGGATAACAATGCATCCGATACGGGCGGTCAGATCGCGGGACCACATACACGTATAGATGCGGCCGCAATCCAACGTTATTTTTTAACCTGCCCGATCGAGATCTGCCCGACTTTCGGCCAGACGTCTATCAGGGAAGCCTTTCGGATGGCCCCACACATGGGCCAATAAGCTGCCGACTCGGTCTGCCGGCAGCTTTTATAAGCCAGTGTATGGGGGCCTTTAGTGTTTTAAAGTAATAAATATATAATAATTAATAATGCTTCTGAGGAAGTGGCGAGACGCCACGAAACGCGTCAAGTGTGGGGGAAGTCATATCCATGCATGTACTGAGGTGTTGATGGTTTTACGCTTGTTTCAATAAAGAAGGTTTGATTTTTCCAAAACCACCGTGTGCTCCATATCCTAATTGCTAATAAATATATAATGCAGTGTTGCCCTGAACTTGTAAAACTGGTGTGTTTGCTTCAGAGACACCACTATTGTTTATATAAATAAGCTGCTGTGTAGCAATGGGGGCAGCCATTCAAAGGAGAAAAGGCTCAGGTTACACAGCAGATAAGCTCTGTAGAACATAATGGTGTTATCTGTTATCCACTATTTAACCTGTGCCATATGGACTTTTTTCAATTTCCGCCATTGCTACACAGCAGCTTGTTTATATGAACTATAGTAGTGTTTCTGAAGCAATCACATCAGTTTTACCAGTGCAGGGCAACACTACATGATCCTTTCATTATTTAAAACACTTTGGTGTTACTGTTCCTTTAAGGATGGCTGATTTGTGGCCATATGCTGGTCAGGGAGGGCCCATACATGGGCAAATAAGATGTCGGCTCAAAATCATGCATGATCAGCTAGAGAGACACTGGTGCCATTTTGTCTTCTGGATCGGACGCCTTTCAATATGGGAGCTCCCCCTCCCACTGTTAGTATTTCCTGTCTGCGTTGCTTCACCCATGGGGCCTAGAAAGTATTAAAACAAAGGAATGAAATAGGATTCTATTCCAATGAATAAGTTAGGGAATATTTTTTAAGAGGGGTGTGTGTGTATCTGAGGACTGGGAAGCAACTGGCACAAAGGATCCTGAAGCCCATGGCGGTTTCAAACCCTCTTAAAGGAGAACTCAACCAGCCCAATAATAAAAACCCCTACCCAATACCCTACATACACCTATAAGTGCCCCATATCCTTTACTGACCTACAAGTGCAGAGCAAGCGCAGTGCAGCTCATGGGCGCCATCTTCCGGCTCTTCGGATTATCTTCCTTTCGTTCAGCAATTTCCTTCACTTTTGGCGCTTGCAGAGTTGCTACGAACAGGAAGACTGCTCCAACTGCACTACGGCAATACGGCGCTCACTTCCTGAAGAAATCTGAAGAGCCGGAAGGTGTCGCTCACAAGCTCCGCTGTGCTTACTCTGCACCTATAGGCGAGTCAAGGATAAGGGGCCCATGGCGGTTTCAAGCCCTCTTAAAGGAGAACTCAACCCCCCCAATAATAAAACCCCCTACCCAATACCCTACATATACCTATAAGTGCCCCATATCCTTTACTGACCTACAAGTGCAGAGAAAGCGCAGTGCAGCTCATGGGCGCCATCTTCCGGCTCTTCAGAAGGGAGAAGAATATCCTGGACTACATAACAGCCTAACTGTGGCTACACCTGAGCTATCTGTGGGTAGCCCTGTTATAAACCTATGCTACAAATGCCAAAATCTTTTACTAATTGCAAATCCTATTCCTGACTACAAAGATCTTTTGCCTAATAAACATGACATAAGGTCTTACGAGTCACGAAGGCCTGTTGTAGTTGGTTGGATTGGTTCCCCCAATCTAATGCTTTGGGAACAAGTCGCACAATTTTGGAAACCACTGTACAGGTATGGGACCTGTTATCTAGAATGCTCGGGACCTGGGGTTTTCCAGATAATGGATCTTTCTGTAATTTGGATCTTCATACCTTAAGTCTACTAGAAAATCATGTAAACATTAAATAAACCCAATAGGCTGGTTTTGCTTCCAATAAGGATTAATTATATCTTAGTTGGGATCAAGTACAAGCTACTGTTTTATTATTACAGAGAAAAAGGAAATCATTTTACAATTTTTTTGGATTTTTTGGATAAAATGGAGTCTATGGGAGATGTCCTTTCCATACCTTATGTATACATTAAATCCAATTAAAACCCAATAGGCTGGTTTTCCTTCCAATAAGGATTAATTATATTTTAGTTCCAGATAACGGATCCCTTCCCTGTATTTTATCACCGCTGCTTGTTCATTAACATGCATAGCCACGCTACAAAGAGTTTGCATTAGGGATGCACGGAATTCACTATTTGGGATTCGGGCGAATCCCCGAATCCTTTGTGAAAGATTCGGTCGGGAGCGTGGTCTGGATGGAGACTGAGTAGGTCGCACACGAGCTGAGCTCCGCATCTGGGGGCCATAAAACTGCGATTATCCTGCCACACTGTGACCCAGTACCCTTCACTAGAACCGGGTAGCAGTCGCAATCCACTGCTGTCTCTGCTGGGCCGGATGGGCCAGACCAGAACCGCCACAAAGAAAAACCAGGCTGCGATGTCCCAAGATGGCGCTGAAGCAAGTAAAGCGCGCACTGACATGGCGCCACCCGCGAGTGTCGGGGATACGGCAGCCCGCAGGCTAGAACAATACGCAAGGTCCCCTCTACCCCAGCGCTCACCTAGGGGGGGTCACCAGCGCCCACAATCACCTGAATGGCCATGGGACCCCAGCCACGCTAATGGACCCGCCGCAACAGGCCTCACCTCCTGAAAGATTCGGTCGAATACAGAACCAAATCTGCATATGCAAATTAGGGGTGGGAAAGGAAAACATGTGAACAAATTTTTCACTTCCTTGTTTTGTGATGAAAAGACATGTGATTTCCCTCCCGCCCTTAATTTACATATGCAAATTAGGATTCAGTTCGGCCAGACACAAAGATTCGGCCGAATCTTGCTGAATCCTGGCCGAATCCCGGATTCGGTGCATCCCTAGTTTATATACAGTATTTCCAGCAAACACTGCATAATTAATAACACAGACATTGTGTTTTATATATATATATAACTGAGCAGGGTATCTCAGATCCAAGAATTTAGTACCATATGGCATGTAATCTAGATAAGCCTTTTGACATTTTATTTTTACAGAAGCTTATAAGTGGGTATATTGAGGAGTCAAAACTCCACCATGACATTTCTCTCTAAGCAACTCACCTTTACCGCTTTCTCCTGGGAGCAGAGCATCTGAATTTGTTCAAGGCACTGCCTTTGGTAATAAGTTTTGAGCTCGTTTTCTTAGAAGCGCATTTCCAAGTTGAGGTACTCCGCGTGGATTTCTTCTCGGTTTGTAAACAGACATCGGAGAATTTCCTGAAATCTAGAAATGGAAACAGGAATTTAGAGGCATTTTCGTTGGGAGAAAAAAAAATTGTAGGCAGTGCTCCACAGAAGATGAAGTGCTAATACGCTGCAGTGATGCTAACACAATCTGCCAATGGCCTTCATTTTTAATATTGTGGATTTTAAATGAATATTTCACTCAACTCTCCAGTTACGCACGTTACAGACAGTATCGTCTTTAGCAATCTTTTTCATCTTTCTGTGATTTTCTCAATAGAGAAAGAATATCCAGAAACTGTAGTGAATGTTTAATAAAACGGCTTCCCACTCTGTCAGTTCTTGATATTGTTAATGTTTTCTTAATCGTCTCACATTTCTCTTTTGGAAAATGCGCACTCATGGGTGATGGCACACGGGGCACTTTGTTGTCCGCTTTAGAGCATGAGTCCCTGTAGGGTAACAAAGGGCCAGAAAAGAAATTTTCATGGTGTAATTATGCAAAAGCATTTACAGTGGTTACACAATTGGCTTGTAACGGGGGCAACCACCTTTCTGTGCCACACCGTGTACCCTCAATGTATCACTAACCTGTAGGGTGGGGAGAAGGCCCTCCAGTGAAGACACACTGTAGCAGACTGTAGTTAAACACTTCTTTCTTTATTCATCATAGCATTTTTCAGCACAGCAATTGAATAAAAGGGCTCTACTGCCCGGTACTTCAACTTTACCACTCACTGGGACTGCACACTGTCAGGGGGGCTCACTCTCACAGGCACACCTCCTGGGTCCTGACCGGCTCTGTCCAGCCACACCTCCCCTCTTAGGCCCTGAATGGCAGGTATACCGCTGGACACACTTTGCCCACTATCTCCTCATAGGGGGCATAGCTGCACATGCTAGTCTCCTGGCTAACTTACACCCACTAGAGCCTACTAGTTACCATCAGCTTCCTCACTACCTAAAGTCAATAACTCTTCCTGGGAATGACTCAACTGTCAGAGAGCCTTTTCCTATCAGGAGAAAACTGCACCGCCCCGGGGTGAGCGATCCTCTTCCGTCTTCCTCTTTCTTCGCGCGGCTGCGCATGCACAGAAACGAAAAGCTGAACTTTAACTAAAAAGTCTGCTATTTCGTTCAACTGCGCATGCATTTGCCCCGGGAAATTTGAAGACAGAAGAAGCCGGAAGAGAAGCACTCCATGGTGCTCGCTGAAATAGCCCCGGCCCGGTGCAGTTTTCTGCTGATAGGAGCAGTGGCCCGGGGTTTCAGGTAAGTAAATAACATTTGGCATCCCCAAGTGGTTAACAATTTTCATTTTCCTTTAATTACACAGTTGTACTTAAACATTTAAAAATTTCACCCTACTACAGGCTTTTCTGCTCATTTGGCCCTAGTGCCAACAATCAGAACAGAAATGCCATTGTACAGGCAGCTGGATCGATGGCTGCATCAACGCACACACACGGTCCTTAACCCGTCAGGAAAATCATACCTGCCCAATCGATATCTGCCCAATTTTCAGCCAGATATGGATTGTTTAGGCCTCTAAGCTGGCACCATACCAGATCAAGCGAGCGGCTTTTATCAGCCCATATATGGCCACATTTAGTGAGTAGCACTACTGACTACTGACCTCCAAATAGGGATGGGCGAATTTTTTCGGCTTGTTTCGCCGCAGAAATGACGCCCATAGACTTGTATGGCGTTGTGCGGAAAAAAAAAAAGAGATGCGCATCAAAAAAAAATGTAATGGGCGTCAGTGACATTTCGTCGGCGGCGAATTTTTGGTGAAACTAAACGGGTCAAATTCGCACATCCCTACCTCCAAATGAAACTCAGAAGCCATACCTTCACTCATCCATTGAAACTATATATACCAATATCTACAGCAGAGGCCATAAGTAGTTGCTGTGGATGCGTCTCTGGTTTTGACTCTTATACATAATACAACAGAGACAGAAATGCCCCTTTCAGTAGAAACTTCATCTACAAATAACTTTAAAACCAGCAAAGTCACTAAGACTCTTGTTGAACGTATATTTTAATTTTTTTTGTTTATTATGCAAAAACAAAAAAGTTTATGAGTGGAGGATACCTGTCAATAGGAACGATTATGAAAACTATATAGCGAATAATGATCCTAAGACAAATCCTAAATATAGGAATTACAAGGATTTTGCCAAATGTAATCCATTTAAAGCCCTTTAAATAGAGTTGACTCGCACCACCTCCAACTTCAACATCAGTGCTGCCCTCTCTGCCTCTACTGCTGCATTGGATTTTCTAGCAAATCAGAGAGCACCGTGCCCCTTGTGGTGTTTTGGGAGAGGAGTCCTCTACTGCTGCACCAATCTATAGGCCAGATCAATACAACAAGCAGGGCATGAATCTCCCACACAAATGCAAAGGTCACTGTGCTCCTGTTCTCTTTACAAAAAGACCTGCCGCGGCAATGGGAGCAGCACTGAGGTCGCTGTCAAGGTAGTGCGAGTTAACTCTTCGTATCTTAAAACGGCTTTAGAATTACTGATGGATTATGTTTAAAAAAACTACCAACATTCCTTATTTAATACCATTTATAAAGCTAGCTTACGTTGTAGTTCCCCTTTAATTAGTGGGGGCATACTCATTGCAAGTGAATTGTTTCGTGTCGCTGCCATGTTATAAAAATGTAGCTCTAAGTCAGGTTGTAAAGGGTAAATGCACAGAACAATATTATCTGCATCATTCAGCTAGCCGTACATTGTATTAAGTGATAAATAGAGATGAGCAAACTTTCTCCCGCCCACTTTCACAGCAAAATCCAGTTTCATGGTTCTTCCCACAAATATATGCTGGAATTTTGCCATAAGTCACCGAAAAAAAAACCCTGCAGCTTGTCATTATTGCGTCAAGTTGACATATGTGATGTCCTTGCATCAAGATCAGAACATTAGAGGTAATAAAAAGCTAAATAATATCAAAAAAAAGTTAATTTAAAGCTGAACAACACTTTAACCTCAATATAATTGTGCCCAACCATTGACATCCATGGTTCCATGAAATATTCCAGCGAAGTGAAACAGTTCTGCTCCTATGGATAACATCTCAGTGCACATGTTAATGTCTATTTTTAAACCTGTAATAAAATGACCAATATGGAAAAAAATGAAGTTTGCCAGCAAGCGGACCTTTTAACAAAGTGCAAGAAGCTTAATTAAATGTTTTCTTGATTCAGTTAGAACAGGGCCCCCCCCAACCTTTTTTTACCCATGAGCTAGAGTCCTGCAGTGGGTTGGGCTGTCCCCGTCCACTTTTGGTGATGTCACTTCTGGTGTGCAGCACCATCACTTCCTGTGGATAAGGCAGTTGCAGGTCCGGATTGGGTAGCGGATCAAAGTGGCTAAATATGCAAGTTGTGGTTTGGGTCAAATGTTAACGGTTGGGGAGCAACATAAGCATGAAAAATGTCCCCAAGGGTGCCAAATAAGGCCTATGCTTGGCTGTTTGGTAGCCCCTATGTGGACATGGCAGCCTACAGGAGGTTCTGGTTGGCGGTACACCTGGTTTTATATATCCAAAACTTGCCTCTACACCTGGAATTCAAAAATAGGCACCTGTTTTGAGGCCACTGGGAGCAACATCCAAGGGGTTGGTGAGCAACATATTGCTCAAGAGCCAACGGTTGGGGATCACTGAGTTAGAACAAACAGAATATGAATTAGTCAGATAGATTGGCCAGCCAGTGTTTTGTGAGCAATAAGAAGACATTGCCATCCTGCCATATAAGAGGATGGTCTCTAAAATGATTTGTTGTTTGCTTTCGGTGTCAAAAAGGGCAGTTTGGAAAATTTTAAGGCACCCGAACATTAGCCTCCTGACTGCTTAATCGTCAGATACAGGTAGAATTATATTGTTTCTACCCGTTTAGCAGACAATTCAGCTCTACATATTTGTATTGAAAACGACCAATGGTTGCAGGAAAGACTATAATTGTAACATCTATGGCCACCTTTAGATTTAGCAGCCTATTATTTTATATACTTGATTAGAACTCAGTCCCTTCAGAGCAAGTTAGCAGCACTATAGGGGCCAAAAATCAGTCAAATATACATTGGTCAGGTCTGCAAATAGAGGGACGGTGTTTATAGGCTGCAGTATGATGATACAATTGGCCTCCAGCCAGATCATCCCAATCGGGTGAATGGGCAAATCAGGCTATCTCCTCATTTGGAAACCTCATCAAATGGGCCAAACTAAGCGAGTATGGCCAGCTTAAGATGATACAGCTTAAAAGAGAGAAATTACTTTTAATTTCAATAAATTTTTATTCTTTTAAACCACATTTGTATACAGAGTGCTTTTTAAACAGGATCATTTATATTTCCCATATCCATCTTACATAATAAACATAAAAAACAAATCCATAGAAAATTTTAACCTGTTGCCTGAGGTTAAGAGGGAAACCCCAACAACCCGGGACAAAACTTGGGTTCCATATATTGTCCCCCCCCTAAAAAAAAAAAAAAAAAAAAAACCCACATGCCCGAAACCCCTAATGTAGTGTCCTGAATTAAAGCTAATAACTTCGTGAAAAGTTGTGATCCTTGTATAGTGTAAACCCGTGCCATAATACTGTCAATGATTAAAACCAGTGATGTTATATATAACCTAGAGCCGATTTATTGTGAAGAACAGTGCCCCCGCTACTGAAATAGCCGAGCAGTCGATCCTTTAAAGTGAACCCCCATGATCCTAGAAAGGGGAAAAAAAAAAAAAAAAAAAAAAAAACCCCCCCCCCAGTGATGCTCTTTATACATTAACGTGACAAATTTATTAAATAAGTGTCTGATGACTTCGCAAACCCAATAACCTTTTATCGCCCACCTCTAAAATTTAGGATAGAGAGAGAGAAGAGGAAAAAAAAAAAAAAAAAAAAAAAAAAAAGGGGGGGGGAGGAACCCCTAATTGTGTCCTTCTGTGCTAAGTATACCCTCCCCGCCCCAGGCCCCAGGCCAACCCAAAATTTAATACACAATCAAAAACACCAAAAAAAAAAAAAAAAAAAAAAAAATTACCAAAATAATAAGTACCTCTACTGTAAAAAAAAGAATTCTTACAGTGAGAGAGGAATAGATACCTCTCCAGGCCCCTGTCTATATTCGATCCAGGGCCTCCAAACAGCAAGAAATTTCTGATGAGAATCGAGGAGAATGCTGGACATTTTCTCTTGACACATAATCCAGTCTATTCTAGATTTAACTGGTTCTATTGAGATTTGTTTCTGTTTCCAAGCTCCAGCAATAGTTCTCTTAGCTGCTAACATTATGAAAGAAAATAGACTAAACTGAGACTTCGATAAAGTATCTGGTTTTTTCCCAAGTAGAGCTAGGACAGGATCTTTAGGAATGGGGGTCTCCAATACCGAATATACCATATTGAAGATTCTAATCCAGAATCTCCGGGCTAAAGGGCATTTCCACCAAATGTGGAACATTGTGCCTACTTCTCCACACCCTCTAAAGCAGCTAGAATCAGCTAAAGGGGCAAATTTGGCTATACGTGCTGGAACCAGGTACCATCTGAATAACACTTTATAATTCGTCTCTAGTAAGGAAACATTATTAGATGATCTTCTAGTCGTATTCCAGATCTGTTCCCAATCCTCATGTGGAATTTCTCTAGATAGATCCCTATGCCAGGCTAACATATAGGAAAGCATCGAGGGTTGCAGGCCCTCCAAAAATTTATTATACAAACTGGAGACTACTTTTAACCTTACGGCTAGCTATACCCATAGCATTAGCAGGCCAATAGAAGAGTCTTAGGGGCCGTGAACACAAAGTGAGATGAACCCTTTCTTCCGAGTTCAAGCAGTGACCATTACTGGTTATACCTGGTTTTAGTAAAGGAAAACACCTCCATTTCATACTGAGGATTTAGGAAGGATCACCAACACCTAATCAAGCTCATCTGTTAGAAGTGGGGGATTCTCAGCCTACAAAAAGCCTCTTTTTGCCCTCAGTAACTTTTCCATTTGGACAACATTAAAGGATTAAGTCTCCGATGATGGTTCCTCCCCTTCTTTCTCATCAGACTCCTCTTGCCCTAAGGCAACAACATGATTTTACCAGAAATACTTCTTCAAACCGCTTCATTTTAAGTTAAGTGTCATCTGGAACGTTTTGATGTTTTGGAGGCTTTAAGTTGTCCAAGAAGACGGAATTTATCTTAAATACTTCCTAATTATTTTCACCACTTTTTCATACTTGGATTCCTGGAATCTAGCTAAAGTCTGCAATTAGATGTTTTCTTAGGGTCTTGACTTATGATCTGTAACATATAAAGGACACCTATCATAGCAAAATTGGGTCTCCCACCAGAGGGACAAGCTAATACAGCCTCGAGTACGGTTAGTGGAAATGGTACTATTTTGGACAGAAAATGCCCCTTGTAGGTGTCATGTGAGAGTGTTTGATGTAAGATTGGGGGAGGAGTTGACCAATTCGATGTCACATACAACCCATGGTGGGGCAAATTTGGGCAGAAAATTGTATGCTGTCTGCATCAGTAGGGAGCTGTTGACGTGGAGACCGCCAACTGCATTAATTGTCAGCCAAGAGATGCAAATGTAGCTAATCAGTTTCCAAACACCCCAAATTTGCTGTTGCACAATAATACATTTTATTGAAAGTTGAAGGCTGTTCTGTTGGTTCTCTGAGCAATCCCCTCTAGATGGATTGTGCTGCAGTTCTGCTAAATTTTTAATAGAGAAAATTCTACAATGGTGTAGGGTAGGCCATGGGTTACGCAGTGGCTTTTATGCCAGATAATAAAATTCCGTCTTTTTCCATCCGTTGCAGCATCATGCAAATTCGATTAACGTTGTGGGTTTTTAATTGCAGGTATTTGCATATCATCTCGAGGGTGTTTAAACATTGTTTACAGCTGAAGCAGTGATTCCCCTTCATTCAACAAATGACAGTGTGACTTGCTTATATTATACTAATCTCTCTGTGTATAAATACAGGGAACATGGCTACACCTGATAAAGCACTGAATACATTGTGGATTTAACACCATACTCAGCAAGTAAAAAAATAATAATTGTAATTCGTTGTTAGGCAAAGTTCCAGCAGCAGCAGCAGTAATATATTCAGACTCCATAAGAAAGGCTGGAAAGTCAGTAGCGTTAAACTGTGTTTAAGCCATATTCAGCTAATAGCAGTCATTACTCAAAGTGCCAATTAATTATGAGTATGATGCCAATTTTTTTCTTTCTGAAACTGCAACATGTAGGCTAGGGTAAGAAATAGAAATGGATGTATGGTTGGATGTATGGTTTTGTTAATTTTGCAGCGGGAGAGTAATGAATGAAACAGATATTTATGGAAAACTGGAGAACCTGTCCTGCAGGGAAGCAACTGAGGTCCCTTGACTGCATAATGTCTTCATTTCATGGTGGTAATGGGCCTTGAGTTCCCCTTTAATATGTAAGATCAGGGATCCCCAACCTTTTAAACCTGTGAGCAACATTCAGAAGTAAAAGGAGTTGAGGAGCAACACAAGCATGAAAAATGTTCTTGGGCTGCCAAATAAGGGCTGTGATTGGCCATTTGGTAGCCCCTATGTGGATTGTCAACCTACATTGAGGCTCTGTTTGGTTGTACACCTGGTTTTTATACAACCAAAACTTGCCTCAAAGCCTGGAATTCAAAAATAAGCTCCTGTTTTGAGGCCACTGGGAGCAACATCCAAGGGGTTGGACAGCAACATGTTGTTTACAAGCTACTGGTTGGGGATCACTGTGTAAGATCATTGTGTGGGCCATCTTAACTAGCATTTTTATTAAGGATGCACCGAATCCACTATTTGGGATTTGGCTGAATCCCCGTTGAAAGATTCGGCCTAATACCGAACCGAATCCTAATTTGCATATGCAAATTAGGAGCAGGGAAGGGAAAAAGTGGAAAAATGTCTTTTGTGATGAAAAGTCACATGATTTCCCTACCCACCCCTAATTTACATATGCAAATTAGGATTCAGATTCAGCCAGGCACAAGGATTCGGCCGAATCCGAATCTTGTTGAAAAAGGCCAAATCCTGAATTCGGTGCATCCCTAATTTTTATTCATTGAACTCTATGGGATAACTTAACTGACGAATACTAATGGAAACAGTATTGGAGGCAGAATTAAGTTAGTGAATTCCATTGCGGGTGGCTAAATTGTTCAATAACCCATCCATTGGATCTGGGCCCAACTAGCCAACATCCATGAGGTATAGTGATGTGTGGATCACTTAAACCACATGTGACCAGAACCCACAAAACCTTAACTGACAAAATATTGCCATTGTAGGACCCATGCCTAACCCATACCACTTCTGTGTGTGCCTCTAGTTCCAAGACAGGGAATCTTCAGGAGTAAAGGAGTCTGACCTGCAACTAATCCATACTGGCAGTGGTTGCCCAAATTTGAATCTGAATGTTGCTCATGGGTGAAAAAGTTTGGGGACCCCTGAAATAGAGAGAACTGAACAAAAACAATATTGGGTAACAAATTGCATGGCAAGGCAAAAGTTCTAAACTACTAGAATCATGGATTGGAAGATGAATAGGATAATAGGTGAATCTGGGTATATGATGGGCAAAAGTTGTACTGATTTTTTTCACTGGGGATGTTGGCAGATATCAGCAAGATTTAACAAAGCCCTTATTACATTGCTGCATAGAAATCAGTGCATTCTGCATCACAATTAATAAATAAACGTTCCTCTAGCACTGGCTTCAATGACAGATGTCATATAGTGTTCTGCTAATGGTTTGATGATTTATGGGAACTCCTAAAGCTCAGATTTATCATAATAGCCCAGAGTAGAGTCATGCATAGTGTCGAGTACCCACGGAATACCCTCAAAGTGGTCGGGTTTGGGCAAAAAGTCCCTGATTCCTTGGCCATGTGGGCAGCCCAAGGGTAACCAGGTTGGGTACCCAACAAAGGTGCGGGCTTTATCCCTCCCACCCTCCCTTGTGGTTCTCCCGTTTCTTGAATTTTTTGGGAAGATTAGGCACTGGAGTGATGTCACTTCTGGGCAAATGTGACTTCACTTACGGTTTTGCGTGTCCCTTGAGTCGGGACGTTAGTTGGCCTATTGTGGGTTGGGTAGCGGAAACATGTGGGTCAAATTGCGGGTATGGATTTCAAAAAAAGGGACCCACGCAGAGCTTACCGAGCATGTTCAGTGCTAGTGACACACAACAGATCCAAAACGGGGAAGTCCGGTGGAAAACATTGAAAGCATAGATCCTTACTGTTACTGGGCTGCTGAACCTCTTGGACAGTACAGTAAGTTTAGTATATAAAACACAGCCATATTCATTTTTTTTAAGGCACCTCTAAATATAGCTCTTGGAAGCAAGAGAATCTAGTGTTGCCTGCGCCATTTCTAATAGATGACAGTGGCAGCCTTGGATAAGGGCAGTCATTATGTTTATCACTGGCATTGACTCATATCTTATTCTGACTTGCATATGTCATGAGCCCAGATAAAAGTCTAGTGACCTCCCCAACCTAAAACACAAGTTTTGGCCACTTACTGCTGATTTTATATCCTTGGCTCAGTTTGCATACTTGAGAGTATTGTAAGTATCATCGTAAGACAACGAAGGACTGACAGCCGCAATCATAATCGTGCGGCAATTCCCTCCAAGAGAAACTTTCAGAAGACGTATAAGTTTACTGTTCCGGTAAGGAATATGCTGTTTCTTGCTCTAAGACACAACACAAATGTGACGTTAATTAATCTTCAGAAGAAGAAAAAAAACGTAACGCAATCTGGATATTATTATAGTTAAGTTCAGGCCATCCATTAAGTATTTTCAAATTAAAGACAGACACATTGCCTCCATACAAAGAGTCCACAAAATATGTATGATTACTTGAGTTTGCTTTGACTTACGGACTATTAACTCAGAGCCCATTTAGACTTCCATTAAATGTTTCTGAAATCCCTTAGAGAAACAATAGTTTGGGGGGGTGGGTGGTTGAAGAAGAGCAAGTATGGACTTAAATGTATATAAAATAATTTCAGTTTTGGATAGGGAAGTTTGGATGATTTTGACAATATTGACCAATAGTCTGGCCATGTACATCAGTTTGTGGGTCAGTGTAACGACCACCTTGTCAGGAACCTTGTTTGGTGACTGTACCTTGCGGACTCACTGGTGTTCACAGACGCTCTTCTGGGGCCCCAGGCTTTCTGCTGCGGAATCCAACAAGGAAGTGCGTGGAAAAACCGTAAGCGAAGTACCGGCAGGGTTGCAGAAAAGATGTAGTCGAAGTTGGGCAAAAGGTTCAAGGCAGGCTGCAGAAATCGTAGAGTCAGGCAAAGGAGTCAAAAACCAGGAATTCAAAAATAGTTACAAAGCTTAGGCAGGATCAGTAAACTGGAACCAACTTGGGCATTTACAAAATGGAAAACTGGACTTTTAAAGCAGTTCTGGAGCCAGAAATTCCGTTATGATACATGATGACGCTCTGCGTCACTGGGGACCGACATGAGGAAGTGCGCGCCTGCGCACCATTAACCTGGAAGAGATGCGCCAGGAGGTAAGAGATCTTGCCAATCTCCCGGCGCGTCATATAGTCGGTTTTTATGCACCTTTTTGGCAAGTGCATAGTGTATTGCATATTTGGGTAGGTCAAGTTGCATGGAATCCATCGGGCCAATATACTTTTGCTAAACTTGGAAACCCCTGTGCTGAGCCTCTTCTCAAGCTGGACCTAGAGGTCTATCAGGAGAGGATTGAATCAATGTACCAATAAGGGCGTCATCCAATCCTATTCCATATATCAGTTGGGCAGCATTTAGGTTGTGCCCCATAAAAGGTATTGCGTATTGGAATTTTAGGGAAAACCCCACTACACAGTTATGGGACCTGTTATCCAGAATGCTTGGGACCTGGGGTATACCGGATAAAAGATCTTTCCGTAATTTGGATCTTCTAAAAAAAATTTAAAACACATATTAAACTTCAAAATTGCAGTCTTTGTTTAGAAATAACTTCCCGAAACTCCGCTTGCTCCTCCTTTCTAAGTAAGTGACATAAGTAGTCCAAAACATTTTATTTTACTGTGCACACACCCTGCCAGCGCAGGGAATATTTGGGAGGTTGGAAAAAATGTCAACATTCAGCAACCCAAAACCCACAGTTACTGGAAAGTGTATTGCTTGAATATATGAAATAGCATTTGCTACCAAACCTTTCTTTTTGCACCTTTCTTATTGGGTGCACGTGGGCAAGGCTTAAAGGGGAAGGAAACCTGTTTGGTGCAAACCCCCCCCCTCCCGTGTGTTGCCCACCCTCCCTCCTCCCCCCTGACCTACCCGTCCCGCTGGGCAAATGCCCCTAACTTGTTACTTATCCTTCTGCGCAGGTCCAGTCCAGGGAGTTCACAGATGACATCATCTTCCACGCGATCTTCTTCTTGCTTTGACCAGCGCATGCGCAGTAGGAGCATTTCGCCGGTACGATCTACTGCACATTGTGACTTTTGGTGCATGCGCAGTAGATCCGTACCGGCGAAATGCTCCTACTGCGCATGCGCCAAAACGCTGTTCAAAGCAGGAAGAAGATCGTGTGTCATACGTCTATTGGAAATGCGTACTAAATGCATACAGGTAAGGGATCAGTTATCCAAAAAGCCAGTTATCCAGAAAGAAGTTACGAAAATACTTAATTTGAAAAAATGATTTCCTTTTTCTCTATAATAATAAAACAGTAGCTTGTACTTGATCTAAACTAAGATATAATTATTCCTTATTGGAAGCAAAACCAGCCTATTGGGTTTATTTAATGTTTATATGATTTTCTAGTAGACTGAAGGTATGAAGGTCCAAATTACGGAAAGATCCATTATCTGTAAAAAAAACCCAAAAAAACCCAGGTCCAGAGCACTCGGGAGCTACTATATGAGTCATTGTTTTTGTTCTTATAATCCTGTATAACAATGTCTTGGGGGCATGACCTGATGTCATTGGAGTTTGGCGTTAAGCAAAAGGAATGGGAGAAAAACTTCCTAAATGTGCTCATAACATAACACCAGAAACTTGAGGCACCACCAGCAAGAAAAATATGTGTGGGCCCTTCAAACATGCACGAAAACTGAATGGATAACGGAGAAGTTCCTTTTGTTGTTTGTTACAACATTCGCATCATCCAATCAACTCGATTTGTGGAAGCAGGAAAGTCTGGGATTGTTGTGATTGTACACGGGCATCCCAAGCTAATAAGAAACAAACATGGAATCTATTGAACATGCTGGGTTGATTAAAAACACATTGGCAAGAAAAAAAAAAAAGTTTCTAGTGTTACTACTGCATGAAAAAAAAATCCCTTGTGATCTTAGAAAGTGGATTAGAAAGTGAGCCCATTGTGATTGGGAAACGTGAGTTCTACCAGATAAACACCCACCCCTACACTAACGCAAGGTCACACGGGGCGTTCTTACGTTGGGTTTTTAAAAATCTAGTGGTTGAGCGTGAAAACGAGCAAACTGAAGCCCTACTGAAAATAATGGAATACGCACTATAGCAATTCGTATTGATGATCAGTCCACTAAATGGCAGTGTTAGGAGTTTCCTTAAAGGATAAGTAAACCTTAAAAATAAGTGAATGTAAAATTGATAAGGGGGCTATTCTAAGCACTTTTGTAATTTATATTCATTATTTATTTTGTTTTTATTCCAAGATATTAAGGTATGTACTGTTAATATGAATGAATTTTGTTACAACAGCTCCACCTGCTGGTCAGTTTCCCACCAGTCTGACCACCAAGTAGTCAAGGAAGTTGTCAGGAGAAAGAAAGAGGCTGATGTTCTTCTGCTTAGGAAAGATGTGAGAAAGGTTTCTAATTTTATTCCTAAGCAGAAGAACATCAGCCTTTTTCTTTCTCCTGACAACTTCCTTGACTACTTGGTGGTCAGACTGGTGGGAAACTGACCAGCAGGTGGCGCTGTTGTAACAAAAGTCATTCATATTAACAGCACATGTATCCCTTAATATCTTGGAATTTAAAAAGAATAAATAATGGATGTACATTGCAAAAGTGCTTAGAATAGCCCCCTCATCAGTTTTACATGCACTTATTTTTAAGGTTCAGTTATCCTTTAAATGAGAAGGATCTAGGGGTTTTTTTAGATAACAAGTTGTCTAATTCTGGGCAGTGTCATTCTGTGGCTACTAAAGCAAATAAAGTTCTGTCTTGCATAAAAAAGGGCATTAACTCAAGGGATGAAAACATAATTATGTCTCTTTATAGGTCCCTGGTGAGGCCTCATCTGAAGTATGGGGGCAGTTTTGGACTCCAGTCCTTAAGAGGGATATAAATGAGCTGGAGAGAGTGCAGAGACTAAGTGCAACTAAACGGGTTAGAGGGATGGAAGACAAATGATGAGGGTAGACTGTCATAATTGGGATTCTCCTCTCTGGAAAAAAAAAGACGCTTGAGAGGGGACATGATTACACTTTACAAGTACATTAGAGGACATTATAGACCTTTTTACCCATAAAGAAGATAAACGCATCAGAGGCCTCCCCTTCAGACTAGAGGAAAAGAACTTTCATTTGAAGCAGAGCAGGGGGCTCTTCACAGCAAGGTCAGTGAGGTTGGGGAATGCACTGCCGGATGTTATTGCGATGGCTCATTCTGTTAATGACTATAAGAGGGGCTTGGTTGATTTCTTGGACAAGCAGAATATCCAAGGCTATTGTGATACTAAAATCTATAGTTAGGGGCCCATTCATTAAGTTCGAGTGAAGGAATAGAAGAAAAAATACTTCTAATTTCGAAGTGTTTTTTTGGCTACTTGGACCATCGAATGGGCTACTTCGACCTTCGGCTACAACTTCGAATCGAACGATTCGAACTAAAAATCGTTTGACTATTCAACCATTCGATAGTCGAAGTACTGTCTCTTTAAGAAAAAACTTCGACCCCTAGTTCGCCACCTAAAAGCTACGGAAGTCAATGGAAGGTCCCCATAGGCTTGGCTATCTTTTTTTGGTCGAAGGATAATCCTTTGATCGATGGATTAAAATCCTTCGAATAGTTCGATTCTATTTGCGATTCTATTTGAACTATTTGCGATATTCGAAGTCGAAGGATTTTAATTCCCCAGTCGAATATCGAGGGTTAATTAAACCTCGATATTCGACCCTTAATACATCTGCCCCTTAGTGTATGAGTATATACAGTATAGTTTATGTGAGTGTATGTTTAGATGGATGCTGGGTTTCATTTGGAGGGGTTGAAATTGATGGACTTTGGTCTTTTTTTCAAACCGATTTAACCATGTAACGAAATTCCCACTGGGCGTTTGCGAGACAACATCCGCCACAATGTGCCAGTATTTAGGTTTTTCAGCAGAAACGTCAATAAGCCAAGGAAACATCATAGTACTCAACTCTATGGGTTCCACAGGTTTGTAATACACTTTGCTGAAATACGGCACATATCTTCAATACGGCGGCCAATTCTGGAATGCACATATATGTAATTGCGGCATTGTCTGCTGGGGACGTTATTACTCTGCGTATTGATGATCTTTACGGCTACATTTTGCATGTAAACTGCTTTTCCGCTTGGCTTTTTTTCAAAAATATTTAATACAATTATTCTGAGTGGAATTGTGGGGAATGAGAAAAAACAGAAATGCATATCGGGAAAAGAAAACTACAGGCTGAAAAAACGACATTATAATGTGCATTTGGTTTCATTGGCGTATTTATCCACTACCACGCATTCTAAAAAACGCCCCGTGTGACCTCACCCTATGAATGTGGGCAGTACTGAAAGGACACATTTTGATCCCCTATGTAGGGAGTAGTTATGACAAACCATTTGCACCAGCAGGTCTCAAACAGAATTCAAAATACACTTTTGGCATTTCAACTACAAAGAGGTCCAAAAAGCCCCCAGAGGTCCAATAAATGGTGGCCACCTATGGGACCTTACAGCCGCCACTCTGGTATTTGTCAGAATCCACAAATTGCCAGTCTGGGCCTTCCTACCATATTGTATTTTATGTACCTTGTTGGTGGGTGCATCCATAAAATAGCGAGGACCTGGCAGCCACAATGATCTGCACAACAGTATTTGGCTATTATGATGCTTGTTTGGTCCAGAGGACAATTGGTTGGATAGATCAATAATTGGCCAAATACTGATTGAGCACAATAAAAAAAACCCATTGAGGCATGGACCACGCTGGCTCATTGATGTTAGCTTCATTGGGGAAAGATGCTCGTGCAGAGCAAACAGTGGCCATCTGCAGGATCTGGGGATATTTTTAACCTATTTAACCAAAAAAATAATAAAATCGAACAGCGAAAACATCTCCTAGAAACAAGGGATGCACCGAATCCAGGATTCTGCCTTTTTCAGCAGGATTCGGATTCGCCGTACCGAATCCGAATTTGCATATGCAAATTAGGGGTGGGGAGGAAAATTACGTGACCTTTCTTCACAAAAAAAGGAAGTAAAAAATGTTTCCCCTTCCCATTCGGGTGAATACTGAACCAAATCTGAAGCCTAATTATGCAAATTAGGCTTCAGATTTGGTTCAGTATTCGCCCGAATATTTTGAAAAGTATTCGGGCATCCCTACTAGAAACTACAGTCCTTTATTAAAAGCATATGAAGCTTTGCAGTATTTTTTGAGAAGAGGCACTAGTGTACCTGTATTGCATATTTGCATATTTAAGTGGAACTATCGCGAAATTAAAAATTTAATATAAGCTTCAGCAAACTGAAATAAGAAACTTTCCATATATAATCAATTAAAAATTCTTTACAGTTTCTGAAATAATCAAGTTTCTCTTCACTATTCCTCTCTCAGCATCTGATTCTCCTCGTTCTGTCTTCATTCAGGAGTTGAGTGATCCAATATATCTTATAGGGGGGCTCCTTTTGCCTAGAAGATATATTTGAGCTCACTCTATGAAAATCACCAGAAATCCTGTCTCTCTACATGCAGGATTTGTGCAAAAGGCAGCTATGTTGTTAGATTTTGTTTGTACTGGAATCAGTTATTTGAGTGAGCTCTAATACATCTGCTAGGAAAGGAGCCCCCCTATAAGATATATTGGATCCTTCATCTGAAACCCAACTGCTGCATGAAGACAGAATGACGAGAAACAGATGCAGAGAGAGGAATAGTGAAGATAAACTTGATTATTTCAGAAACAGTACAGAATTTTTAATTGATTGTATTTAGAAAGTTTCTTACTTCAGTATGAGGAAGCTTATATTAAATTTTTATTTTCGCAATAGTTCCCCTTTAAGGATCTTGCCTTAGTGCGGAAAAGCTTAATGTCTTCAATGTAGGAACAAGAAGTATGCAAGCAACAAAAAAACAAAAACAAATCAACTTCCTATATTTCAACATTAATAATCAAAATAATATTCTTGGTTGCTTATTTTAATGGCTGCGAGAGACGTAATCCTCTGGCACATGCCTAACGTGAGCACAGTGTATATAGCAGAAGTGCTTTCAATCTCCAGAGGAGTTACAACAAATGTGAAAAAAAAAAATAGAAATAAAAAAGAAAATAATTACAAAAACCTGACCATATGTTATTCTTTCCATGCCAGAAAAACTCTGGCACAACAACTGACACTCCGAAGTTATGCAAACTTAAAATGAGACTTGGAAGGCCTGCCAATAAAAGCATGCCACAAAATACTTCTAGCACTGTACCAAAGCGTGTATGGAAGCAGACCTCAGTGCCTTCCAATTCCCTAGTCCAAGAGCAAGGAGCATTTCACAGAAGTCAAGAAAAAACACAGATGATTGGAAAACTTGGACAGATTCCTGGATGATTCTATTGGACATATTCATTGCTCCTTAAAGGAGAAGGAAAGCTACCAAGGCAGTTTATTGGCAAAAGATTAGCCACAACAGAGCAAGTTAGAACACCATTTTTATTCTTTAGGGCAGAGACACACGGTCAGATTCTGGGAGATTAGTCGCCTGGCGATAAATCTACTCTTCTTCGGGGTGATTAATCTCCCCGAACTGCCCTCCTGCAGGCTAGAATGTAAATCGCCGGTGGGATGGCACACAGAGCGATTTGTTTTCCGAAGTCGCCTGAAGTTGCCTCACGAGGAAACTTTGGGCAATTTCGGAAAAACAAAGTGATCCAAGTGCCATCCCACCAGCGATTTACCACCATACTAGCCAGCGGGAAGGCAGTTCGGGGAGATTAGTCGCCCTGAAGAAGAGGAGATTTGTCGCCGGAGTGACTTATCTCCCAGAATCTGAGTAAAACAGCTCTAGTTTGTTTAGGATAGCAGCTGCCATATTAGCTTGGTGTGACATCACTTCCTGCCTGAGTCTCTCCCTGCTCGCTCATAGCTCTGAGCTCAGATTACAGCAGGAAGGGAAGGAGGGAGGGGGAGAGGAGTAAACTGAGCATGCTCAAGCCCAAGCCCTGGAGGTTTAAACTGCAACAGGAGTCTGTACACAATAGTAGGAAATGTTGTGTTTCTTTTGACAGAGGACTCAGAGCAGCAGAAAAATGCATTCCTGGTTATGAAAATTTACTTTCAGGGGAAAGGTGAGCTGGACTGGAGCGGACACTTTATATGCATTTAGAGAGACCAGAATTTGGTACCCTTAAGGCTTTGCAATACCCGTGGGTAGGGCTGACCTCAGCACACCTCTTGCAGGTGGCAAGCTCTTCTGCCTGCTCTCCGTGCCCAAAACCTTACACTGCCCGCTTCCGACTTTATTTCCATATATAGTGCCCCCACCCCTTTTGTGATGCCATCGGCAGGACATCACAAGTCTATAAATGGAGGAAGGGAAGCCGGGTGTGGGAGGGCACGGGTCATGTTTTCTTGACCTGCACATAACTAGCGCACACAATTACTGCTGCAATCTGATTGGTGCTCTTTTAAAACTGGTCAGGTCAGAAGATCAGCTCTTTCAATGCCAAGCAATGGACCGGTTCCACCTTTTATTTAAATTTACCTTCAAATTAAGTTTTAATATGAGTCAGAGAGGAATAAAAGGCATTTGAACTCCATAGCCCCAAATTTCTTGTATATGGGCACTAATGGAATATGAATTGCAGATCCTATATCTCATTTATATAAAGTATGATAAAGCTTCTGAAGCAAAAACTGTTTTTTTTGTTTTTTTAAAAATCAGTGTAGGTGCTTGTTACAGGCCTTTAACAGGAAATTATGCCCCACATAAAATGAAAATTACTCAGATCTCTTCTAATCACTTTTGAAATGAACATAATTTTGTTTTCTTTTATTTTTCATATTTGTTTTACACTACTAGAAGGTAAGGGATATAGGAGGTGACTTCTGCTGCTTCTCTGCTCTATCACTCATGATCCAAGGGATAGAACTGAGCAGAGAAGCATCAGTAGACACCTTGGGGCATTTCTAGTAATACTTACAGGTATATCTGGAAGAGAGATGGTGCATATAAGTAGCCACGTGAGGGTATAAATGTCTCCAGGTGGGAAGGGAGTGTATTCGTGCTGGGATAGGCAGGTTGTATTAGTATGTTGAGAGATGGTGCTGATAGTACAGTGGGATATTGTGGATGAGTCGTCATGGTGTGAGATGGGAGTGTGACGGTTGTGGATATGTCCAGGTGATTACGGTTGTTGAGGAGGGTGAGGAGGTGTGGCCGTATATGTGAAAGTAGGTATAGTGTAGCTGTCTCGTGTGTGAAGGGGGAGTGTGAGCTGTTGGGATAAGCAGGTATAGTAGTGGAGAGATGGTGTCTATGGTAGGTTAACAGTGGGATATCAATAGTCTCTGGGAAGGAGTTGTGTGGACTGTGGGATAGCAGGTTATAGTAGGAGAGATGGTGCCTATAGTAGCAGTGGGAGTATATGCCTCGTGGGTGATATGGAGTGTTGACTGTGGGAGTATGCAGGGTATAAGGTAGGGAGAGATTGGTGTCTATAGTTAACAGTGGATTACTTTACCGGGTCTCTGGGAAGGGTATGTGTGACTGTGGATAGCAGTTATAGATAAGGGCGAGAGATGGAGGTGCCTTGCTATGTGAGGAGCTTTTTGCCTCTAGGATATCGATAGTAATACACGTGGGGATATAGTTCTTGGGGAAGGAGGTGATCGACTTGGAGTGGGATTGGAGCATGGTATGATTGTGTTGGGTCTTAGTATCAGTGATGGGTTTGGTGTGGGTGGTTGGGTGTGTGTTCGGGTAGGTATGTAGGGTTTTATTGGGTGGGGTGTTGTGGTGGGCTGAGCTCTGTGAGGGTATGGTTTGTCTGTTTAGCTAGTAACAGTGGAGTAATTGAGGCTCGGGAAGTGAAGTTGTTGTCTGTTAGAGGATTAGCAAGGTATAGTAGAGGAAGATGATGGTGGCCATATAGTTAACAGGTCGGAGTTATAGTCTCTGAGTTTGACTGTGGGATAGCAGGTCTTAGTCGGGAAGATGGCTGCCATATAGTAAAAGGGGCTAATAGTTCTCTAGGATGAGAGTGGTGAAACTGGTGAGATACGCAGGGTATAGTAGCAGGTGATGGGAGAGATGGTGCTATAGTAACATGTGGTAATAGTCTCTGGGAAGGGAGTGTGACTGTGGATTAGCAGGTATAGCTGGGAAGAGATGGTGCCTATAGTAAGCAGTGGGATATATGTTCCTCATGGAGAGGAGTGTGACGTGCTCGCGCGATGATGCAGTGTATAAGTAGGTGGAGAGGATGGTGCCTATAGTTAAAAAGTGGGGTACTATAATAGTTGCTCGTGGAATGCAGTGAGGTGTGGACTGTGGATAGCAGAGTATGAGCTAGGGGAGAGATGGTAGCCTATAGTAACGTGGGTAACAGTCTCTGGGAGGGAAGTGTGGACTCGTGGATAGCTTTGGTGGGAAAAAGTAGTAGGGAGAGATGGGTGTCTACGTAGTAAAGTGGATAATAGTCTCTGGGAAGGTATGTGTGACTCTGTGTGGAATTAAGAAGGTATAAATATGGGTATGAGGAGTGTGATGATATGTAACAGTGGGATAATAGCCTCTGGGAAGGGAGGTGTGACTTGTTGATTTGCAAGGTATAGTGTAGGGTGAGAGAGATGGGTGAATAGATACAAGTGGGAAATAGGGCTCTGGGAAGTGGAGTGTGGAGTGTGGGATAGCAGGTATAGTTAGGCGAGAGAGTGTGACCGTTGTATAGTAACAGTGGGGTAGATTAGTCTCCTGGGAAAGGGGAGGATGACTGTGGGATCGCACGGCTGTATATGAGGGAGAGATGTGCGTGATAGTAATAGTGGATGATTAAGCCGCTCTGGAGAGGGGAGTGTGACTAGTGGGATATGCAGGTATATGGTATGGGAGAGATTTGGTGGTGTCCTATGAGTGAATCAGAGTTGTGGATAATAGTCTCTGGGAAGGGAGTGTGACTGGGTGGGATAGCAGGTATTGGTAGGGGAGGAGATGGTGGCTATAGTAACAGTTGGGATGTAGGCTCTGGAAGGGAGTGTGCCTTGAGATAGCTCAGGGTATATGGTAGGGGAGAACGTTGGTAGCCTATTAGTGAAACAGTGGATATTAGTTCTGGAGATGGAGTGTGACTGGTGGATTAGCAGGGGTATAGCGTGAGGGAGCGATGGTGGCCTATAGTACAGTCGGGTAATGAGTCTCTGGGAATGGGGATGTGGACTGTGGGATAGCAGGTCTATGTAAGGGGAGAGATGGTGCATATAGTAACAGTGGAAGTAAAGCCTCTGGGAATGGGAGTGTGACCTGTGGGAATAGCAGGTATAATGTAGGGAGAGATGAGTGCTATAGTAACAGTGGGTAATTAGTCTCGTTTGGGAAGGGAGTGGTGGACTGTGGGATAGCAGTATAGTAGAGGAGAGATGGGTGCCTGATAGTTCTAGACCAGTTGGCGATCATAGTCTCTGGAAAGGGAGTGGACTGTGAGATAGCAGGTATAAGTAGGCGAGAGATGGTGCCTATAGTAAGTGGATATAGTCTCTGGAAGGGAGTGGTGACTGTGGGATCGCAGGTATGAGAGGGTAGAGATGGTATATAGTAACAGATGCGGATATAGTGAGTAGCCATGCGGAAGGGTAGTGTGACGATGTGGGTATAGCGAGTGTATATATAGACCAGGGTAGGAGAAGATGGTGCGTATAGTAAAGTGGGATAATAGTCTCTGAGGGAAGCGAGGAGTGAGTGCACAGTGGAGCGATCAGCAGGTATAGTAAGGGAGAGATGGTAGCCTATAGTTAAAACAGGTTGGATTAATAGTCTCTGGGAAGGGATACGTGCTGACATGTGAGATAGCAGGTATAGGTAGGAGGAGAAGATGGTGCTATAGTGAAGCCCAAGAGTGAGTAATAGTCTCTGGAGGGAAGGGAGTGTGGACTGGTGAGATCCGTGCTAGGTATATGGTAGGAGAGGAGCTCGTAGTCTATAGTACAGTAGGATATATAGTCTCTTGTGGAGGGACGTGTGATGATGGGATAGCAGGTATAGTAGGGAGAGATGGTGTCTATAGTAACAGTGTATAATAGTCTCTGGGAAGGGAGTGTGACTGTGGGATAGCAGGTATAGTAGGGAGAGATGGTGTCTATAGTAACAGTGGATAATAGTCCTCTGGGAAGGGAGTGTGACTGTGGGATAGCAAGGTATAGTAGGGAGAGATGGTGTCTATAGTAACAGTGTATAATAGTCTCTGGGAAGGGAGTGTGACTGTGGGATAGCAGGTATAGTAGGGAGAGATGGTGTCTATAGTAACAGTGTATAATAGTCTCTGGGAAGGGAGTGTGACTGTGGGATAGCAGGTATAGTAGGGAGAGATGGTGTCCTATAGTAACAGTGGATAATAGTCTCTGGGAAGGGAGTGTGACTGTGGGATAGCAGGTATAGTAGGGAGAGATGGTGCCTATAGTAACAGTGGTATAATAGTCTCTGGGAAGGGAGTGTGACTGTGGGATAGCAGGTATAGTAGGGAGAGATGGTGTCTATAGTAAACAGTGGATAATAGTCTCTGGGAAGGGAGTGGACTGTGGGATAGCAGGTATAGTAGGGAGAGATGGTGTCTATAGTAACAGTTGGAATAATATGTCTCTGGGAAGGGAGTGTGACTGTGGGATAGCAGGTATAGTAGGGAGAGATGGTGTCCTATAGTAACAGTGTATAATAGTCTCTGGGAAGGGAGTGTGACTGTGGGATAGCAGGTATAGTAAGGGAGAGATGGTGTCTATAGTAACAGTGGATAATAGTCTCTGGAAGGGAGTGCTGACTGTGGGATAGCAGGTATAGTAGGGGAGAGATGGTGTCTATAGTAACAGTAGGGATAATCGTCTCTGGCAAGGAGTGTGACTGTGGGATAGCAGGTATAGCGTAAGGGAGAGATGGTGTCTATAGTAACAGTGTATAATAGTCTCTGGGAAGGGAGTGTGACTGTGGGGATAGCAGGTATAGTAGGGAGAGATGGTGTCTATAGTAACAGTGGAATAAAGTCCTCTGGAAGGGAGTGTTGACTGTGGGATATGCAGGTATAGGGTAGGGAGGATGGTGTCTCTAGTAACAGTGTAAATAGTCTCTGGGAGAGGGAGTGTGGACTGTGGATAGCAGGTATAGGCGTAGGGAGAGTATGGTGCTATAGTAACTGTGTATGAATGTCGGACTTCTTGGGAAGGGAGTGGGTGACTGTGGTGAATAGGCAGGTATACGTAGGAGCCTAAAGAGAGATGGTGTCTATAGTAAGCAGCTGTGTAACTAGTCTCTGGGAGAGGAGTGTGACTAGGTGGATAGTGCAGGTATAGGTAGGAGTAGATTTGTTGTGTTCTAATAGTAACAGTGGATAATAGTCTCTGGGAAGGGAGTGTGACTGTGGGAATCAGACCAGGTAATAGTAAGGGAGAGATGGGTTCTATAGAAAAAAGAAAAAACAAACAGTAAGGATTATGTTATAGTCGTCTGGGTAAGGGGAGTGTGACTATGTGGATAGCAGGTAATAGTAGCCTAGAGACGAATTGGTGTCTATAGTAAACAGTGGATAATAGGTGCTCTGGGAAAGAGGGATGTTTGACTGTGGGATACCAGGTATAGTAGGGGAGAGATGGTGTCTATAGTAACAGTGTATACATAGTTCTCTGGGCAAGAGGAGTGTGACTGTGGGATAGCAGGTATATTAGGACGGGAGATGGATGGTGTCTATAGTAACAGTGGATAGGAGATGAGTTCTCTGGGAAGAAGGAGTATGAGCTTAGTGGGCTAGCAGTATACGTAAGGGAACGATGGTGTCTTATTAGGTTAACTAGTGTAATATAGTCCCTGGGAAGGGAGTGTGCCTGTGTGGATAGCGGTATAGTAGGGTAGAGATTGGTGTCTATAGTAACAGTGTGACTATGATAGTCTCCTGTGGGTAAGTGGAGACGTTGACTGTGGGATAGCAGGTATAGTAGGGAGAGATGGTGTCTATAGTAACAGTGTATAATAGTCTCTTGGGAAGGGAGTGTTGACTGTGGGATAGCAGGTATAGTAGGGAGAGATGGTGTCTATAGTAACAGTGTTATAATAGTTCTCTGGGAAGGGAGTGTGACTGTGGGATAGCAGGTATAGTAGGGAGAGATGGTGTCTATAGTAACAGTGGATAATAGTCTCTGGGAAGGAGTGCGACTGTGGATAGCAGGTATAGTAGGGAGAGATGGTGCCTTATAGTAACAGTGGATAATAGTCTCTGGGAAGGGAGTGTGACTGTGGGATAGCAGGATAGTAGGGAGAGATGGTGCCTATAGTAACAGTGGATAATAGTCTCTGGAAGGAGGTGACTGTGGGATGCAGGTATAGTAAGGAGAGATGGTGTCTATAGTAACAGTGGATAATAGTCTCTGGGAAGGGAGTGTGACTGTGGGATAGCAGGTATAGTAGGAGAGATGGTTGTCTATAGTAACAGTAGGATAATAGTCTCTGGAAGGGAGTGTGACTGTGGAGATAGCAGGTATAGTAGGGAGAGATGGTGTCTATAGTAACAGTGGATAATAGTCTCTGCGGAAGGGAGTGTGACTGTTGGGAAGTGTACGCAAGTTAGGTAGGGAGAGATGGTGTCTAATAGTAACAGTGTAATAATAGTGCCTCTGGGATAAGGGAGTGTGACTGTGGGATAGCAAGGTATACGTAGGGAGAGCTGGTGTCTATAGTAAACAGTGTATAATAGTCTCGGGAAGGGAGTGGTGACTGTGGTGATAGCAGGTAAGTAGTGGAGAAGATGGTGCCTATAGTAAAGTGGATTATACGTCTCTGGGAAGAGGAGCTCGTGGATCTGTGGGAATAGAGGTATAGTAGGGGCGAGACTTGGTAGCGTTTGTGTGGTTAAGGTATGAGATACATAGTTCTCTGGGCAGGGCGTGGTGACTGGTGAGTTAAGTCAGGTATAGGTTAGGGAGAGATGATGCCTATAGTAACAGTGGGATAATAGTCCTCTGGAAGGGAGTGTGCTGTTGGGATGACGCAGGTATAGTAGGGTAGGACGAAGGTGTCTATAGTAACAGGTAACAGTGGTATAATAGTCTCTGGGAAGGAGTGTGACCTGTGGGATACGCAGTATAGTATGGAGAGATGGTGCCTATAGTAACAGTGGATAATAGTCTCTGGGAAGGGAGTGTGACTGTGGGATAGCAGGTATAGTAGGGAGAGATGGTGCCTATAGTAACAGTGGATAATAGTCTCTGGGAAGGGAGTGTGACTGTGGGATACACTCTCTTCCCGAAGAAAGTCACTGAAATCAGATACCATTGTATACAGAGACAGATGTATTTTATGGTGGCATAAAGCACAAAAAATATAAAACAAAATTACAAAACAGACTTAACCATCTGAAAAGTAACAAGACAACGAATCAATAGGAGTCTGAACTAGTGGGTAACAAGCAGCTTACATTAGATCTCTTGGTCAGAGCTATCAAAATAGAATCTTCCTAACCCTGAGCAATTATAGGGTTAATGGCTGCTCGAGTGCTCCATGCTACCAAGGGATAAAGAATATTAACCTAAAGCCCAGAGTTGCCCTGGCTTAATAAATTCTATTAGATATGGACAGTGCTGGGCCCAGATCAAGTGCATGCTTAAGGAAAGTCATCAATAAGCTTAAGAACTGGTGCGATAACATATAAAAAGCTTTTAAAGGACAAGTATCTACTGGGAGCGGAGCCAGATATTGGCGCTATCATTAAACATCTTTTTGGTCTCCATTAGCGGGTCAGGAAAATGACCCTTGGGCTGTGCGAGGTTCCATCCTTGAAATAAATGACGGGAACTCTTTCAAATCCACCAAATCCCCCAAAGCTGCAAATAGAAAGCGCGCTAATCAATTGCTTAAAATTTTCATGCAAAAAAACACAAAACAAATACTAGGAAGTTCAATAAATCTGTTTCATGGGCCTTACTTTTTAGATTTCTAAAAGTTATTTGTGAAAAAGGATTATTATCGAATACAGGTATAGGATCCGTTAATCCGGAAACTCGTTATCCAGAAAGCTCCGAATTGAGGATAGGCTGTCTCCCATAGACTCCATTTTATCCAAATTTTAAAAAATGATTTCCTTTTTCTCTGTAATAATAACAGTAGCTTGTACTTGATCCCAACTAAGATATAATTAATCCTCATTAGAAACAAAACCAGCCTATTGGGTTTATTTAGGGGGATATTTATCAAGCTCCGAATATATCCGAACCTCTAATAATTCATAGTTCATGGAGAAAAAAAAAAAACCTATGAATTTTTTGGAGATTTATTGAAGGAAAACTTTAACTATTTAGGTCTCTATAAAAAGATGTTGCATAAAACCTGTTTCATGTAAATAAACCATTTTCATAATAATATACTTTTCTAGTAGTATGTGCCATTGGGTAATCATAAATAGAAAACTGCCATTTTAAAAAATAAGGGCCGCCTCCTGGGATTGTAGGTTTAACAGAGCACACAAACATAACAAACAAACTGTACTTGTTAGGTCACATGAGCCAATTAACAGACAGAGTTCTGTATTTTTGCTTCCATACTTCTTCCTGTTACAGTTAGAGCTGCAGTATTTCTGGTCAGGTGATCTCTGAGGCAGCACACAGACCATCGCAAAATGGTAGTTCAAGGCAAGAGATGTAAAATGGCAATATTTACTTAAATCTATATTCCAGTTTGGTAAGATTCTTTAATATGCCACTTAATTTGATATAAATTATCTGTTGCTCGAGTATTCATTTTGGTGGTATAGTTTTCCTTTAAAGTCCGATGGTCTAAAAACTCTGAATCCGAAACCCCGGCATCTAAAAGCTCTCGAGGTCCTGTATAGGTCAATGAGGAAGGTCCCAATGTCTGCACTGATGTCCGTACCGATATCCGATGATTTTGGCGCAAAAAACTCAGGGTAAAAATTAGTTTTTGCGGAAAAATATTTTTTCGGGCTTTTTTCCATTCGGGAATTCAGAATTGGATATTAGAAATACTGAGATAAATTCGAACCTTGATAAATAACCCCCTTAATGTTTACATGATTTTCTAGTAGCGTTAAGGTATGAAGATCCAAATTACGGAAAGATCCATTATCTGGAAAAGCCCAGATTCAGGGCATTCTGGATAACAGGTCCCATACCTGTATAGTATACAGAAAGGCGCTGCATTAGAACCAGATCATGGAATTATATAGAAGAAGGAAAGACAAATTATAAAGAGGTAAAGACAAACATAATAGCATAGGACAATTTCAATTTCTATATTTTTTTTCTTCCCTTTTTCTTTTATTATATTATATAAATATATACTGATTGCGTGTTCTGTATTAACCACTTATATGTATATAGATATTCTAAATGGCATTTTCGTTCCCACTTTGTTCATTGGATTAGCTTTATATTTAAAGAGACTAGGGATGCACCGAATCCAGGATTCTGCCTTTTTCAGCAGGATTCGGCCGAATCCTTCTGCCCGGCTGAACCAAATCCTAATTTGCATATGCAAATTAGGGGCGGCGGGAAAAAATTTTTCCTCTTTCCACCCATAATTTGCATATGCAAATTAGGATTCATTCGGTATTCGGCCGAATCTCTCGCGAAGGATTCGGCCGAATCCAAAATAGACGATTTGGTGCATCCCTAAAAGATGCTGTTGTTTTTCAATTATAATTGGTTGAGGTATACACCGTTTGTGATTGGTCACAACCCCTTTAAAAGAGATGTTCAGGGGTGTGCTCATTAACCTATGAGTAAGTGCCCCAGTAGGCATGAAACGCGTTAGGCAGTCATCTGTATGTCCTACTAAATTATTTGATTTTTATTTCTTAATTTTGGAGAAAACTCACAACTTTTCGTTGCATAGGACAATTAGCTCTAATAGCTCACGCTGTACCATGACTTTCCTTTATTAGGAAGAAACAACATGTTCTCGGCAATCTCTAAAGAGCATTTTCTTTCACTTCAGGTGTTCGTACACTTGGCTATCAGAACTTAATGTGTTCACACATCCAAACACCAAACGACTTATTTACTCAGATTATGTGTCATTTGGGCTTTCAGAGCGCAAAAGCATTTTTTTCTTTTTTTAAACGTGAACTCGGTTTTAAAGAACAAAGTCATAAAAAAAAGTTATTTCTTCATAAAAGTGGGAAGCAGTAGTCGGTGAGAGAGAAATATGGCACTTTTTCACTAGGGCATTGTGTGCGAGAGAGTGAGTTTGCCAGTTATTGTCTGAACCAAAAAAAGCCTCTCCTTAGGGAATAATTCAAGTTCTTTCCAAGTCATAAAAGCTTTTTATAATGACAATAAAATGAAAACGATGCACATGCAAACAGTTTCATTCACGAACAGACAGCGTAGTTGTACCACTTCCAGCTACACAATGTTCTAACCCACAGGGGCAAATTTACTAAAGGGCGAAGTGACTAACATGGGCGAACATTCGCCAGCGTGACATCATTTAGGTACTTCGCCATTTTACTAATAATCGACGGCGTAACTTCACTAGAGAAGGAGATAGACTCTAGCGGTGCTTGGCTCCTTAACGCCTTGCAAATTTTTGCTCTGGCGAATGGACGTAACTACGCAAATTCACTAAAATGTGGATTTTGTTTAACGTTACCTCTTGCGCCAGACTTGCGCCTGAAGACACGAAGACCCAGAAGATGGCTGCCGTAAACTCCGATCCCTGAATCTGCACCGAGGGTTAAATAAAAAGTTTGGGGAATTTCCCCCGTGGGGGGGAGGCTAGGGGGGAGGAGGGAGTGGGGTTTACATAGGGTAGGGTTGAATTCTCCTTTAAAGTTAGGAACATGGAGCAAGACCGGGGGCATGTCCTGGTCAGAACAGTGTATTTTTTGTGGTGCAAGGGTGTGGCCAAGATGCACCTGGACTTGCCCTTTAAAGGAGACGGAAACCCTAAAAATGAATCTGACTAAAAATGCCATGTTTTATATACTGAACGTATTGCACCAGCGTAACGTTTCCGTTTGTCAATAGCAGCAATGATCCAGGACTTCAAACTTGTCACAGGGGGTCACCATCTTGGAAAGTGTCTGTGACACTCACATGCTCAGTGGGCTCTGATTGGCTGTTGAGAAGCTAAGCTTAGGGCTCGTCACTAATTATCCAGCAGAAAATGAGCTTCCCTGGCTGTAATATAAGCTGATGCTACAGGTTTGCCGATTATTCAATTCTGATGCTAATTGCACTGGTTTCTGTGCTGCCATGTAGTAATTATGTGTATTAATTACTAATCAGCCTTATATTGTGACATTTCTATTCTATGTGTACTGTATATTGTGAGTGGGTCCCTAAGCTCAGTAAGTGACAGCAGCACAGAGCATGTGCAGTGAATCAGCAGAAGAAGATGGGGAGCTACTGGGGCATCTTTGGAGACACAGATCTTTACTGCTAAAGGGCTGTGGTTGCCTTGGGCTGGTACAGAAGCACAAAACATCATGTACAACATTTCTACTTACTTCTTTATTTAAGCTTAAGTTCTCCTTTAAATCGAATGTAATTATCCTAGAAAGTGTACAACACAACTGAGGCAACTTTGGGCGACTATTGAAAACGCATCGCCGCATGTGCATTAGCGCAGGAGAGTTTGCGCTGTAGCCTATGGCGAAAAAACGCTGAGGCAGTTCGGGGAGATAGTCGTGCAAAAGACGTGGCGATAAGTCGCCAGGCGACAAAATCTCCCCGAATCTCCTCGTCTGGCCTTACCCTTACAGCTCACACTGTACATAGCGCAAAGACAGCAGGGTGCCACTCATGCTGAAAAATCTTTCCAGCAAGTGAGAAATATAAGGAAAACCTTTGTTGAAGAAGCTCGTAGAAAAAGAACTATTAAAATGCAGCTTTCAGATACAGGAAGTCTGGTGTGTGGCCCTCCAGCTGTAGTAGAATCTTGGCAGCGAGAGAGCTGAATGTCTGATACCTTGTTTTAAGAGTCAGAACTAGGAGTGCAGATAATTGCTACTTTCAAGGAAACTTACACTTACTTATCACTAAAGCCAATCATTAGATTTAATGAACGTAAAGTTGCTCAGAATGACATCATTGGGGAAAACTTATTTTTTTTTTGGTTTTCCATGCCCTATTAGAACAATTGAAGGAACTATTTTGGGGGAAATACGTTTATACAGCACTTTAAACTAGAGTTGGTTTGGACCATAAAAATACCCCAGTTCAGGCATGAGCATAGGAAGAAGTATTTCCTAATGAGCCCATCAATAATGGATGACAGAGACATGCAGCTCTAAATAGATCTCTGCCTGACATCTCTGAGCCCACTGATATGACTGTTGCTTGACAGCTCTTGATAGGGAAGCCCGTATTTTTTCTGTAGGCTGTGACTTGTTTGTAGCTGAGGTTATAGAAGAAGGGGGCGGTGAGAGCGAGTATATGCCAGGGATATCCCTAAGCCTAACAAATCACAGATGCACTGAAGTGCTCGGTGTGTGGGATGCAGATGGCAGCTGCTGATGCTGATGAGATTCTTTGCAGCAGGGATGTCTGTACACAGACACTTACCACCCTCACATCTCAGGGGAGCCGAACATCTTTCCAATGCAAATTTCTCCTCCTAAAGGGATTCATCAGGGATATCCTCATCGTGATTAATGGATGTGTACATAGAAGCAGACGTTATTCCGCAGCCCTGTTTAACCTCTGCACTGCCAGAGGAGTCGGTAGTCACTATTTATTTACTTATTTAATTTTATTTACTAAAATCTACATTTTCATGATAATAAAAATAATCAAAATCTGACCTAACTAGAATCCACAAATTACCCTTATTTATCATTAAAAAAACATGGAAAAAAAAATCGGACTGACAAAAACTGCAACATTCAAGTCACGCCCGCCCTGCAGTGACATCACAAAATCGGCAGGCTCGAGTCTATACATTTAGATGCGGGCTGTGCTAGATTGTGGGCAGGGAGAGTAAGAGAAGTGCTCAACCCAGAACCGCCCACGACCCAAAGATTTTGTGCAGGTGCATGCCCACACCCGCCCAACCCATGGGTCCCGCAGGTTTCGGGCCGGCCCGCACATCACTACTGTTAAAGGCTTTTCACAGGATTAAACACAGAAGTAAACTGGGATGTTGCTTAATAAATATACAGTACATGTCGGTATATTGCCCTTGGAAGCAATGAACTTCGTTGCAGAACAAAATCTTTGTGGTTCAACAGAAGTGTTGGTGTTGAGGTGGGTGAGAAAAAACGTGCTTTTAAAGGAGAAGCAAACTCAAAAGTTAAAAAAGCCCTACCCTACATAGATCCTCCTCCCCCAAGCCTTACTGTTAACCCGGGCAAATGTCCCTGATTTTTTTACTTACCCCTCGGTGCAGAGTCAGGCATCGGAGCTCACGGGCGCCATCTTCAGCCAATTCAGTAATCTTCGGAATGAGACCGGCATAGCAGCGCATGCACAGCTGGAGCAATTTTCTCTCTTGCAACAACTGCGCATGTGCTGAAATTTACAAAAATCTCATTTAGGTTTTGCTTCTCCTTTAAGGCTTTCAAGTTAGCTGGGATAGGCCAATGAAGCATGCAAAAAAGCTATCAGACAAGCTAAAATGGAGATGGAAAAGGGTTTTGCAGCAAGGAGTAAAAAGAAAACAATTTTTTTTTTTAATTTGTAAATAATAAAAAGATAAAGCAGAGGGGGGGGGTCAGTTGGTGGATGTGAACAGAGAAAAAGCACAGATTTCGAACTGTTATTTTTTTGTCCCCAACCTTTTTTTACCTGTGAGCCACATTCTTGAAGAGCAACAAAAGCATGAAAACAATATGGGCTGTGAGTGGCTATTTGGTAGCCACTCTGGCAGACTAAAGGAGGCTCTGTTTGGCAGTACACTTGGGTTTTTATGCAACCAAAACTTCTCTCCAAGCCAGGAATTCAAAAAGAATCACCTGCTTTGAGGCCAATGGGAGCAACAGCCAAGGGATTGGTGAGCAACATGTTACTCACGAGCCACTGGTTGGGGATCACTGGTCTACACAAATGAGGAACAAGCCAATGAAGGTTTCCTTCAGAACAGTCCCAATGCTAGAAATACAACTAATGTTGCATGGTTCACACGCAAGGAAATGCAAAAGAGACTAGAACATGTTAAGATAAACACAGGGTTGGGGCCAGATGGTATTCATCCCAGGGTACTTAATGAGCTTAGCTCTGTGATTGCCAAACTTCTTTATTTAATATTTCAGGATTCATGGAGGTCTGGCAAGGTGCAGAGAGACTGGCGAATTGCTAATGTGGTGTTGCTATTCAAAAAGAGATCCCATTCTCAGCCTCAGGACTATAGGCCGGTTAGTCTGACGTCAGTGGTTTGAAAGCTTTTCGAAAGGGTATTAAGGGATAAGATACTGGATTTCATTGCAAATTGCATGAGTTTATGCGTAATAGATCTTGCCAGACTAATTTAATTTCTTTTTAAGAGAAGGTGAGCAGGGACCACGACTCTGGGATGGCAGTGGATGTGATCTACTTAGACTTTGCTAAAGCATTTGATACAGTGCCGCACAGAAGGTTAAGGGTTAAATTAAGGAATGTTGGCCTGGAATTTAGTATTTGTACTTAGATAGAACACTGGCTGAAGGATATATTACAAACAGTAGCAGTAAATGGAACATTTTCTAATTGGACTTTTTTCCCCATAAAGAGGATCAGCGTACCAGAGGCCACCCCTTCAGACTAGAAGAAAAGAACTTTCATTTGAAGCAACGTAGGGGGTTCATCACAGTCAGGACAGTGAGGTTGTGGAATGCACTGCCGGGTGATGTTGTGATGCTGATTCAGTTAATGACTATAAGAGGGACTTGGATGATTTCTTGGATAAGCAGAATATCATATAGGATATTGTGATCCTAAAATTTATAATTAGTATAGATATGGGTATATATCATTTATGTTTTGTATGGATGGGTTAGTGTGTGTGTATGAATGCTGGATTTCATTTGGAGGGCTTGAACTTGATGGTCTTTTTTCCCCACCAAATTAAATATGTAACTACAGTTAGTTGTCCATAAATATTTGGACAACTTTTTTTCTAATTTTGGTTCTGTACATTACCAGAATGAATTTTAAATGAAACAACTCAGATTCAGTTGAACTGCAGACTTTCAACTTTAGTTCAGTGGGTTGAAAAAAAGATTGCATAAAAATGTGAGGAACTAAAGCCTTTTACTTAATTTCAGGGACTCAAAAGTAATTGGACAATTGACGCAAAGGCTATTTCATGGGCAGGTGTGGGCGATTCTTTTGTTATGTCATTATATGAAACAGATAAAAGCCCTGGAGTTGTTTGAGGGGGGGTGCTTTTATGTGGAAGATTTTGCTATGAACAGACAACATGCGGTCAAAGGAGCTCTCCATGCAGGTGACACAAGCCATCCTTAAGATGCAAAAACAGAATAAAAAAAACCCATCCGAGAAAATGCTAAAGTATTAGTGGCAAAATCTACATTTTGGTACATCTGGAGGTGAACTCCGCAGCACAGAGCATGTGCAGTGAAACAGCAGAAAAGAAGATGGGGAGCTAATTTATCCCTAATCCTCTTTGCTAGCATTTCTCAGCTCGTCCTCCAGGGTGGATAATCTGGCGCATCCCTCAGCTCCTCCTCCAGGGTGGACCACCTGGCACATCCCTCAGCTCCTCCCCCAGGGTGGACCACCTGGCACATCCCTTAGCTCCTCCTCCACGGTGGACCAACTGGGGCTTCCCCTTCAGCTCCTCCTCCAGGGTGGACCATATGGCACATCCCTCAGCTCCTCCTGCGGGGTGGACCATCTGGCACATCCCTCAGCTCCTCCTCTGGGGTGGACGAACTGGGGCTTCCCCTTCAGCTCCTCCTCCAGGGTGGACCATCTGGCACATCCAACGAAAGAGATATAAAGTAACCGCTCCGACTCACCGCAGTTTCTGTGAATTCAAAAGCCGGCAAATTGCTGATCAAGTCCAGGTGCAGGAACTTCGGCGTCCCACGCCATGTGCAAATAGAGATGAGAAGGAAAGTAGATTCCGCACACCGGCTTGTCAGTTAAAAAACATCATCTTTATTCGACCATGTTAAAACACATGGTCGAATAAAGATGATGTTTTTTAACTGACAAGCCGGTGTGCGGAATCTACTTTCCTTCTCATCTCCATCTGGCACATCCCTCAGCTCCTCCTGCGGGGTGGACCATCTGGCACATCCCTCAGCTCCTCCTCTGGGGTGGACCAACTGGGGCTTCCCCTTCAGCTCCTCCTCCAGGGTGGACCATCTGGCACATCCCTCAGCTCCTCCTCCAGGGTGGACCATCTAGCGCATCACTCTGCTCCTCCTCCAGGGTGGACCAACTGGGGCTTCCCCTTCAGCTCCTCCTCCAGGGTGGACCACCTGGCACAATCCTCAGATCCTAATCCAGGGTGGACCCCTCTGGGGCTTCCCCTAGCTCCTCCAGGGTGGAGATGTGGCACATCCCTCTGCAGCTTGTTCAGGGTGAAGCATCTTGTGCATACTCCAGCTCCTTCTCAAACAGGCCCGGACTGGCAATCTGTGGGTTCTGGCAAATGCCAGAGGGGCTGCTATAAGGTCCCATAGAAAGTCAGTATTTAGTGGGCTGTTCGGGCCTCTGTGTAACTGAATTGCCAGGGCCTATTTTGACTCCCAGTCAAACATGTCTGTGACACATGCCTCTGTGTGCCTCTCTGTGTTTTTGATTAGAGACCAGTTTGTCCTACAGTACTGAGTAGTGTGGAGCACACCTGTACCCCTGTACTGTTGTTTATCCCTCAGTTGCCCGTACAGTACAATAGAGTGCGCATGTGCAGCACCCCGAATGTCTCAGCTGCTCCCCCCAATGTACCCATTAAATATAAACCCATACTAACCCGCTATGGACAAGCCTGTGCCCCAGTTCCCCGACTATTATTGTCGCTGCTGTTTCATGTAAATATAATCAGCGAGCACCTCCCCCACACACTCTGTCACAAAACGTAATTCTTCTCATGCCAAGCACTGACCCTGCCTGCTGATCGCAATGTCGGTCATTCACAGCTGACTCCATTCAAATCTCCCGGTCTCTTAGTCCCTTCACTTCCGGCTTCAATAGCCTCGACTTCCGTTCCCTGGTTGGAACCATCACGTGGTTGAGTGACGTCAGCTGGTGTCAGCCAGAGATATAAGCAGGCAGCGCGCTCTTCCCAGGCTTCAGTAAGTGGAATCTCTTCAGAGCGGTGGGGATGTATCTATAGACTTAGCCGCTGATCTTTGTATGTTTAATCGCCCAGCAATTCAGCTGCTGCAGAGCTTTAACCTTAAACTCCTAATACAGGCTTTGGGGAATGCTGGGAGTTGTAGTTTAAGAGCAGCTGGAAACCAGAAGGTTCGGTTCCAAATTATGATGGTGTCGAACTAAAATACAATTATGTCTTAATAAATGAAAATGGCCTTTGTTTGTCAGTAGAAATGTTCCTGCCTCGCTGGTTCTGACCTTGACATAATGTAGCAGCTGATTCCCAGAGCTGCAGAGAAGCGGGCAAGGCATTGTGGGAAATTGAGCCTTGCTACATTGTTTCATGAGCCACAAGCAGCGGTGCAGGGAGAGACAACACAACTCTGCTTTCAAATGCAATTACCCCTCCTGCTGAAAATCTGTTAATGAAAGTTGCCTAGAATGTGTTCATTGGACAGATGTTCTGGGGTTTACATCCCCTTTAAAGGCCATGTTCATTGTTGAATTAACTTTTAGTGTGACGTAGAGAGGGATATTCGGAGACAATTTTGCAGTCGGTTTTTATTATTTGTGTTTTTTGAGTTATTTAGCTTTTTATTCAGCATCTCTCCGGTTTGCAATTTCAGCTGTTGCTGGTTGCTAGGGTCAATGTTCTCCTAGCAACCGGGCATTGGTTTGAATAAGAAACTGGAATAGGAGAGGCCTCAATAGAAAGACGAAATTAATAAAAAAAAGTAGCAATATCAATAAAGGTGTAGCCTGACCGAGCATTTTGTTCTTAGATGGGGGTCAGTGACCCCCCATTTGAAAGCTGGAAAGAGGCAGAAGAAGAAGGCATATAATTCAAAAACTAGAAAAAGAAAATAAATGAAGACCAATTGAAAACTTGCTTAGAATGAACCATTCTATAACATAAAAGTTCGGGTGGTGGCACACGCTGCTACTTGGGGAGATTAGTCACCCAGCGACAAATCACCTCTTCTTCGGGCGACTAATCTCCCTGAAATGCCTTCCCGCCAGCTAGCGGGATGGCACTCCGGTCAATTTGGCTTTCCAAAGTCGCCCGAAGTTTCTAGGGATGCACTGAATCCAGGATTCGGTTCAGGATCCAGTCTTTTTTAGCAGGATTCGGCCGAATCCTTTTGCCCGGCCCAACCGAATCCTAGTTCTAATTTGCATATGCAAATTAGGGACGGGGAGGGAAATCACGTAGCTTTTTGTCACAAAACAAGGAAATATAAAATGTTTTCCCCTTCCTACCCTGTATTTGCATGTGCAAATTCAAATTCGGTTCGGTATTAATCAGCTTCTATTTCAGATATTATTTGACTTGGGCTGTTTTGATCATTTATGATGATCCCTAAGCTTAACCTCCCAACTGAAGCCCAGACCGTACTGAGCATGTGCATGGTCTTGGTCTTGCAAATGACCCCCTGTGGCCAACTTTGAAAGCATAAATCCTTTGTTTTATTAGGCTTCTGGTGCAGTAAGTTCATGTTTATGTTTAATATACAAAATACAGCATTTCTAGCCTTATTCTATTTTAGACTTTACTTCCCCTTTAATCCCTCCCCCCTTGGCACTTATTAAACATTCATGTGCAACTGATGTATCATAGTGATATGGCTGCTGAATTCACCTGGAGGTACAGCATCATTACTCCAGGGGACAAAACCATTCAATGATAGACTCTGTCCTTATGGCACTAACTGTCACTGTCACTTTAAGCCCATAGGTTAGGAGGCCACATGCACCGAGCTCAGACCTACACCTCCCAACATTTTAGAAATAGAAAGAGGGACAAAACGATTTGGCACACGGAGCGGGGCAAACATTTTTTGACCATGCCCATTTGATGGCCACACCCCCTAATTACCATGTTCGTTTTACAAAATTTGTCAGGTTATGAAAGTTTGAACACATTTCTGTGGTTTTTATGTGTTATTACAGTTTTCACTAATGAAGGCGAATTGGCCTTTAAGCTGCAAGTCACAGTTTCCCCAAAAGACCTGCTTATCTTAAATATTTGCAATTGTTTCTTTGCTTATCTTATATTGTTACAAATGTATCTAAGTGCACCAGCCACTATTCTGGGCTCGCTGCCAAAAGCCAATTCAATTTTAAAAACTTTTTTTTATCTTTTTCGGCTGTTCAGTGCAGGAGATCAAAGAGAAAGTCGGGACATTTCAGTAACAATCCAGGACTGCTGGTTGAACTGATAAAATCGTGACTGTCCCACGAAAAACGGGACAGTTGGGTGGTATGCAGATCACTTACCTGTAGGGATGCACCTAATCCACTATTTGGGATTCGGCCGAATCCTTCCTAAAAGATTTGGCCGAATACTGAACCAAATCCTAATTTGCATATGCAAATTAGGGTCTGGAAAGGAAAAAGTGGGAAAAAAAGTTTACTTCCTTTTTTTGCAATGCATGTGCTTTCCCTTCCCGCTCCTAATTTGCATATGTAAATTAGGATTCAAATTCGGTTCGGCCGAATCCCAAACCAAATCCTGGATTCGGTGCACCTGTCACTGGTTGGACAATAAGCCCATGAATGTTAAAAGGGTTTTTCACCTTAACAATAACTTTTAGTATGATGTAGGGAGTGAAATTCGGAGACCATTTGCAATTGGTTTTAATTGTATTATTTGTGTTTTTTTAATTATTTAGCTTTTTATTCAGCAGCTCTCCAGTTGGCAGTTTCAGCAGTCGGGTTGCTAGGGTCCATATTCTCCTAGCAACCACCCCTTTAAGAGTAAACTAGATGTTGTGTTCCAAGCGGTAGAGTTTATTATACAGGAATTTAAAGGAGGACCAACGTTTTAAAAGAAGTAGGGTAGACACGCTGCACATTATGATTTGGGCTTCTCTACCAGCCCAAAGCAACAATGTTTGCAGTGAAGATCTGTGTCTCGAAAGATGCCCCAGTAGCTCCCCATCTTCTTTTCTGCTGATTCACTGCACATGCTCTGTGCTGCTGTCACTTACTGAGCTTAGGGACCCACTCACAATATACAGTACACATAGAATAGAAATGTCACAATATAAGGCTGATTAGTAATTAATACACATAATTACTACATGGCAGCACAGAAACCAGTGCAATTAGTATCAGAATTGAATAATCAGCAAACCTGTAGCATCAGCTTATATTACAGCCAGGGAAGCTCTTTTTCTGCTGGATAATTAGTGACAAGCCCTAAGCTTAGCTTCTCAACAGCCAATCAGAGCCCACTGAGCATGTGAGTGTCACAGACACTTTCCAAGATGGTGACCCCCTGTGACAAGTTTGAAGTCCTGGATCATTGCTGCTATTGACAAGCTGAAACTTTAGCCTCGTGCAATAAGTTCACTATGTAAAATATGGCATTTTTAGCCACGTTCATTTTTAGGGTTTAGTTCTCCTTTAATGCAAAGGTAAGGGTGATGGCATTTTGAGCTGGTATATAGCACTGTATGTAGAACATAAATCCAAAAACTTAATTCTTTCAGCATTATAACTGGTTTTTCTAAAGGAATTAAAGGGATCCTGTCATCGGAAAACATGTTTTTTTCAAAACGCACCAGTTAATAGTGCTACTCCAGCAGAATTCTGCACTGAAATCCATTTCTCAAAAGAGCAAACAGATTTTTTTATATTCAATTTTGAAATCTGACATGGGGCTAGACATTTTGTCAATTTCCCAGCTGCCCCATGTCATGTGACTTGTGCCTGCACTTTAGGAGAGAAATGCTTTATGGCAGGCTGCTGTTTTTCCTTCTCAATGTAACTGAATATGTCTCAGTGGGACATGGGTTTTTACTATTGAATGTTGTTCTCAGATCTACCAGACAGCTGTTATCTTGTGTTAGGGAGCTGCTATCTGGTTACCTTCCCATTGTTCTTTTGTTTGGCTGCTGGGGGGAAAGGGAGGGGGTGATATCACTCCAATTTGCAGTACAGCAGTAAAGAGTGATTGAAGTTTATCAGAGCACAAGTCACATGACTTGGGGCAGCTGGGAAACTGACAAAATGTCTAGCCCCATGTCAGATTTCAAAATTGAATATAAAAAAATCTGTTTGCTCTTTTGAGAAATGGATTTCAGTGCAGAATTCTGCTGGAGCAGCACTATTAACTGATTCATTTTGAAAAAAAAATTTTTTTCCCCATGACAGTATCCCTTTAAAGCTTGAGCATGCAGTTCCGCAGCTAGAACAACATTTATTTTATGTATTAAACAGCCATGTCCCCAAGGTTTTCTAACTCTGTATTTTCTCATTTTGTTCCCCCTTATCATCATTATCACTGGCGTGCCCTTGCGTGGGCTGAGCGAGTGTCTGCACATAGGTGTCTGTGTATTTTTCTGATTGATACGCCAGTGATTCATGTCCCTTCTTTGTTTGTTATGCTTCGCTATTTGCGTCACACAAATAAACTTCTGCACATCCATCCATTCTATGTAGGGTTTGAACTTTGGATAAACTTGCCATGTTTTATTCATTCTTTTTTTTTTTAAAAAAAAAGGAAAACGAATAAAAGAAGTGACCCGAGTATCTGTGAAACACTTCAGCAATCTGAAATATTCGTTAGCCGATAAATGAAGGCTTGGCCTTTAAATAAATCTAATATTCCAAGTGATTTTTATGCAGGATTCCTATAATATAAAACGTGGTGCCTTGCAATTATTTTACATATATTCGTTCATAATTTTGATTATTTCTCCTTAGGATATCGATGCTCGTACGGCTGTTGTTTATAGGGCAAGTATTCAGGTTAGGTTTAAAAAAAATAACAAAAAAAAAGGAGCAGGTAGATCAAAGGAACAGAAATTAAAGGAGTCGTTCAACTTTGAGTTAACTTTTAGTATGATGTAGAGAGGCATATTCTGAGACAATTTGCAACTGGTTTTCATTTGTGGTTTTTGAATGAAAACTAGTTGGAAATTGTATCACAATATCACTGTGCAGAGACCTGTGGCTATCCCCTGAAGTGCTGTATTCAAGAGGGGTCCCTATAGTGTCGGACTGAGTTGTCTGTTAATGTTCGGGTCGGGTAAAACCAGCACCCAACCTGAACACGCCCTCCCTCCATCCGCGCCCTTCCTCCCTCCCTCCCTCCACCCGCGCACGCCCACATCTGACTTCCGGGATCCTTTTATAGACCCGCGCCGGAAGTTGGAAACTGCCAGTGCACGGTGGCGGGCAGGGAGAGCAGGAAGAAGAGCAAATGGGAGTGCGAGGTCGGGTTCCGCGGGTATCGGGCCGGCTCACACATCACTAGTGTCTGGTATTCACTGGGACTGCCATCTCCGGTCCACCGCAACGCAATCGGAAGCACAAGGGGAAGGAAGGGAGCCCACAGTTCCACAGGAGTGGGCCACAGGTCAGCGGGACCTATTGGGTTTTCCACGGTGTCCCGCTAGCTCAGCGGTACCCCTGCTATGTGAAAACTGTCCTTGCTGAAAATCTCACCTGTGTACTATTTCCTTAAAATTTCCATGAAATGTGTACCTGCAATTTAGCCAATGTGTCACTTTAAAGGAGAACTGAACCCCCCCAACCAAAAGCCCCCCTAAGCTTTCAGACATTGACTCCCTCCACTCCCCCCCCCGCCATGTGCATTAGTTTAAAAAAAACAAAAAAACGGATCCTTAAATGTAGAGAAGCGCAGCAGAGATCCCAGTTGTCACCTCCTCGATCTTTGTAAAGTCTTCGGGTCTCAACACCGATTTGCGCATGTGTGATTGAAGGCAATTCCTGTCAGGCTGTGTGTCAGCAAGGAGACCTGAAGTCTACATGAAGAGCCAGAAGATGGTGACTGGAAGCTCTGCTGCACTTCTCTGCATTTAAAGCAGAATTCAACTGTTTTCCAAAAAAATCCCTCCTCCCCCCAGCATTACTGCCCACCGGGGAAATGCCCCTAACTTTATACTTACCCCTTGGCAGAGATTCAGCCATCGCAGCCATCTTCCGGGTCTTTGTGTCTTCTTCTGGCGCTTCTGCAATTTCCGTCCAATTCGGTGCATGCGCATTTATCGCAAACGGGCAAATTGCTCGAACTGCGCATGCACCGATTCGTCGGTCTCCCACTCAGCTAACCAAAAACCCGGAAGATGGCTGTGGTGAACTCCGATGCCTGAATCTGGCCGAGGGGTAAGTATAAAGTTAGTGGCATTTCCCCGGGGGTGGAACTAGGCTGAGGGGAGGAGGGAGGGGGGTCTACGTGGGGTGGGGGGTAGGGTTTTTTCTGGAAAACGTTTGAAATCTCCTTTAAGGGTCAGATTTTTTTTAAAGTATTTAAAATAAACATTGTGGGGAGGAAGAGGGGGGCAATGCCTGAAAGTTTATGGGGGGCTTTTGGAAGAGGGGGTAGAGTCCTGCAGCGAGTGGGGTACTCGCGGCAAAAACCTGCTGTACCCTGAGGGTTGAGGGTAGAAGTTTCGGGTGCGGGTATAGACGCGGTTCTGTGGGTTTGCGGGTCTTCTCAATAGCGATTTTTACTCCTTTCTTCTGATCACGCCTACTTCCGATGATGTCACTTCTGGTTTACAATGACAGCACTTCCTGATTCTTGATGGTCAGCGGGTTCTTGTTGCGGATAAGGTACTTGTTTGCAGGCCGGGTAGCGGGTCCGGGTTGCGGATAGCAGGTTGCGGGTTCCAAAAAATGGACCTGCGCAGGACTATGGGGGGGGGGGGGGTTTAGGTCTCCTTTAATATCACATTATCAATACACATCAATGTACCTGTATGCACACCCCCAAAGGAAAAAGTTTGGAAGTCAATCTGTGTTATCTTAAAACTGGCTGAAATGACTCTTTTCGATGTCTTGCCGGACTGAGGCTGCACTATGCAGCACATCTAATGGCACATTAGAGATGTTAAAGTGTTACCAGGTGTGGATTCTAATGAAGAGCCAGCAAGCAGAATGGATAAATCCTACCAGCAGACGACAAGCACAGACACCAAAACACACAGTAATGAAACTGAATAATTGGGTTGCTGCTGTAGGTGGGAGTGAAAGGTGATGAAATACAAATGCTGTTTGCTAGCCCTATTAATGAGAGGAAGCTCTGTGTTTGAGCTATAAATTGAGATACGGGGGTGGTATATGCAGCAGGATAGTGCTGAGGATCCCATCTCCGTCATAGCTGATGCTTTCCTGCCAACTTAGAAAACATTGCTGTTGTGCCTCTTATTTTTCATTTTGTATTTTATCTCCCAAACTCTTATTGCTGCTTTCTGCACCATCTCTGCAGCTTGCCTTTTATTTTAACTAAAAAGGAAAATGCCCTCACTTGACTGGTGGTGGTCCTCTACTTCTCACTTGCTTGTAACTATTTCTGCTTGTTTTAAACGAGAAGAAACGGTGTAATCACTGGGGGATGCCAAATGTTTATCTGACGCCCCTGGTTGTTGTTCCTGTTTGCTAAAAACGGCACTGACATTGGGTACTTCATTAGGAGCTTCACAATCACACGTTTTAGCTTTTCAGATCTTCCCTGCAGACCTGGATGAGTGTGGATGTGCAGTAGAGTGAAAAGCTAGCCTTTTGCTTCTAAGTTCATCTTTGCAGTATTCAGGGAACCAGAGCACCGGTCTGGGTCTTAACTAAGCAATTATATTCATTGCACTGGACACTAGGGGTGCCTTCAATTTTGACATTTTTCCTTCTCCTTTAAAGGAGAAGGAAAGGCTTACAGAACTTGGGGTGCCAAATGTTAGGCACTCCCAAGTGATTGTAGTTACAAACCCTAATATTTACAATAGTTCCAAAACCTAATATTTGGCACCACCAAGTTCTTCAAGCCTTTCCTTCTCCTTTAAGGTAAATTCTTGGATAGGAATGTTTCTCACTAAGTGTGACCCTTTCTGATGCAGCTGTTATGGACAGTAGATATATTGATGGAGCTATATATCCATATGAATAGATGGATATAGAACAAATTAAAAGTTGAAAGACGCTAGGAGTCATGACCTCTGAGGCACTGTTCCAAGAACCACCTCTTGAAGAACTGCTACTGGTCTACTGCAGCTACCTGCATCTGTTTGTATATTTTTGGGTGATGAGAGGGAGAAGACACTTCCCTTCCCACCCTCTCTGCCTGTGCCCTAATTTGTATGTCATTTAGATGTGCAAGTTAGGGAGAGGCAGAAGACCCCTTGTGGTATAGGCATCCTTTGTTGACCTGCCATTGTTGAAACATCCATAAAAAACCTGAGACTGAGGACACACTCTCACAACAATTAGAGTTAGACCTTGCTTAATGTAGTAGGTTGCATATAGACCTATGAAATAACAAAGGGATCGGGTCCTGACAGAAGATCATCTGGTACGATGACCGTTTTAACCGTTTCGAGCAGGCATTTCAATGGTTCATTTTGTCCATCATGCTAGCAGTTTTTTTAATGTCTCAGAAAGTGATTGGGCTTCTACTGTAGGAAAGAGCTGTCACTAATTGTATACCTTTGGGCTGGCACTAACCTAAAGTTGATCTTTCATGGAATTCATCTGGGCATGCAGAAAGTATTATAGACATATATTGTATTTGACAGAATACAGCTTTACCTTGGTCTCCTAGGGCCCACCAGAGAACCTGACATCCAGGGTCCACCTTCATAAGAATTACATATAGAAGGTTATGTTGAAAATAAGGAAAGTCTGAAGGAAATTAACCTCAGCTGGGGTTCATTAGGGCCTGGGTCCATCGGGACATCCCTGGTACACTGGCAGGCCAGTTTGCATCTGATCCAAGCCTAATTATTAGTGTTTTATCTGGGGAAATGGTGGAGTTTTATGCTAAATTCACAACACTGTCTACCAAATACCCAGGGTTCCTGGAATCGTCCTCCTTAATAAACTCGAAATCATTTCAATAATAGCGGCTTTACCTTTCTCTGAAACCTACCTGCGGAAACAATTATAATTGCCTATACATTTTATTTCCAAAGTCCAAATATGTCACGAGGCTTAACAGTAGTTATCATGGTTGTTAGCTCCTCTTGTTGCCTTAAAATAAAAATATGCATATATTCCCCCGTCACCTCAGATCCTCAAATGAAAGAGAGAGATGACTCACTGTCTACTGTTAAATCCTAATAGAAAATGTATAATTGAATTTTTGCCTGTTAACTTTTCTTTGATAATTTAATTCATTCGCTTTTATTTATTTTTTTATCCTGCTGATTTTTAACCTTTTCTTGTTTTAGTTGTTTGTTCAGAACTGGTGTCCTTAGCAGGCTGCAGAAATTATTCTCTTTCCTTAATTAACACATATACACACACACACACACACATATATAATATATAATAATAATATAACGCTACATGCATATAATATTAATTTTAATTTAATCAGTCCATGTCTGGATATGCTAATTATAAGGAAATTTCCATGCCTATAAAATTGTTGCTTGTTGTTATTCCAATTTCTAATTAAAACTGCCTTGTCTGAAATCTGCCGGTGTTATCCCTGGTATAGGAATGCAATAAAGAAACTCAATCATCTGCAGGATTCATTTCAAATCTAAAAAAAAACCTTAATATTGTGCACAGAAAATTCATTTACTACGGTGATCCTCAACCCTTTGAACCCGTGAGCAACATTCAGATGTTAAATGTGTTGGGGAGCAACGCTAGCATGAAAAATGTTCTTTGGGTGCCAAATAAGTACTGTGTTTGGCCATTTGGTAGCCCCTATGTGGACTGTCAGCCTACTTGAGGCACTGTTTGGCAGAATATGTGTTTTATATGGAATAAAAACTTGCCTCCAAGTCCGTAATTCAAAAATCAGCTCTTGGTTTGAGGCCACTGGGAGCAACATCCAAGGGGTTGAGCCACTGATTGGGGATCACTGCTTTTCCACATACTAGCAGCAACTGATTGTAAGCTATCATACTTTTCAACACTCTCCATAGAACTGTATAAACACTCTTGGGACAATTCCCTTATTGTACTTATGACACATGGGGGTACTTATCCATGAAGAATAAAAGGCAAAGACCTATTTTGATTGCTACCAATCTCCCTGGGATTGGGCTTTAGATGAATGCCCTGCATGCTTTGTAATTTAGAACAAAAGCATCACTAGTGTTGTCCAACTTTTTACATGAAGTGGGCTAAATATTTCTCCAACCCCATGCTCAAAATGAATATCTCAAAATGACCGTGTCATATGTAATTTATGGAGCCCTTGAGCAGATTGAGGGCAATACATAATCTTGTGGAGGGCCTCGAGTTGTACAACCCTGATTAATACAGTTCCTTCTTTCTTTTTGGTTCCTGCAGAACCATGCTGGCTTCCCTCAGGCACGTGTGTAGAAGTTACAGCAGGTTTCGGAGAGGGGCGCCTCCGTCGCTTCTTCAGGCCAAGGAAGTTCAGCTCACACCAGAGCCTCCAGGTGAAGCCAACCAGACAGTGCTGCATGTTCCTGTAATGGTGAATGAAGTTATTGAGTGTCTGGCACCTCAAGAAGGACAAGTGAGTTCATTCATCCTTTTTTTTGGCAGGGGTTGAAAGCAGGTTTACATTCTGGTAAGGAAGAGCTTTCTGCATATAGAGAGACTGAGGTGGTTTATCTACAGCTGGTAGTGGGATGTCTATTCATCAGGCTTTCTACCTGTTGTTTGAGAATTCCTGAATTCATAGTTCAACATCAGATAAAGAACATCCTCCCTCTTTCCTTATTCCTATTGCACCCTCTTTGCATATTTCTGTTCACTCAACTAGTTAACAGTCTAAACATTAACAAAATCCCAAACTGGAAAATTCAGTTTAGCCGATGTCCTAAATTCTCCCTTCATGTTACCTGTTTAGATTGTAATTGTGTGAAAAGGGGAGGGGAGAAAACAGTAGTTAATAGAATGGTAGTACCACCACAAGTGTACATTCTGCCTCCAGTTCTGAAGTCTGCTTAAGTAAAACACTATTTCAGGTCTACAAATCTGGACTATTTCACCTTAATAGGGGCTTTTGCGGTGATGAGGAATCATGTTTGTATACATTTTAAGGTGAAGCTGAAATCTTTCGGGACCAATATTTTGCTTGCACACTGGACTGGCAATCTGTAGGTTCTGGTAAATCCCAGAGTGGCTGCTGTAAGGTGCCATAGATAGTCACTACTTAATGGGCCTTTGGAGGGCTGTTTGGGCCTCTGTGTACATGAAACACCATAGCCTATTTTGATTCTCAGACCGGATCTGCACCTTTTATCCCTCCCAACTCTCTTCCTTCCACTTGCATTGTGTTTTCCAGTTTGCCTATTCTAAAAAAAAAAACCTGAAGAAGTCAACGTCTACTCTCCCTCCTTGCTCTGATCTTTCATTAACGATTTATTCATGAACAAAAAAAGTCATGTGTATGTTTTGCACACATCTCATAACCACCTGGAACTCCAGTAGTTCCTATATAAAAGGTCTTAAGCCCAGCAGCCATTGACAGGTGACAAAATTTACCCCAAATCTTTGCTGTACACAAAGATACCTCACTACAGGCTTTACTGCTCATCCCATTCCTGCAAATACCTCCAATTTTTTATTAAGCCCTGCCCTCTTTTAAATTCTTGATTTAAGCGCTATATAAATAAATGATGATGATGATGATTTAAGACTTCTTCACAATGACAGACACAGGTAAGGGTAAAGTGGTGCACATACAGCAGTGAAAATAAATATTGAATACATCAATGTTTTCTTGGTAAATATATTTCTAATGGGGCTATTGACATGAAATGTACACCAGATGTCGGTAACAACACAAGTAATCAACACAAAGAACTCAAAATAAATCCATAAATTAAGTTATGTGTAATAAAGTGGAATGACACAGGAAAGGCATGGAAAGTCAAGAAACCTGCTGAAATCTGTCAGTATTTAGAAAGTATCCTGCCCATTATCAGTGCAAATTAAGATCTGCTGGTTTAGTCATAATTGATGGCCTATAAAAAGCTTTCTCAATACAAAGGTATCACACAAGAAGCATCTCATGATGGGTAGAAGCAAAGAGCTCTCTCAAGACCTTCGCAGCCTTATTGTTGCAAAACATACTGATGGCATTGGTTACAGACTTATTTCTAAGCTTCTGAATGTTGCAGTGAGCACTGTGAATAACCAGAAGAGACCTTGACTAAGCAAGTGCAGTTGTTTCAAAGAAAACAATAGGTAATGCACTCAACCAACATGGCCTCTATGCACTCTCATTGATCAAGACTCCACTGCTGAAGAAAAAGCTTGTTGAAGCTCGTTTAAAGTTTGCTGCATAACATTTGGAGAAACCAATGAAATTCTGGGAGAATATAATCTGGTCAGATGAGACCAAAATTTAACACTTTGGATGTCATCGCACACACAGAAAAATGGCACTGCACATCACCCCAAAAACACCATACCAACAGTGAAGTTTGGAGGTGGGAAAATCATGGTGTGGGTTGTTTTTCAGGCTGTGGTACTGGCAGACGTCATATAATTGAAGGAATGATGAATGCCATCCTCCACGACCCAATGTGACAGGTTCTGTCCCCTGCCCAAACTGCAAAGGGGCAGAAGGTGGCAACTCTACTTTAAGTTGTGAAAAAAACTATAAAACATTGTGTAGACTGGCACTCCAATCTTATGACCCTGCTCCCAGGGTCAATGACATGGCCACAACAGCCATTGGAGTATGGCTATCAAAACCCAGCTCTTTCAGCATTGCTGTAACGCAGGGTATCCCAAACCCAGAACAAATCCCAAGGTTCCGGTCTCGGCCCACTCTTCTGCCCTCCGCTATTTAGATGCCGCCTGGTCTTATTGTGGGAGAACCAAGGAGAGAGTTCTGAGCGAGCAAGGGAACTAAGTGTGGCATTGTAGAATGGGAAACAAAGAACGTAGTCAAAAGCCAGACCGGGTCGGTAACAAACAGTCAATACAGTACAGATGCAGGAGACGTAGGAATGGTCAGGGTCACAGGGCAGGTCAAACACACCAGAATCGCAGTACAAAACCAGAATCCATATGACTTGTCAAACTGGGCAACAATCAGGACAGGACGAGAATCAGGGCCAGGTAGAATCAGTAACAACAGGAATACACAGAAGAATCGCACCCAGGAACTTTAAGAAAACACCTTTACGTTGGGCAATGATTTCCTCATTGAAAGCTCTCTAAATATTTGAGTTACGCTCGGGAACTTCTGGTTATAGCCGGAAACTGCTTAGTGCGCAAAACCCGTAAGAAGCACATTCACCGACGCAGCGCTGAAGAGGACGGACGCAGTGGGCGTCCCCGCTAGACCACCAGGCAAGTTTCTCACAACTGCTTTATTGAGTAAGGGGACGCAAACACCCATGCATAACATTACTATGCGTATTGTTGAAGCAGATACACATTGCTCTGTAAAGCTTAGAAGGAAGATAGGGGAGACATAAGGTTACCATCTTCTCCTAAAAAAAACATTGGCCTATAATTTTAGCATTTTACCCTATTAATAACATTGACTTCAAGCTTCAGCTGCGGCTGAAGTGCATCTTGGCCAACCCTTATGTAGATACTGAAGATATCTAACAACTGATGGACAAGGGCCCCTCTGATGTTGGTGGCTCAGGGCAAACCTCCTCTGTCTCTGCCTTCCCCTAAAATCATTCCTGCACCTACTGCTGCGCATAATCTACTTCTCCCACTGAAACAACAAGGCAGAGTGCTCTGTAGCATGAAAGTGTGAAGCCCCGGCTCGACAGAGCCTTTTGTGTCTGTTTTTATCTGCTGTCAAGTTGCGCAGCTCGGTGTTGGCTGACAGCTGAAGCTAGAAGTCTGCTCACCTCTCTGTGTCTGGTGCAGCATGTACGTCAGACCTGACTGGAGAGATGGGACAGACTTTTAAGTTCAGCAGTGTGTGGGCTGCCAGCTCAGTAGTAAAATAGCATACTCTTCTCAAGGTGACTTTCCTGAGTTTATAAATTGACAGATATATTTTTAAAAAATATTATTTTGTTATTATTTCGGAGTAGTGTGTGTGTGGGTGTGCATGTATTTCTGGAGATGCCTGTAGTTGGTTCCCTGGCTTTATGGAGCTTTATTTGGAAGCACACATTGTGCTAGACCAACAACAAACACACCAGCTGAATCCAATCCTGCCGAACAGTTTTTATAAAAGATAAAAAGTTTTCCTAAATGTCTTTTATGATGGAAAATTATTTTTAAAAGCATGGTTCCATAGCTCATATTCTTTTTAATGTAGGTATGGTATAGTTGTGCAGCCCCCTGTTACCATATCAATGTTGTTTAAAGGAACAGTTTGCCTTCCCAAATGTTACCGCTATTGAGTAGAATTGACTTTTTTTTTGAATGTTTGCTATTTTTTTCAAAATGAATTTGAATTAAAGTGGACCTGTCACCCCCACACAAAAAGCTGTATAATAAAAGTCCTTTTCAAATTAAACATGAATTCCAAATTCTTTTTTTTCTTAAAACTTTCCTAGCTTTTATAAACGCATTTAAAAATCTCAGCTGTCAATCAAATATTGCCTGCCCCTCCTCTATGTCTAGAGGCAGAGCAGACAATTACTTTCACTTTCCATTCAGCACTTACTAGATATCACTGCTCTCCCCATATTCCCCCTCTCTCTTTACCATTTAATTGTGTAGCCAGTGCATGGGGATGGACATCAGGTCTCCCATTCTGGTGCATAAACAAGATTTTGATGACAGAAGGCTTGCCAAAATGGCTCCTGCCTGCTTGTTATAATTATGAATTCCCAGTTAGAAGGAAACTAGGTTCAAATAATTAATACAGTGTAATTAAAGTTTATTTTGCTTGAGTAATTTCATAAAATAGGATTTGGAATTATTTTGGGCGACAGGTCCCCTTTAAATCAGAAAACCAAAACACTGATTTTCACATCAGCAGTTCTTCAATTATGTGGTTGCTCCCAGAGAGGGTCCCAAAGCAGAGGCACAAGTCTTAGGGTTGGCACTGTTGTGTGGTTGAATTTCAGGAGAGGGGCAGGTCATGTAGCTGATGGAGCTTATGACACCAGGGGCAGGATAATGTTTGAACGACAGGCTTGTGACATCTTGGGGTGAGGCTATGACACGGCAGTCTGTGACTGGCTGATCAGTGCAGAGTCCTGGCCGTATTTCAGACTTCTAAAATTCAGACAGACAGTATGTTACCAGACAGCCAATGGAAAAACTGCTGCCTAATTCAAAACTGGACATTGATAAACCTATGCAGTCTAAAGAAGAAGGCTTGCTGGCTCTCTCACCTGGAAGTAAAAACCTAATTTTACCTATTAAAGGAGAAGGAAAGTCGTCTTGCACTTGGGAGTGCCAAATGTTAGGCACCCCAAGTGATTGTATTTACTTACCTGAAACCCTGGGTTGGTGCTCCTATCACCAGAAAACTGCACCGGCCTGGGGTTTTTCCAGCGAGCACCACAGAACGATCTTCTTCTTTCTTCAGATTTCCCCGGGCAGGCGCATGCGCTGACTTTTTAGTTAAAGTTTGGCTTTACTGCACATGCACAGCCGCGCAAAGAAAGAGGATGACGGAAGAGGATCGCTCCGTGGTGTTTACTGGTGTAACCCCGGGCCGGTTCAGTTTTCTACTGATCGTAGCCCTGGCCTGGGGTTTCAGGTAAGTCAATACAATCAGTTAGGGGTGCCTAACATTTGGCACCCCAAGTGCAAGAAGACTTTCCTTCTCCTTTAAGGCTAAAATCTCTCTCTTCTGAAATTTGACACATTGATACACATCACAGCAGCTTCTATGCATATTCAGCAAATTATTGGAGCAACAGTAATTTTTGGGACAGTTGTATGCATATAATATACTAAAGGAGACCTTACCATTTTGGGAAGTTGCTTTATCTTAATGTCGCCGTTTGGGTACGGTATTCATGAGACCCTAATAAGACCAGCAGTGGAAGGTATCAGCAATTAGATATTTTCATGAAATACATCAGGTGTGGGCAACCTGCAGACCTCTGTAAGCCAATGAAACCCTTGCTTCTCTCAAGACTATTTATCATCGTCCTTCAAGATCCTTTTGGCTGAACATTTGCTTACTTAGCTCAGAACTGTCTCCTTACAGGTACCACCATAAAGTGAAGGGATAAGTGGCATTAGTTTAAATTTTAAACTACTATCATCCATTCATACACTACGGAATCTCAGACTGTTCAACACTAAGGGGGTCATTTATCAAAATCTGAATTTTTCAGATTTTTTTTAAAATAAAAAAGTCAGACCAAACTAGAATAAACGATTTGACCTTATTTATTATTAAAAAAACACAATTTAATAGGATTGTGGGAAAACTTGATAAAATAGAGCAAAACCCAGAATCCTACAATTTTTTCAGAGATTTTTCCTAAATTGCTTGATTTTTTTCAGCACTTTCCCGAAAAGTCAGAATTTTTTGGATTTTTGCACAAAACTTCCAAATTGGATAGGGACCTCTCCCATTGACTTATATACAACCTCAGCAGGTCTGAGATGGTGGATTTTCGGATTCAGACTTTTTGCATCTTCTGGGTATATTTCGAGTTTTTTTCCTTCTAAAATGTGGATTTTATAGTAAAAAAAAACCCGAAAAAGTGAGTGAAGCTGAATCTGATCTGCCACAAGCCAAATCAACTTCCTGCTCTCTGATATTTAATAGAGGCTTAATAGAACAGAAGCGCAGCAGAAGAACAGAGGAAGCGATAGCAAAGTGGGAAATGTCTTTAGTTCTCCTTTAATATGGCTTAATTAGATATAAACTCCATACTGACAGGAATAAATTATGAGTCTGCTGTTATAAACTGCAGTGATTAATTTAATTCTGATAGTTTTAATAATGCTCCGTATCAGTCATAGATCTGTGAAGATGATTGAATTAGACGCTATTACTGCTCTGTTACCTAATTATTTATATTTAATTTCCATTTGAAATGGAAGGGAGCTGGGAAAGTCATTTTGCACAGGCTGTGTTGATTTTCGAAAGAAAAGTAATTATGGTTGGCCAGCTGCTTTGACAAATGGGGGAAAAAATGGATGTTTGCCTTGGGTACAACAGGACAAATGTGCACCATCAGCCCAGACATTATATTTTATTATTATGCATTATATTTTGATGAAGTGTTCCCAAAATGGAAGATGCCTCACAGCTCAATAACAAGGCAGTTTAATTTAGTTTTATTTTATCTCTCTTCTGAAAAATGATCAAAATTATATTATAATTATATATTGAATTATAAGCTGTAATGCTTAGTAAAGACATTTTTTTCTTTGATTGTTCCATGTCAAGAGTTGTGTGCTTCTTCTTGTTGGTGGACCTTGTGCATCCCATTGCAGACCTCAGCCGACGAGATTTGCCAGTCTTCCTGAACGATATGTGACTCTGTGGGGAAACTTTAGTTATAAGTGTCCTTAGGAGTTGTTTAACTTATGCCATGTGGTTAAATGGTTGCCATGGGCAATGTTGATCTCCCAGGCTGTTCTAGAACTGGGGCAACCACTTTTTGTTTTGCTAGTTTGGTGTATGGGAAGAATGACTTTGTCGGGACACTGTAGTTAAAAGCATCCTTAAGCTGGCCATAGATGCAAAGATCCGATCATACGAATCATCGTACGATCGGACTTTCCCATCTCCCGACCCGCCACTAACCATTCAGATCAAAGTTAAAGAACAGATCAGCAATGTTCTGCCCCTGACAGCAATCGTACGATATCTATGTCCAACCAAAGCTAGTGACAGTCTCCCACTGAAAATCGTACGATCGGCAATACACGCAGAGATATTATCGGCAGCCGACAGAAATTTTCTAACCTGTCCGATCGTCCAAACGACCGATCTCCGCCGGATGAAAAATGTCGGGACTCTCTACACACGGTCCGAAAATCGTACGAATCCTCGATTCGTACGATCAGATCTTTGCGTCTATGGCCAGCTTAAGGAGTGGTTTATCTTATCCCATGGTTGACATCTTATCAACGTGGTTGACATGGACAATGTTTATCTCCCAGGCTGTTATAGAACTGGAGCAATCCAATTTTGTTTTGCTAGTTTGGTTTATGAGAAGAATGACAGGTTTAGTTCAATAGCATCTGGAGAGCCAATACATCATCTATGCCTGGTGCCTAAGCATGGAAATCCACCGTTGTGGAGAGCTCGATATCTCTGAGAAAGAAACACCTTTATTGTGATGTCAGGTACTGTACTGGGGGACCCACGCTTGACAGTGTGCCATATCAATGCTTGATGCTTGAAGGGCCTTATCTTGTATGTTTTTGGGCTGAATATGTGGTTTTGTAGCACTACAATTTACACAGTGTGCTGCTTTTTAAGCATGGAAACCCAAGTCCTGAGTTCAACCTGTAAGAGTTCTACACCACCCTGAACCTGCCCAACTTGAGGGCAGTGTGAATTTTTTTGCTAGAATATGTGGTTTTGCACCATTACAATTTACGCAGTGTGCTGCTGGTAATTCCTCTTAAGCATGGAAACCCAACCTCCGAGTTCAACCTGGAAGAGTTCTACACCACCCAGAACCTGCCCGACTTGTGGCACTGTGAGTTTTGGCCCAGACACAGATATCTACTATCAAGTTCATGTGTATTCTGAATTAAAGTACAGTGCACAAAACGTAAAATCTAATTTTTTATGAAAATAGTGAATATGTCCAATTAAGTTCTGTAAATGTACTTTCTTTTCTTGTTGAAGAGACGGTGGGTGACTTTTTAAGCCATTACTGTTAAATAGAATCATTTTGAACAGACTAAAACAAGAACACAGGCCATTTTTTAATTAATGTGCCCTGTTTCCCGAAAAATATGTTTCAGAGTTGACGAGGTGCCTTTGTTGGAACCATATTATTACTTTTTGAAAAGAAAGATGTTTTAGTTGTGCTCGGACTCTTAGTTGACCGTGGAGCTAATTTCCTAGGCAGTCAATAATCTTGACACAAATGAATCAGAAATCACAGGTAGGGGCCAGGTAGATGCTGAGAAAATCCCGTAATAAAAAGGCCACTGAAATAATCCACCTTTGAAAAGTAGCACATTTTAATTCTTTCGATTCATTAGATTAGTTAGATGTAAGGGACTGAAAGTAACAAGGTGAATTTATTCTGAGAGAGAGAATGAATTTGCAGAAAGTCATGTTGACTGCCTGGTTGGCATTCTCACCAATATATTCTGGGAGGGGGAAAGGTAGTCATCAAGTAGAATGAAAATAGAATGCTTTCATCAAGTAAATTGACACAGCAATATGACCTTTCTACGATTGAGACCCTTGGGAAATGCCTTTTCTTTCTAGTTCTATAATCCGTCTTCAGCATTCTATGTTGTTGTCTCTTGATAAGTGCTCCATTGACCACAGGAGAGACTGTCCAAAACCGAAGCAGAAGCCCATTCAGAGAGATTATTGTTTCTTCCTCTGCAGTGCCTAAAAAAATGTTCAGACAAGTTTTTGTCATAGAACATAAAAAACTGAATGTTGCCACTGGACAGTAGAAATAGATTTTTTATGTAAGCGAAAACATACTGTGTATAGTCAAGGGATTTAGCTCTCTGAAAAGGTTATTGAAATGGCAGGGAATGGATACAAGAACACTTCCAATCATTGACTATGTCTTTGAGTACATTTAAATCAGTTTTTAATCAGTTTTTTAATAGTATGGCATAGCTGTAAATCTGCCAAGAACACCAAAAAGCAGATAACAAGAAGGCCACTAAGAGAACTCTGAAGGAGAGAATTTGCCTACAACTACTGTTGCTCAGGTGCTTCGCCAGACACAGCTTTATGGGGGAGCGGCAAAAAGAAAGCCACTGTTAAGGTGACCATACACTGGCAGATAAATCTGCCGATATCAGTCCTCCACTCGTTTGTCGATGTCGAGCGGATTTCTTCATGTATGGCCAGCTTTAACTGAAACTCACACAACATCTCACCTACAGCTTGCCAGAAGGCACATGGATGGTTCTCCCTGATCTGATGATACCAGAATTTAGCTCTTTGCCATCTCACTAAACATTATGTATTGCGTAAGTCAGGCACTGAACATCATCATAAACAATACAATGTGAAGCATGGTGGTCATTTATGCTTTATGCTGTGGGGATTCTTCTCTACAGCAGGTTCTGTAATTCTTTTGAGAGTAGCATTGGTAAAGTGAAATCCTGGAGGAAGACCTGATGCAGTCTGCAAGAAACTTGAGCCTTGGTAGAAAATGTATCTTTCAACAACATGAGTCCAAGTAGAAAGGCAAAACTAAACAAAAATGACTTAAAAAACAAAAATGTTCATGTCCGGAAATGACCAGTTAGAGAGCAGATCTCAAGCCAATGGAGAATTTGTGGCTGGACTTGAAAAAGTCTATTCCCTCCTGATCTTGATGTAACCTGACGGAGCAAATTGACAAAGAGGAATAGGTTAAAATGACGGTGTCCGGATGTGCAACTAAATTAAATCTGCCGTGGTTCTAGGTTCTATGACAAAACATGAAAACTTCAATATGGGTGCTATGTATGGATATATACCCCACTAGTCCCACTGTATAATTTAGGATATAAACTTAAACAGTAGAATTAAATTAGGCCAAGATATTCTCTGTAAATAAAATCTAATACATAGGGCAAGTCAAGAGCAACAGTCTTAAACTCAAGCTCAACTCTAGAACATATTGTTTAATATGCTAATATCCATAATACTTTTTTTTCCTATACCATTACAGGTTGATAATGAACTTCATAAATTCACCATAAAAAAGTTAATTTAAGACACAAGAAAATATAAGGAACTTGGAAATTCTTTTAAAATATGGTTGTCTACATTCTACTGGAATTTACATATTAAGCCCATTTTCCTTTTTAAAATAGTGGGTTTTTTTTTTTTTAATTCCCAACATTTTGACTTGTCAGTATAGGTATATTATTTTCTTGTACAGGAATGGGATCCGTTATCCGGGAAAGGCTGTCTCCCACAGACTCCATTATAATCATATAAAATATTTTCTTTTTCTCTGTATTAATAAAACAGTAGCTTGTACTTGATCCAAACTAAGATATAATAATAAGATATTTATAAGATATAATAATCCTTATTGGAAGCAAATCCAGTAGACTTAAGTAGACAAATCACAGAGAGATCTGTTATCCAGAAAAGTCTAGGTCCCGGGGATTCTGGATAACCGGTCCCACACCTTTATTACAGTCACAGGAGTTTGTATTACAGTCAAAAGGGGCCACACTTAATAGTGAAAATATTTTCTGGTGGTGCTACCTCTGGACACATGGACTGCCATATAGCATCAGAATTAAACTCAAAAGCGGCAAAGGCCAATACTGTTTAATGTCATTTAATCAGTCACTTTCCCTACTATAAATATGACATTACCGAAGGGTCAGTACTCCCTTTTCATTTTACAAAATTGAATTCCTGACCCCTCTAAAGATGTTAGGGGTGAACAAAGTTCTCCTGTTCCAAAAACTACTTTTACCAACACAATCAATATTTTACAAACAAAACCAACTTTAGCAAGATATTTGGCTCAGGTGTCTCACCATGTTCCAATATGTAAGTCAATTAAATTCATTCACAATCACACATTTTTTTTTCTTTGATGTGTATTCTGTGTTGTTGTGCACTGTGCAAAGACTTGGGGGGGGGGGTTATTTATCAAAGGTCTAGTCTTAGAGTATTTTTTATGTTGAATGACCTTGATGCTGGAATGGCAAAAAACTGATTCTGCGAGTTCCAGTCCCGCAACCTGAAAACTCGAATTGATTGAGTTTCAGCAGAAAAAAAATGTGAATCAATCAAATCACGTTCTTGATTTGAATTCTTGGGCAAAACTCTCCGGAAAAAAATCAAGCAAGCTGTTAAAGGAGAAGGAAAGCTACAGAGGCATTTTATTGCCAATAGATTAGCTGTACTAGTGCAAGCTAGAATGCTATATTTATTCTGTAGAATGTTTTACCATACCTGAGTAAATAGCTCTAGAAACTCTCTTTTTGTTTAGGATAGGAGCTGCAGTATTAAAGTGGTGTGACATCACTTCCTGCCTGAGTCTCTCCCTGCTCTGGGCTCAGATTACAGTAGAGAAGGGAGGGGGTGGGGAGAGGAGCAAACTGAGCATGCTCTTGCCCAGGGCAATGAGGTTTAAGCTGAAGGCAGGAAGTCTGCTACAGAAGCCCATGTGAACACAATAGAAGGAAAGAAATGCAGTGTTTCTTTTGACAGAGGACTCAGAGCAGCATTACTTTGGGGGTTTACTGGTATATTTAGATGGACCTTTCTGATAAGGCTTACTTAGATTTAACCTTTCCTTCTCATTTAAGCCCCTTAAAAGTTCCAAGGGACCTCTTCCATTGACTTTTAGAGAACCTCGACAGGTTGATTGAGTTTTAAAAAAAACTCAATCGTTTTGAGTTTTTTTAACCAGAACATGTGAGTTTTTACCAAAAAAATACAACTCGAAAACTTGAATTTTCGGGGAAAAAACAACTCTGTGCACTGTGCAAAGACTTGGGGTGGGTTATTTATCAAAGGTCTAGTCTTAGAGGGTTATTTACTAAGCTCCGAATACCTGAAATTCCCCGAAACCCTAAAAATTGGTGATTTTTTGTGTTATAATAGGCTTTAAAACCAGAGGGCTAAAAAGCCTGAATATAAAAACACAGCATCTCAAACCTATCGAGGTTGCATAAAAGTCAATTGGAACAGACCCATTGATTTTTGGTTGTGTCGGGGGTTTCGGGCAATTTCTGAGCTTTCAGGTGAAAACTCCGAAAAATTCAGTTTGTGAGTTTTCGGGGAAAATTCATGAAAAAATCTTGAAAATCTGAGCTTTTCACGAAAAGGTAATTTTTGGTAAAATCTAATAATAAATAAGCGTTAAAAACCCGAGCGGCTTAGATCGGAGTTTGTAGCACCCGATATTGAGATAAATTCAGACCTTGATAAATAACCCCCTTAGAGTATTTTTTATTCGAATGACCTTGATGCTCGAATGGCAAAAAACTGATTCTGCAGTCGAAAAAAATGTGAATCTATCAAATTGCGTTCTTGATTTCAATTTTTGGGCAAAACCCTCCGAAAAAAAATCAAGCAGGCTATTAAGCCCCTTAAATGTTCCAATGGACCTCTGCCATTGACTTCTACAGAACCTCCGACAAGTTGATTGAGTTTTAAAAAAAAAAACGCGATCAATTTGAGTTTTTTTGTAACCAGAACATGTGAGTTTTTACCAAAAAATACAACTCGAAAACTTGAATTTCGAGGACAAAACAACTCAAACCTTTATAAATCTGCCCTTGGTGATGTCAACAGAAGACCCATCTGCACTGTGTAAATTGGTATCCTCTATGCAGGTGGTTAGAGGTGGTTTAGACTGGGACCATGAAGTGGCCTTGGATCAGATGTTGCATGGAGCCCAAAGGCATCTAGTTACGACCCCAGCTACATCCCTGTTATAACAAACCAACCTCCTTTTATTCATCTTCTAACACATTTATATGTATCTTTTCCTAACTTTTGAATCTGGCCAATAAAATAACCCTGTTATTTACCTAATTATCACTGCCCTTTAACGAATCTAGAGGAATTTCGTTGCACACCACACAAATGCCCACTATACTAAACAGCTCTGTTATTTCTCCTGCCCAACTAAAAATAACGGCGAGCGTTTGCCGAGAAGGTCGTTGAACTTGCTTTCTGTTTGATCCTGCATCCTTGCTTGTTCTTGGGTATTTCTTCCACTGTTAGAAAAGTTTTCCTGCGGAATGAGTCAGCTGGCTGAGTCATAGGCAGCATGAAGCCTGCAGTGCTCCAGACTAACTAATTGGAAACAGTCTCAAATTTAATTAAAGCACAGTTGTCAGTTCCCTGTTCCTGACTGACATCCCACTGAAGCATTTTGTCTTTAGCAAGTTGTTTAATTGTTGTTTGGTATTTAATTCTTATGTTTTGATCATTGTCTGCAGCGTTAATAATAATCCGTAAACATGACGTGTCTGATTGCTCTTCATGTGATTTACGTTTTCAGAAGCATTTAGAACAATAATGTCGTGCTGGTGGTTGAAGCCCACGAGCGTCTCCTTATTCATTGAAAAACAGATTCATTTCGCCTGAACAACAGTGGTGTACGGCCTTACAGAATCATTGTATCTCACTTCTTTAGTTTGTCTAACTTTATAGAGGTCAGTTGGGTTGAACAGATGAGAAATAAATGCGTGTTCCTGTGTTTAGTACTTCGAAGCTGAACTTGCAGTCAATTACGGTAGACAAGGATTCGAGAATCTTCTCCACCGTCGCCAAAGTCACTTTTGAGAAACCTCTTGAAAGCTTTTCTGCTGTAATTAATGACGACCATCATTTCAGTTACAAAATATTAACCTTATTACAGGCTGTGTTTTAACTTTCTGCACTACATGTATATATCTTTTTATCTTGGCTAAGCTCATACTTAATGCAGTTTTTGAAGATCCCACAAGCTATTTTTGGTGAGATTTTTGATGAATATAAAGGCCCCCATACACGGGCCAATAAAAACCGCAGACAGAGCAAGTGGGCAGCTTATTGGCCCGTGTGAAGGGCGTCACGATCGATATCTGGCTGAAAGTCGGGCAGGGTAAAAAATCCCGTAAAATCATGGGCGCATCTGTCCCGCGATCTGACCGCCTGTATCACCTCCATTCTGATCCAATCGTTGGGCCAGAGGGCCCGCGATTGGATCAGCCGATATCTTCCAGCTCAATGTGGGCATATCGGGGAGAGATCCCCTCATTTGGCGACAACGCCAAATGAGCGGATCTCCCTGCGTATGGCCAGTTTAAGGGACAACAGTAGCAGCTGTTTTCAGCATGATTGGAAAGAAAGTAAATCTAGTATGGCAAGATGGTGATTGTACAAGGGTAGAGCAAGATGCTGGAATTAAAACTTTGAGGGTTATTTATTAATGTCTGAATGCCAAAAATGTGAAAAATTTTAGTTTTATTTTACTATATAATCTGAATTTTTCAGGGTTTATTAAAGCCCAATGCTGCAAAAAGTCAGAATCTGAAAATCTGCCATCTCAGACCTTCTAAGGTTGTATATATGTCAGTGGGAGAAGTCTCTATCCTATTTGGAAATGTATGTGGTATTAGCTGGAAGTAGCCTGACTATTTCCCCTCTTTAGCCTAAAGGAACAGTAACACCAAAAAATTATAGTGTTTTCAAGTAATGAAAATATAATGTCCTGTTGCCCTGCACTGGTAAAACTGGTGTGTTGGCTTCAGCAACACTACTATAGTTTATATAAACAAGCTGCTGTGTAGCCATGGGGGCAGCCATTCAAGCACAGGATACACAGTAGATAACAGATAAGTACTACTATAGTTTATATAAACAAGCTGCTGTGTAGCCATGGGGGCAGCCATTCAAGCACAGGATACACAGTAGATAACAGATAAGTACTACTATAGTTTATATAAACAAGCTGCTGTGTAGCCATGGGGGCAGCCATTCAAGCACAGGATACACAGTAGATAACAGCTAAGTACTACTATAGTTTATATAAACAAGCTGCTGTGTAGCCATGGGGGCAGCCATTCAAGCACAGGATACACAATAGATAACAGATAAGTACTACTATAGTTTATATAAACAAGCTGCTGTGTAGCCATGGGGACAGCCATTCAAGCACAGGATACACAGTAGATAACAGATAAGTACTACTACAGTTTATATAAACAAGCTGCTGTGTAGCCATGGGGGCAGCCATTCAAGCACAGGATACACAGTAGATAACAGATAAGTACTACTATAGTTTATAAAAACAAGCTGCTGTGTAGCCATGGGGGCAGCCATTTAAGCACAGGATACACAGTAGATAACAGATAAGTACTACTATAGTTTATATAAACATGCTGCTGTGTAGCCATGGGGGCAGCCATTCAAGCACAGGATACACAGTAGATAACAGATAAGTACTACTATAGTTTATATAAACAAGCTGCTGTGTAGCCATGGGGGCAGCCATTTAAGCACAGGATACACAGTAGATAACAGATAAGTACTACTATAGTTTATATAAACAAGCTGCTGTGTAGCCATGGGGGCAGCCATTCAAGCACAGGATACACAGTAGATAACAGATAAGTACTACTATAGTTTAAATAAACAAGCTGCTGTGGAGCCATTGGGGCAGCCATTCAAAGCTGAAAAAGAAGAAAAGACAGGATACTCAGGAGATTATAGATAAGTTTAGTATACAATGGGATTCTTCAGAATTTTTCTGTTGTCTACTGTGTGACCTGTGCTTGTCCCTTTAATCTCCTATGAGTGTCTGTAACCTATTAGGGGGTTTGAGAAAAACATGTATTTGTATCAGCCTAACTGCCATTTACACAAGTTTCTTATCGACGGCCTGGCTGCGGTTTCTTATCGACGGCTTGAATGCAAGCAAACTTGATCTCCCATTGTTTGGGTCAAGTCCTTTAATTTGTAACGCAGGAGATTAAAAAGAAAATGCCACTAAACTAGCAGCTGCACGCATGTGAATAAAACTGTTCATACAGCGTAAAGCAAACAAAGGTTACAGAACGACTCAGAAGATTGACAGTAATTGCGCAGCGAGTGCACGATAAGTGTGGCAGGAGTAAATTACCATTCATTTACAAATTAGCTGATAGCAGTGCAATTGAGAAATATTTCAGATAAACACTCTCTGTTATGACTAATGAAATTGGGGTATAATTATACAGCATGAGCAGGAATTGTCAATGATACTCGACAAGCTGAAATGTCGCATTCAAGAGGTGGGAGCTTAGAAGAGAAAAAAAATATGGAAGCGTACTTCCATGAACCAACAGAAACAAACTGCCATAATACTTGGGTTTCCTACAATAAGAATTTCATTTGTATTCGACAGTTGAGGTTTGGGGTAGTTAGAGTAAATTTCGAGAATTTTCAAAGGCGGGTGGTAGGTAGAATTAGGGTGAACATTCAGACAGTGGTGCGGCATTGTATACCGTCAAACTGTTCATTTTTATATCAACAGATCTGATTCATAGATCCAATAGTGGTTGGGCTTGACCGAAACAGGTCGTTTTAAGGGAGATTGGTTGTGTCGTGAGTGTGGCAGATAAAGGCAGGGAGAAAAATGGCCCAGTTCAACACATTCAAGTTCTACAGCTGGGATTTCAATAGAGACTTGTAGAAGATCTTTACCCTTCTTGGGATGTGCTCCTTCAAATCCTACCAACAGAAGTACAGTTTTACAGTTGATGAGTTGCGCCTGTATCTTAATGCTTTTTAATGTGATAAACTGGTGTGACTATAGATTATGACCATATAGACAACTCGTTTTTTAAGAAAATATGCAAATATTTTATCTTTGTTTATGCTGCTTCCACAAATTTACCTGGGAATGTTTTGCCAAAAGACACACGTCCATCAAGTTGAACTTTTTTTTAACCTGCCCAACTGCCAGTTGATCCAGAGGAAGGCAAAAAACCCATCTGAAGCCTCTCCAATTTGCCTCAGAGGGGGAAATAAATTCCTTCCTGATCCAAAATGGCAATCGAATTAGTCCCTGGACCAACTTGTACTATGAGTTATCTTCCATATCCCTGTATTCCCTCACTTGCTAAACACCATCCAACCCCTTCTTAAAGGGTTACTGTCATGGGAAAACATGTTTTTTCAAAATGAATCAGTTAATAGTGCTGCTCAAGCAAAATTCTGCACTGAAATCCATTTCTCAAAAGAGCAAACAGATTTTTGTATATTCAATTTACAAAATCTGATCAGCCCGATATTGCCCACCTCAAGTTGGGCATATCGGAGAGAGATCTGCTCGTTTGGCGACATCACCAAACGAGCGGATCTCTCAGTGTATGGCCCCTTTATAGTGGTGGTTCATCTTTAAGTAAACTTTTAGGGGCAGATTTACTAAGGATTGAAATTAATTTTCGAAGTTAAAAACTTCGAATTTCGAACAATTTTTTTGGGTACTTCGACCATCGAATAGGCCTAAATTCGACTTTGATGCGAAGTAAATAGTTTGACTTCTAAAATCGAAGTACTGTCTCTTTAAAAAAGTTCGACTTTGACACTTCACCATCTTAAACCTGCCGAATTGCTATGTTAGCCTATGGGGACCTCCTTGAACCCATAGCCAACATTTGGCTAAGTCTTTAGAAGTCGAAGGAAAACTGTTTGATCGATCAATGAAATCGTTCGAATCATTTGAACTATTTTCATTTAACCGAAAACGGCCAAATTCAATAAAAAAAACTTTGACTTCGACATTCAAAGTAATTCAATTCGATGGTCGAATTTCGACGTTTTTTCCACTTCGAAATTCGACCCTTGATAAATCTGCCCCTTAGTATGTTACAGAATGGCTAATTCTAATCAACTTTTTCATTGGTTTTTATTATTTATATTTTTATAATTATTTGCCTTTTTCTGCTGACAATTTCCAGCTTTCCAATGGGGGTCACTGACCCCATGTAAAAAGCAAATGCTCTGTAAGGCTACAAATGTATTGTTATTGCTAATTTGTATTTCTCATCTCTAGTAAGGTCCTCTCCTATTCATATTCCAGTCTCTTATTCAAATCAGTGCATGCTTGCTAGGGTACAGAACCAATTTGTTAAACCCGACCCGGGACCCGGACCTGCAACCTGCATTCTTAACCGCGACCCGATTTGCAAGTACCTTATCCGCAAACCTGATCCGCGACCCGCTGACCATCAAGAATCAGGAAGTGCTGTCATTGTAAACCCGAAGTGACATAATCAGAAGTAGGCGTGATAAGAAAAAAACGAGTAAAAGTCACTATTTAGACGACCCGCGACCCGCAAACAGTCAGAACTGCCGACTCGCGTCTATACCCGCAACCCAAAACTTCTACACGCAACCTGCAGGTTACCCGCAGGTTACCCGCTTTTTTGCGGGTATCCAACACGCTGCAGGACTCTTATATGGGTAATATGGACCCTAGCAGCCAGATTGCTGACATTGCAAACTGAGAGCTGCTAAATAAAAAGCTAAAAAATAAAAAACTACAAATAATAAAAAATGAAAACCAATTGTATCATTCTCTACATCAGTGATCCCCAACCAGTACCTCGTGAGTAACATGTTGCTCTCCAACCCCTTGGATGTTGCTCTCAGTGGCCTCAAAGCAGGTGATTATTTTTGAATTCCAGGCTTGAAGGCAAGTTTTTGTTTCATAAAAACCAGGTGTACTGCCAAACAGAGCCTCATGTAGGCTACCAGTCCATATAGGGGCTACCAAACAGCCACAGTCCTTATTTGGCATCCCCATGGACTTTCACATCCTTGTGTTGCTCTCCAACTCTTTTTTACATTTAAATGTGGCTCACGAGTAAAAAAGGTTGGGGACCCCTGCTCTACATTATACCAAACGTTAACTCCAAGTTGAACAACCCCTTTAATTAAAATAAGAGGCCTTGTGGCAGAGAGCCCAGAACAGTTAGCATCTGCACTTACATACATTTGTAACCATTTAAGATAAGCAAAGAAACAATTGGAACTATTTAAGATAAGCAGGTCTCTTGGGAGAACTCACCCAATTGAGTACTGATTTAGAGCATACTTCACTGCTGGGACATTAGGACAATACAGGAGCTTATACGCAGATATCCTAAAGTTTGACTGCTGAGCCAATAATAGTCATATTAAATAATATGACTATTTGTACTTGCCAACTACAAAGTCTGTACAAATATCTAAGGCCCCTGTGCATTTGGTTTTATTTCTTAGCATGTGTAACACTGTTCTATTCCTCTTGATAGGCTACATATATATATATATATATATATATATATATATATATATATATATATATATATATATATATATATAATTTCTTTTTAATCATGCTGCCTGTGGAGAGAAATGAATCTTGCATCCGTTACTCTTTATATTGCTGACCCCACATCAACATAAATCCGTATAACCACTTGGTCTTTCATTATTTATTAGGTTATTGTACCTGCATAACAGATGAGAACGAGAGCAGCTGCTGGGAAGGTGTACTTGAGGTCATTAAAGTCTCCTTGCTTCCCCGCGTTTAACAGAACGGTTCACTCACAATGAAGCCAAATAAGTGTTTGGTTTTTAGTTCTGGCGATGAAAAAAATAGTCAACTTGGCAGCCAACCTCATAAATATCAGATGATTGTTAGTGATAAAATGATGAAACCTTATATAACATATGGGGGCCGATTCACTAAGCTCGAGTGAAGGATTCGAATGAAAAAAATTCGAATTTCGAAGTATTTTTTGGGTACTTCGACCATCGAATTGGTTAAATTCGTTCGAATACGAACGAAATCGAACGAATCGAACGAAAAATCGTTCGACTATTCGACCATTCGATAGTCGAAGTACTTTCCCTTTAAAAAAAACTTCGACCCCCTACTTCGGCAGATAAAACCTACCAAAGTCAATGTTAGCCTATGGGGAAGGTCCCCATAGGCTTGCTAAACTTTTTTTGATCGAAGGATTTTCCTTCGATCGTTGGATTAAAATCCTTCGAATCGTTCGATTCGAAGGATTTAATCGTTCGATCGAACGAAAAACCCTTCGATCGATCAAACGAACGTTTAGCGCTAAATCCTTCGACTTCGATATTCGAAGTCGAAGGATTTCAATTCGAGGGTCGAATTTCGAAGTATTTGTAACTTCGAAATTCGACCCTTAGTGAATCTGCCCCTAAAAGTACCAATAACACTCAGAAAAAAAAAACATTGGCATAACTGCATTTCCTATTCTGTACATTGAAATTTGAAACAGAAGTCCTGCAATTTTGGGTTTTCTAGCAGTCCTGGGGCTTCATCTCTCATCTGATGCCTTAAAGAATCCCAGCTCATTAATCTCCCTTCATAGTTACATAGGGTCAAATTTACTAAGCGGCGAAAATTCACCAGTGACGGCTTCACAGGCAGCGCAACACTTCGCCAGATGAAAATTCGATCAGACAACGCTAATTCACTAACTTGCGTCCAGGGCGCCGAACGCTAACGCAAGTTGCGCTAGCAATAATTCGGCAAGCAGAGTGAAGTTGCGCTAGCGTTGGCTAATTTGCATACGGCAGGAAGTTAAAGTACAATGGACGTTTATGTTGCAGCAAATACATTACACTACACAAGTCCCGGGAAGCTTAATAAAATAAAATAAAGTTGTTATATTGCCCTACACATGAGCCCAGTGTATAGTTTATGAGCCATATGTTAGGAAATGTAGGGGCGAAGCCGGTTATCCCAAAAAAAAATTACGCTCTTTTGTAGGCTATCACCCTGAAAAAAAGAAAAGACGCCTGCGTCTTTTTGGGACTTCGAAAATTTTTCGACTAAATTTTGAGGAAGTCCTTTCTACTCTATTGCACTTCACCTGGTCTGAGGTGGCAAAGGCAAGTCTGGCGCAAGAGGTAACATCTTAGTGAATTTGCGCAGTTACGTCCCTTCGCTAGAGCGCAACTTCGCCTGGCGAGTGAATGGGAATGAGCGCCAGCAGCAGTCTCTTTCGCTTGCGAATTTACGCCTGCATTTGTCATTGCCGATGTACCGAAATGACGTCACGCTGGCGAATTTTCGCCAGCATTTGTCACTTCGCCTTTATTAAATTTGCCCCATAGTTACATAGTTAAATTGGGTTGAAAAAATACAAAGTCCATCAAGTTCAACCCCTCCAAATGAAAACCCAGCCCCATACACATACCCCTCCATATGCTCAGATAAATTCTATATACCCATATTTATACTAACTATAGAGTTTAGTATCACAATAGCCTTTGATATTATGTCTGTCCAAAAAATCATCCAAGCCATTCTTATAGTCATTAACTGAATCAGCATCACAACATCACCCGGCAGTGCATTCCCCAACCTCACTGTCCTCACTGTGATGAACCCCCTACGTTGCTTCAAATGAAAGTTCTTTTCTTCTAGTCTAAAGGGGAGGCCTCTGGTACGGTGATCCACTTTATGGGTAAAAAGGTCCCCTGCTATTTGTCTATAATGTCCTCTAATGTACTTGTAAAGTCTAATCATGTCCCCTCGCAAGCGCCTTTTTTCCAGAGAAAACAACCCCAACCTTGACAGTCTCCCCTCATAATTTAACTCTTCCCTCCCTCTAACCAGTTTAGTTGCACTTAGTCTCTGCACTCTCTCCAGCTCATTTATATCCCTCTTAAGGACTGGAGTCCAAAACTGCCCCCATACTCCAGATGAGGCCTCACCAGGGACCTATAAAGAGGCAGAATTTTGTTTTCATACCTTGAGTTAATGTCCTTTTTTATACAAGACAGAACTTTATTTGCTTTAGTAGCCAAAGAATGACACTGCCCAGAACTAGACAACTTGTTATCTACAAAACTAACTTTTGGCACCACAAAGTAAAAACACCTTTGCTTCTCCTTTAATATATATTGGAAGGTTGCATTTTCTTTCGTAACACAAGGGAAGCAATTGCTGGTTAAGTGTAGAATTTATTTTCCCCCAAATCCCAAAAAATTGCACCAGCTCGGGGTTCCTTCAGCGAGCACCAAGGATTGATCCTCTCCTGCTTCTTCATTTTTCAAATTTCCCAGGGCAGACGCATGCACAGTAGAATGAAAATAGCCGCCATTTTCGTTAAAGTTCGGTTTTTCACTCTACTGTGCTTGCGCAGCCGCAAGCTGAAAGAAGAAGCCAAAAGAGGATCGATCCATGCTGCTCGCTGGAAGATCCCTGGGCTGTGTGTTTTTTTTGCTGGTAGGAGCACCGGCCCAGTGTCAGGTAAATAAATTCAGTCACTTGGGAGTGCCTAACTTTTTGCACCCCCAAGTGTAAATTGCCTTTCCTTCTCCTTTAAGTGACTTACTGTTCATCAGGGCTGTTCAACTTTTCTTTTTTGGGGGGCAGTAGGGTGAGTTTATTATATACTAGTTATGTAAAGGTAGATTATATTACAGCAATACTGACAGCTCAGTAAAAAAAATTGTAACAAATGCAAAGGTCTCTCCCCTAGGAACCAATATCCTGGTGGTGGAACTTAATTTTATTCAACCTGCTTTATTTTCTAAGCTACAGTAACCCATATACAGTGGTGTGAAAAACTATTTGCCCCCTTCCTGATTTCTTATTCTTTTGCATGTTTGTCACACAAAATGTTTCTGATCATCAAACACATTTAACTATTAGTCAAAGATAACACAAGTAAACACAAAATGCAGTTTTTAAATGAGGGTTTTTATTATTTAGGGAGAAAAGAAATCCAAACCTGTGTGAAAAAGTAATTGCCCCCTGAACCTAATAACTGGTTGGGCCACCCTTAGCAGCAATAACTGCAATCAAGCAACGAGTCTTTTACATCGCTCTGGAGGAATTTTGGCCCACTCATCTTTGCAGAATTGTTGTAATTCAGCTTTATTTGAGGGTTTTCTAGCATGAACCGCCTTTTTAAGGTCATGCCACAACATCTCAATAGGATTCAGGTCAGGACTTTGACTAGGCCACTCCAAAGTCTTCATTTTGTTTTTCTTCAGCCATTCAGAGGTGGATTTGCTGGTGTGTTTTGGGTCATTGTCCTGCTGCAGCACCCAAGATCGCTTCAGCTTGAGTTGACGAACAGATGGCCGGACATTCTCCTTCAGGATTTTTTGGTAGACAGTAGAATTCATGGTTCCATCTATCACAGCAAGTCTTCCAGGTCCTGAAGCAGCAAAACAACCCCAGACCATCACACTACCACCACCATATTTTACTGTTGGTATGATGTTTATTTTCTGAAATGCTGTGTTACTTTTACGCCAGATGTAACGGGACGCGCACCTTCCAAAAAGTTCAACTTTTGTCTCGTAGGTCCACAAGGTATTTTCCCAAAAGTCTTGGCAATCATTGAGATGTTTTTTAAGCAAAATTGAGACGAGCCTTAATGTTCTTTTTGCTTAAAAGTGGTTTGCGCCTTGGAAATGTGCCATGCAGGCCGTTTTTGCCCAGTCTCTTTCTTATGGTGGAGTCGTGAACACTGACCTTAATTGAGGCAAGTGAGGCCTGCAGTTCTTTAGATGTTGTCCTGGGGTCTTTTGTGGCCTCTCGGATGAGTTGTCTCTGCGCTCTTGGGGTCATTTTGGTCGGCCGGCCACTCCTGGGAAGGTTCACCACTGTTCCATGTTTTTGCCATTTGTGGATAATGGCTCTCACTGTGGTTCGCTGGAGTCCCAAAGCTTTAGAAATGGCTTTATAACCTTTGAAATTGAACTCAGGTGTGATAAACCACAGTTAAGTTATTTTTTAACAAGGGGGGCAATCACTTTTTCACACAGGCCCATGTAGATTTGGAGTTTTTTTTCTCCCTTAATAACGTAAACCTTCATTTAAAAACTGCATTTTGTGTTCAATTATGTTATCTTTGACTAATAGTTAATGGTTTTTGATGAGCAGAAACATTTAAGTGTGACAAACATGCAAAAGAATAAGAAATCAGGAAGGGGGCAAATAGTTTTTCACACCACTGTATACATTAGTCAGTGCTTTTGAAAATCTATAGCTCAGAAGTCCTTTAAGTCCTTTTAGTGCAGGACAAGTTGCAGTGTCTAAGAATCATTCATGCCTTTTGCACTTTGAAAAATGGATGCAGGTCTCTGAGCAGAATCCTTCCTTCCCTCAATGAATACAGTGCTGCCTGCATTTAACAGAGCTGTATTCATAAGGGACAGGCATGTACTGTAGGCATCCCATGTTTCTGCCTCCCTAATTTGAGCATCATCAGGACACACAATTTAGGAGTTTGTTTTAATACTCTAATTTGCATATACAGTTTAAAGCAACTTCATTAAACTGGTGGTTTCTATTTCCAAACTGGTGGCTGAGCTGTAAATCCTTATGACAACAGGGGATCAAATTCTAAAGCTTTGTGAGAAACCACCAAATCTTGGGGTTTAGCTGTATTTCCTAAGCAATGCTGGATTCATGGCATGTATACTCAATAAGTGTTCAACTTTGGAGAGCATGTATTAAACTTTATTTTATGTTATTTGTATTACTAGATTATTTCACAATAATCCACATTTACATATTCCGATATTTTATTTGAGGTCAATCTCATCCTGCGGAGGTCCTTTCCTAATTCAGATTTTTTCTTTTATATGTCCTTTGTTCCTAGAAGTTGTCTTGAATTCTGTTTTTTAAATTTGTACTATATTGACCTAGCCTATCAGATTTTTAGCTTGTCTATTAAAGGTAATACTACTTTATCCAGATGAATTAATCACTGTTCTCCATCTATGCAGGGTTTCCCTTTTCTTTACAATTTCTTTCCTGTAGTTCTTGCTTCCTTCCTCCAAATGATAATTAGTCTTATGCTTCTCAAGTCCATGGGCTAAAGGTTAGAAATCGGAAGAAAAATCACTTTTCAGTAGAAAAGGCAGTGGCACAAATGTTTTTTTTTTTCTTTTTAAGGCTTATGCTACATATTATTTTTTTTGGCAATTTTCAGCTGGCAAACACTGCCGCGGAGCTTGTCATCACTTGATATGACAGTGGCTGTCTTGAAAAAACTCAATTGTGTTAGTTAAACTAATAACAGGCTCCTTGGCCAGTAGTTACTATGTCTGAAATGGATGTAATTTCAGTAAGTATCTGGTGATTTTGCTGCTGAGGAAAAAACTCTGAAATAAAATGATATGTATGCAACTGACCTTATATCTTTAGATTCAAGGCACTAGGTCAGTGGTCCCCAACCAGTAGCTCGTGAGCAACATGTTACTCTTCAACCCCTTGGATGTTGCACGCAGTGGCCTTAAAGCAGGTGCTTATTTTTGAATTCCAGGCTTGGTGACCTGGAGGAGAAGTTTTGGTTGCATAAATACCAGGTGCACTGCCAAACAGAGCCTCAATGTAGGTTGACAATCCACATAGGGGCTGCCAAATGGCCAATCACAGCCCAAGAACGTTTTTCATGCTTGCGTTGGTCCCTTACTCCTTTTACTTCTGAATGTTGCTCACCAGTTCAAAAAGTTGGGTATCCCTGCACTAGGTAATTGCAACAGAGAAAAGGAGCCCAATGCAAAGCAGCCACAAGGAATAGAACATGAGAAGGAAGGATAAGTGGGGAGATAAAATGGAAAACCGAGAAGCTGAAGACCACACAGGTGATCGGTAAAGACAGTGAAAAGGGCAAAGGTAAGAGAAAATTGAAGAGCAAATCAAAACATGTGAAAGGCAAAGGGAATGAGAACATATAAATGTGAAAGGAAAGGAAAATAATCTTATTATAATTAAATACCATTTTATTATCACTTTCTTATTCAAACAATATTCATGGAGATGTGTCCATTCTATGTGGAAACAGGGCAACTTTAAGGGGCAAATTTACTTATGGTCGAATATCGAGGGTTAATTAACCCTCGATATTCGACTGCCGAATTGAAATCCTTCAACTTCGATATTCGAAGTCGAAGGATTTACCGCAATTCGTTCGATCGAACGATTAAATCCTTCAAATCGTTCGATTCGAAGGATTTTAATCCATCGATCGAACGATTTTTCTTTGACCTAACAATTGTTCAAAAGCCTATGGGGACCTTCCCTATAGGCTAACGTTGACTTCGGTAGGTTTTAGGTGGCGAACTAGGGGGTCCAAGTTTTTTTTAAAGAGACACTACTTCGACTATCGAATGGTCGAATGGTCGAATAGTCGAATGATTTTTAGTTCAAAGTTTTTTTTATTCTATTCCTTCACTCGAGCTAAGTACATTGGCCCCTAAATGTCTTCAGAGACATGTTTAAAATGAATAATTCCAAGCATGGCTAGACAAAGTCTGAATTATTATTATTATTATTAACATGTATTTATATAGCGCCAACATATTGCGTAGCATGGGTGATCAGAGCGACCCAACTCAATGCAGCTGGCGAATGTCCACTGGTTTGCTGATAACCAGCACAACTAATAATGAGAGATCCACAGGCATACTGGATATGCTCTCCTAGTAGACAGAATTTAGGAGATCATGATGGACTTCCAGAATATCCAGTAGAAGCAAGCTCTGTGGGCACCAATTGCCCCTTGTAACCTCACCCTAACCGCTTGAGTCCCTGTTCTGGCGGGTGACACTGGAGGGTACTAACCCTGCTGGTCTCCTAGTTGGAGCCTTTGGCTGCTTCAGTAACTATCCTAATCCCACCTCTCATTTCTAGAGAACCCTATCATAGTTTTGTCCTTACACTGTCTTCTTCTACTGAGGCCATCAACCCCTCGTGCAAGTGGGGTCTGAAGAGACCAAGTACATGGTGGCATCCCTTTTTAAAGACTAGAAAAACCTGACCCCCCTGGTCAACTAGAGAACTGCCAGGGAACACTTTAAACTGGACAGGAAAACAGCTTCTCTTCTCAACTAGGCCCCCATGACTACACAGCAGCTTGTTTATATAAACTATAGTAGTACTTATCTGTTATCTACTGTGTATCCTGTGCTTGAATGGCTGCGCCCATGGCTACACAGCAGCTTGTTTATATAAACTATAGTAGTACTTATCTGTTATCTACTGTGTATCCTGTGCTTGAAAGGCTGCCCCCATGGCTACACAGCAGCTTGTTTATATAAACTATAGTAGTACTTATCTGTTATCTACTGTGTATCCTGTGCTTGAATGGCTGCCCCCATAGCTACACAGCAGCTTGTTTATATAAACTATAGTAGTACTTATCTGTTATCTACTGTGTATCCTGTGCTTGAATGGCTGCCCCCATGACTACACAGCAGCTTGTTTATATAAACTATAGTAGTACTTATCTGTTGTCTACTGTGTATCCTGTGCTTGAATGGCTGCCCCCATGGCTACACAGCAACTTGTTTATATAAACTATAGTAGTACTTATCTGTTATCTACTGTGTATCCTGTGCTTGAATGGCTGCCCCCATGGCTACACAGCAACTTGTTTATATAAACTATAGTTGTGTTTCTGAAATAACCACGCCAGTTTTACCAGTGAAGGGCAACACTACATTATATTGTCTTTCCTTTAAAACACTTTCATTTTCTGGTGTTACTGTTCCTTTAATGTATGAGGCACTATTAGAATCATTAAATCTTAGTAAAATAATATTGGTGCCATTATTATTATTACTGAAGAATGGCAATTGACCTTTATCAGCCAAACGCCAAATATTGGATGTCACTTTTATGTATTGCGTGACTGCCACCTCGATAGATATAATTAAATTTTCTGCCTTTTTTTATGATCAGCTTCAGGAAAGAGGTTTTTTTTTTTTTATTACCTTTTCATCACTTTGTGCGGACTTGTACCCCACTGCTGATTAATGTCGAGGAGACGCTGGCATGAATCTGCTTTTATGAAGCCGTTTAGCATTGAGGATAGCATATAATATGTGTAATCATGACTTTAGTGGGTGTTTGATAGCAGCCTGTTTTTTTGAGGGCTGATTAGAGAAGAACAGCTGTGAGATTTATATGTGGTCGGGATCAGTAAACAAGTGGTAAGCTGAAGCCAGCCATGAACTTCAGATGACAGGAAAAAAGACCCCCTACTGTATGTTTAACCAAATGAAAGTGATCCTCCTGCCATCAATCTCATTTTCATAGGTTGTTTGTTACCATAATAAGCTTCTCCGGAGAGAACAGGGACGGGTATTTTAGATTGTTCTCTGTAACTGAGACGGTGTAAACCGACTTTGTCTGAGACTGCGGAACAGTAACTTAAGTGGGAGGATTTTGCCCGGAATGCTGGCTGCTCAACTTCTAGAGTTCCATAAAGCAGAATAAGTAATGAGTAAATTGTACTCATTAGCGTAATGTTCTCTTATTGTAACGAGCTGTGCGTTGCCTTTTGTGTAAAGGGGAGGTTGCACGAAAAAAAAAAAAACATGAATGCAGTCATATTAAAGAGGCAGACTGTTATAATAGGGTTATGGCAAGTCATATAATATACTTTCTGCTTGATGATTCTAACCTGCAGGGAGGAGCATTCATGAAACCTGTATATGCTCCCAGGACTTATTTGAATGTATTCATGACCCATGATTACTGAACCTACCGACCACCCACAGCATTTTTAAAGGAGAACCAAACCCTTGCTAATAAAAAACCCTACCCTACATAAACCCTCCTCCCTGCTTCCCCCCCAGCCTAGTTGGTGCCTTTGGTAAATGCCCCTGACTCTTTACTTACCCCTCGGTTTAGAGGCATCGGAGTTCACGGTCGCCATCTTCTTCTCTCCGGGAATAGAGTGGCGTAACGGTGCATGCACAGTTGGAGTAATCGTCTGTTTCGCTACACCGATGAAAAGTCTCGAAAATTGCCGAAGCGCGGAAGAAGACCTGAAGATTGAGTCTTGAGATCTACTGATCACCAGCTAAAGGTCTACTCGATCTACCTTTTAGGCATCCCTGGTTTATATATTTTAATGAAATGACTTATCAAGAGTTGCATCTTGGATTATCAAATTGGCAGGGAATAATTGAATTTGAGCTGTTATTTTATCATATATAAAGCTTAATACTGGTGCCGAACTAGATATTTCTCATGGAAATCTTTGCCTAAAGTGATAATGTAAGCATTACTCACCACTGCAGGCTCCCGTGGCATTTTCCTCTTGGAAGGCATGCTGAAGCCCAAGTCTTGTTTTTCATGCTCTTGGCATTTGAATGAGACCCACAGATATACAGGTGGCCATATTTGTGGTGGCACCTTGTAGCCACCAACATAGTCCATCAGCAGATTAAATCTTCAATTTAGACAGATTGGCCAACAGGATCATAGAGCTAGAACTTCTACACATACTTAGTTGGCCAAAATCAGCCAAACTGCCTGACCAAATCTAGGAATGTACAGAATGCCTTGATCCTCTGCTTCCTGTTTGTCTTATGATTGCTATAAATTTAAATTTAGGCCTCTGCTCCATCTGCTAGGTGTCAGGACTAACATATACCCTGCCAAAACACCTCTTCAGTAAATTCAACCATTCATCGAATATTCGGGGGGAGGTTCAACCTATGGTCACAAAATGCAGTTAATGCCAAAAAAAAGGGTTAAGACTGGTGGTTGGGCTACTTTATGATCTGGCATGTCGACTTTAATATTTTAACATATTCAAACAAGGGAAAGTTGTGCTCACCACTAATTTTTAAACCATTAAGCATAGGTGCAATGAGGCTGTGACCACAAAAATCATACAAACAAATACAAGAGGTCCGCTGCACTCAACCCATTATCAATATATTTAAGACATTGAGACATTTGGTGCATGCAGCTATTATTCTACAATTTTTTATTATAACATCAGTAGCACCCAGAGATGGTAACTGCTGGCTATATGAAGGTGCATACATTATTGGAGCCTTTTTGGTTCATGTATGTGTTACAATTAAGTGGTGTCTTTTCTAATTGTCCTTCCCAGATATGGTGGGGGAGATAATCAGAGCTTTGCCCTCACACAGGGAAATATCGACTGCAGTTCCCTTTCAGGTCTGCAAGCTGCTGCCCTAAAGATGAAACTTGACTGGGCATAATGAAAAAACTTGAATTCCTCTGACTCTACTGAGTAGCCTGAGCAGCTACCAAACATGGAATGTCTGGCTGGTACAGTATAAGTAAGAGTTTTTTTTAGGGAAATCTTGATTGAAGAAGCTTTTCCTTTATTATTAAGGGATACTGTCATGGGAAAAAATTTTTTTCCAAAATGAATCAGTTAATAGTGCTGCTCCAGCAGAATTCTGCACTGAAATCCATTTCTCAAAGGAGCAAACAGATTTTTTTATATTCAGTTTTGAAATCTGACATGGGACTAGACATATTGTCAATTTCCCAGCTGCCCCAAGTGCTCGGAAAAACTTCAATCACTCTTTACTGCTGTACTGCAAGTTGGAGTGATATCACCCCCTTTCCCCCCCCAGCAGCCAAACAAAAGAACAAAGGGAAGGTAACCAGATAGCAGCTCCCTAACACAAGATAACAACTGCCTGGTAGATCTAAGAACAACACTCAATAGTAAAAACCCATGTCCCATTCAGTTACATTGAGAAGGAAAAACAGCAGCCTGCCAGAAAGCATTTCTCTCCTAAAGTGCAGGCACAAGTCACATGACTTGGGGCAGCTGGGAAATTGACAATATGTCTAGCCACATGTCAGATTTCAAAATTGAATATAAAAAAATCTGTTTGCTCTTTTGAGAAATGGATTTCAGTGCAGAATTCTGCTGGAGTAGCACTATTAACTGGTGTGTTTTGAAAAAAAAACATGTTTTCTGATGACAGGATCCCTTTAAAGATATATATATTATGGGAAATAATTGTTCCTTACATTATAAGGTAAGTTAGCTTTACATAGGGATTATTCAAGGTAATTTTTTTAAATTTTATTACAAAGTGATGGCGAAGATGACTTGTATTGTGTACCATTTTTTCAATATTCATTGCAGCTTTACTGTTTTACACATCGTTGTGTTTCGCTATCATACCCGGCATATCACAGGACCCACAATGACTGATTATTGTGGCATCTTCTCAGTCTGGATCAATGATGCTGCTTCTGTAAATATTCTGATTCAATGATCTATATATAGTGACTTTCTGCATAGACTGCACGCTGCCAGGTATTTATTGTGTTCCCGTGGGGTCTCAACTGTGATATGATTCCTTTTATAAGGTGAAATTACAAATTTCTATGCATTTTTATTGTGAAGACAAAAATATACTGTAGCATTTTGGTCTGAAAACAAATGCTTGTACAAAGGGATTTTGTTTTGACTTTTAAATGCTTATGACCATGGAAAGTGCCACATAATCAGGTTTCCTCATTAATGGAAGCTTCTCACGAGAGCAGTGCTCTTCAGATAGGGCCAACCTAGATGACGTACCCACCCTACCATTATTGGGACTAAAGTGTGAAAGTAGGCAAACTAAAGTTGATGTTGAAAGGGCATTAATGCTTTACTAGGGGTGGTTCGCCTTTAAGGTAACTTTTAGTATGCTATAGAATGACCAATTCTAAGCAATTTTTCAATGTGTCTTCATTATTTATTTTTTTAAGGGTTATAATTATTTGCCTTTTTCTTCTGACTCCACATGGATGTGGATGACCCCTTCTGAAAGGCAAATGCCCTTTAAGGCTACACATTTATTGTTATTGCTAATTTGTATTACTCATGTTTCTATACAGGTCTCTCCTATTTATATTCCAGTGTCTTATTTAGATTAATGCATGGCAAATTGCATGGCAATTGATGCATGAATAAATGCAAATTGAAGATCTGCTGGATAAAAAGCTAAATAACTCAAAAACCACAGATAATACAAAATGAAAACCAATTGCAAATTGTCACTCTCTGCATCATACTAAAAGTTATCTCAAAGATGAACAACTCCTTTAAAGGAGAATTCAACCCTAATGTTAAATGTTAAAAAAACCCTACCCCCCACCCTACATAGACCCCCCTCCCTCCTCCCCCCGCCTAAGTGTTAACCCGGGCAAATGCCCCTAACGTTCTACTTACCCCTCGGTGCAGATTTAGGCACCATCTTCAGCCGCTTTGGTAATCTTCGGAATGCGACCGGCGTTTCGACAATTTTCGTGAGTTTTGATGCATGCGCATTTGTCGTGAAATAGGAAATTGCTCCAATTGCGCATGCGCTGCCACACCGATCTTATCCGAAGATTTCCAAAGAAAAGAAGGTGCCCCCCGTGAACTCCGAGGCCTGAATCTGCACAGAGGGGTAATTAAGACATTAGGGCGCATTTCCCGAGGGTAACACTTAGGCTGGGAGAAGGAGGAGGGGGGTCTATGTAGGGTCGGGGGGTCGGGGTTTTTTAATGTTAGGATTGAATTCTCCTTTAAGGGGGTAGTGTAGAATTTATTGGTCATTTTTCTTTTTTTTTTTAAATAAATATCTCAAATATAGCGTGGAAAACCTGCATGGAACCCTGTCATTTTAATGTACAACAACCTATGATACTGTAATGATGAAAAGAACTTAAAATAAAGAGTTGTAGATATCTTAGGAATTGTATATGTAAATGACATTGGGGATGACGACAAAGACCACCAGCTTGCACGCTTTACATGTGACATTTTGTCTCCTGCAGAACCACTTGGACTTGCATCAGTAGGATCTTGATTGCTTGCCAAGTTGACACTGGTGGCCTTAGATCAAAGAACACTCTAATCCTTTGATTAAATCCTGTAGCACATCCAATCGCAGGGGGGTGGCTCATTGACAGGTCAAAACCCAAGGCCAGAAAGTAAACACATGCTGACATTTTTTCCTATATAAATATATATCTCCTGCTGAAGATTAAATAGAACGCTGCCCAAAACGCCAGCCTACAGTTCTTAAATCAAGCTGACATCACATGTGCTGACATTCACCTGGTTCCACAGCGTGATATCTTTAACTCCTTCGATATGGCTAGATCCTCACGAAGCACTGCAGGAATGATACAGCTCTGCGTTTTTGAATGAAAACCTATACGTCTTTCTTCCTTTTGGTGCAGTAAGAATGGACTTTGTGTTAGCTTAGTCCAAGACATTATAATGAGATTCAATCCATTGATGAATCTTATTTATTTATTTTTTAACTGAAGAAAGGGTTTAGATTTTTGGGTCAGTTAAAGATATTCTAATAATGGCTCAATGACTTAAATTACTTGTAATTACAGCATATTGCTTTATCAAGATGTGAGCCCATGCCTTTTCTAGCTTGCCAGTGTGGTTCCCTTCGACAAGCATTTTCTACATTGCTTAAAGCAATGCGCCATCATATCAATCACCGCACAGCCCAAATCTTGGCATAGATCATGAAAACAAGCACCAGAGGCCTTTGAAGAATTATTGTCTGTCTTGGTATCTAAAACTGCAGTTTTGTAATGTCCAAAGAGATGTTACATTCACAGATTCCGAATCAATTTTTAAACACAAACTCTCCCATATTTGACTTGTCAGCCATCCATAAATACTGCTCCTCCAACAAAGATTTACATTTAATAAATTATTCTCAAGATGTCTTCAATTTTATCAATATTTTGCTAATGACTCATCAATGGAGCAGCGTGGCGGGTCAGTACTTAGCATTGCTGCCTTGCAGTCCTGGGGTTCTAGTTCCAACTCCATACGAGTTTGTGTTTATGTCTATTTATAAATGATCCAAAAATGCCAAATTTGTCTTAAGCTTTAGTGGGTTTTCTGATATGTATGGCCACTGTTATACTTATATGTGCACAGTCTGATACAGTGAGTGGCGGAGATTGGAAGAACGGGGGGGAAGGAATCAGATACATGCTCAAACTGGGGAGTCCTGGACCCTAGGGTCCTCTGTGTGAACTTGAAGGGCCATCTTCCATTCAAGGGTTCACCGCTGCTGCATTATTCCGTCCTAGCCTCCTTCTTAATTTGGCACTGGTGTGGGAGAGAGAGGACAGTCATGGTCGGCGAGTGAGCTGGGTCGGCGGGGCCCATGAAGGCTGGTGCCCACTAAGTTTTTTTTCTGGTGTCCTGGCAGCCCAGTCATAACCAAAAACCCAATTCAGCATGAGTGGTCTAACCTTCACAAGTCCTTCTGATTTGTGATCTGACTGGAGGATCCACTGGATCGTTTTGGCCATCCCATTTCTGTATCAGAAATTAGCTTTCTACTTCAAATTAGAAAATGAAAGCAAAGATCTGATTGGTTGGTTTTGGTTACTCCACTGGAGCAGTTGTTTATAAATCAGTCCAAACATGGTTTGTTCCACGTTTTTGCGGGTAGTTCGATTTTTTTTAATATTCAAATTACATTTTTTTAATATTCAAATTACATTTTTTTTCTTAAACTTGACCATGAAATAAACTGTTAGATTTGTTCTGCCATCAATTTTATAATTAGTATCATTAGTATAATTATCTGTTGAAAATGCACCTTTGACTTCTATAGATGCTCGCCAATTTTTAGCTGTCCAATTTTTTTATTTGAAATTTTCAAACATTTTTTCAAGTTCTAATTAATATATTTAGCAGATTTAAGTTTGAAAAACTTTTGGGTTTTTTTGCCAAGATTTTCTCATATCGAATTTTAATAAATTTAAATAGAAGTCTTGGTTTGGGTAAAGCTATTTTGAACCGGTTAAAGCAGTTATTCTGCTTTAGCCAGTTTCTTTTTTCTTTGAAAATGAGTCTTGATTATTCTTTTGCTTTTACATATTAGTAAATGAACTGGCACTTACACACGTTGGATGAGTCATATAGTGTTAATTTTAAGATGCAAGGTGTAAAAAAAAAAACATAGCTCTGGATAAAAACACATTGAAAGAAATATATATATTTTTCATATAAACAGTGTTCGTGAATCATTCGGTAACATTTGCAGACCAAACGTGGGTTTCCCAAACCACACAAATAAGATTTGAACAGATGCCTTTAGCTCACCATTCCCTTTTCCTTTCTTTTTTTTTTTTACACAAGAAAATTATCTCTTTAAAAACTTTAAAATGGTTGCCTCCACTAGACAAACAGACTGGTTGGCAGTAACTATTTTAGAAAAAAATAAGATTCAAATTAATTTTTTGCCTTTTTCTTTGAACAGGGCCTCTTTGTTCATCAGCCAAAGCATAGTAACTTTAACTTTTCTTTTAATAAAATCAATGGAATATTAGGAATCTCTTAGGCTGATTTTTGGGCAGGTATGGAAAAGTTTGAAAATCCATTGGACGACAATGGATGCAATCCTTATCTGATTGGCCTCAGTTGGTCCCTGTGAGTTATCCGATCATTAACCCCAGGGCAAACAATTGGATCAGCCTGATTTTGATCCTGCCCTGTTATCCTTTTTTGGAAAATCAAGCAGACTGTCTTGACCCGGGCAGTCCTTCTGAAACCCGGGCTGTCCGAGTCAAATCCGGACAGGTGGCAACCCTATCTGCTGATGCTCCATCTTCCTACTGAAAGGGGCAATTCAACAGATATTTTCACATTCTCCATATACTGACTGCAAATTGACTGTAGAACAGTCCGCCAAACCTTCACTCGATCAGCTACTATAGAAATTCTTGAAATCTGCCAAATACCTGACCAGATTTGGACACAAGGAACACAGGTGTGTGGCAGGAGTGTGTTATTCTTTAGAGGTAGCTATAAAGCCTATTGATCCCATGGACCCAATACATTGGTCCTTTTTCAAGCACAAGACCGCATGTTCCTTAAGGGCTCAAGAAACTGTTCTATGACAAAGAAACCTCTTTTGGATCTGTTTATGTCCAAGCTCAAAATACTGTATACCCACAAAAGCATCACAGAAACCATAGTGTCCTCTTAATAATTCTAACCCATAGTGCCTAACTACATAAAAATAATGTAACACTCTCTCTTCCTCCCCCATACTTTGCCACCTTTCCACCCACCTTTCTACCCCAATCCGTCACGGTGCCCCTGCTCTCGTTTCTTTAATTTCAGGAATTTTGTGGTTAGTGGCTTGTCCCATGAATTGCGTTAAGCGGTTGGTCCTTTAATGTGATCTTATATCCACTGACACTTCATCCTCTTAATATGATCAATACAAGTGACTTTTTAATTGAAAGACACTATATTTTGGCACTCTGTCATATACATTTTATTAGATATACAAAAGTTTAAGCTTTTTCTCTATGCAAGCTCAATATGGCTCATTTACCAACTCTGGGCAAATACTTTGGGCATTAGTGCAATTGTATCTTACCTTGAGCCCCAGGAAGTTCCATACTGTTGATGAGAGGGAGGAGGGCTGATCATTTGCACCAGCATGGGTGAAGTGGTGTTGCGTTTCATGTTATTAAATGCTTTACATATTGTTTTTTTATGTTGTGTTCTATGTGGCTCAGAGAGACGCTGGAGAGGTTTGAGGGACAATAGTAGTGTTGTTAGAGTTGGTTAGTTCTAGTAATCAGACACATTAGCTTACAAAACAATTATTTAAAGCTGTGTTTGTCATTTTCTTTTTAGACTATATTGGATTTGACTTTCGGAGCTGGTGGTCATACCACATCTATCCTAAGGCAGGCATCTAATATTAAAATATTGGCCCTTGACAGAGACCCAGCTGCATTTGCTATAGCACAACAACTAGCACACGGTTATGGGTAAGTACTAGCATTTAACTTTTCTGCCTTATTTAAATGGCTCCTGTCCCCCTATAGCTCTTTGTAGAATTGTACTCCGTTCATATACATTCAATGTTTCTCTCTAAAGGCTATGAGTAAACCTAGATTGTTGTCCCCACTACAGGGGTCCATTTATGGTCCAGTTAAGGTAGCCATATATATATATATACCAATTAGGAATGTGCGCGTCAGAAAATGGACCTGAACTTGACCTTAACCCAAGCGTACCCAACACGAATCCTACCTGACCAAGCGCTGCCACTATTTAAAGACCCGAACCCAACCTACCCATCGCTGACATCATGAAAGGGTTGGGGCAGGTTTGCGCCTATAAATAGAGCAAAATCCCAAACCCTCGCGACCTGCAGGTTTTGGGCCAGCCCACACATCACTAATACCAATACTATCATACTAATTTTTTGGTTTGTGCATAGTGGCCTGTTTATCCCCACCATTATGCATATTGGTCGTTCAGGCAGGATTGAAAATATCATCCACTAATTTGTCACTCCAGTATAATGGACAAAAGCAGCAACGTTGTGTTTTGAGCCTCCATGGGTCCTTCCTCAGGTCCTCAGTGTTACAAATACAAATTAAGTAGTTTACTTTACCTTAACTCAGCAAGACATATCCAGCACATCTTCTCCATCTAATGGCCAGATGGACTGTATCTAACTACATGCTGCAAATACTATTTAAAAGCCTATTATAACTATTATACTACACTTTTCTATAAAGTTTTGTTTGGCTATGTCTTCTTTCTTTATGGTTGAACTATAACCTCTTTTTAGCACATCAATTATGGATAATACCTATAAAAATATGCATGTCCCAAGATGATTGGACTTAAAAAAAAGTACGTTTTTGACTTATAGATAAAAGTATTTATTTACAAAAAGAGTACACAAAAATGAACTGATTGAGTGTTTCATTATCTTCATACAGGATATTGTATGGCAGGTGTTATTTTTAGCCTATTGTTGGCTCAGCCTAGCTTTCACTAGCTCTCAACTCTAGTATTGGAATGTATGGATGCACCAAAAATCTGTTTCAGAAAATAACTATTATTAAAATTGGTTCCCATACATCTAATTGGCCGGCAAACTCGTAGCTCAAAGGCTGTCAAAATAAAATGCCTATTTGATATTACTTGTGCAATAGCATTTGAATTAAGGATGGTCCCCTTGTTTTTACCCAGCTCCCCCAAAAGAGCTACACAGTATTTGTATTTATAGTGTCCATTTAGATAGAGATGCAGCGAAACCACTATTTTGTATTTGGCCGAACCCCCGAATCCTTTGCGAAAGATTCAGCCGAATACCAAACCCAATCCGAACCCTAATTTGCATATGCAAATTAGGGCTGGGAGAGGGAATTTTTTTTACTTCCTTGTTTTCTGACAAAAAGTCACGCAATTTCCCTCCCCACCCCTAATTTGCATATGCAAATTAGGATTCTGATTTGGTTCTGCTGGGCAGAAGGATTCGGCCGAATCTGAATCCTGCTGAAAAAGGCTGAACCCTGGCCAAATCCCGAACCGAATGCTGCATTCGGTGCATCCCTAATTTAAGACTTTACCCGTGTAACACTTCATTGGTGGTATTACCTGAATCCAAATTCCATGCAGAACACATTTACAACCTTCTCTCTCAGATGAGCCCTCACAGTGGGCAATGAAAGTGGTCTGAGGAAACTGAATTGGGTTTGCAGAATGAAAGACACCAGAAGTTCTTGAAACAAATGATTTATTAACAGGTAGCAGCAAATATGTCTAAGTATCCCTCATTTATCAGGTACAGTGGCACACACACACATACCAAGTTAATAATATGGAGTATTAGTCACACGGCACTGATATTGCCTCCCAGTACTTTAGGATGCCTCAGGGTAATCTAAAGCTCCCCATAGACGCAACGATTCTTCTTGCCGAACGACCGATTTAAGGGAAGACCAATCCATCGAAATTATCGTGGGATTCGAACGATCATACATCTTACGATTTTTCGGCCGTCTGTCAGGAAATTGATCGGCAAGGTCAAAAAATCTTTGTCGGTCCCAGTGCAATCTATCTATGTTTGCAGGGCCAAGCAGGCAGCTCCCCTTTGTTTTCCTGGTAAATTGATCTTTTTAGTTGATGGTAAATTCGTACGATCGTTCCGAGAAGATAGTGGTCTCACGATGAGGATCTGATCTTTTAAAAATCTCAACATCTATGGCCAGCTTTAGGGTTTGTTGAATCCCTACACACTTAAGTCTCTATGCTAGCAAGTACCACCTGGGGAACCAACCTGTACTTTATCTGAGGAGCACAACACTGCTCTTTCTAGCTACCATGTCTACCTCACCACTGCTATAACAAGTTCTGCAATGCATTATCTATATCTTGGTCACAGGGCCCTTTTCACAACTTCACCAAGGGTCCTCCTCCTTTTAAGGCACTAAACTTCTTGTAAATGGGTCCTTATGCTACAGGTTCCCTAACACATTGTCCCCCCGGCACCAGATGGAGTCTCAAGAGAAAGACCTTTCCTTTCTCTTTATATAACCCTCCTTACCAGAACTACTCACCCTACCACTGGGCCATTGGGAACACATCCATCCCCCAGGTCTCAGGTTACAGCTACCATGACTTGCTAAACCAGTAGGGGCATTGACTCAATGAGTTCCCTACACCTGTAAATTACGTATGGTCCTATCATAAGGCAAAACAAGTGCTATGGTGTAGCAGACCAGATTAGGCAGATCTGGCAAGAATCACTATAAAGGAAGTTGCCTTCTACTTTACGGTGAATTCAGAAGTTTATTTTCCTCAGTGAATCCACTACAGAGCATAGAGTCAAGACAAATGTTCTCTCTAGCCTGTTCTATCTTTGAAGCTGACTATTATTAAAAATAAATGAAAAGCACCCTGAGTGATGGTTATATCAGATCAAACTCTCGCTCCTGTTAGTACTGTTAGACCTGTAGGTCTGTTGGTGGGAGGGGAGTCTGGAAAAATTCAACTATCATCCAAACTCTGAAATATCCTAAAGAAATCTGAAATTTCCTAAATATAGCTCTCCAGGCACCATATTTGGCCAAATCTTTTGGGAAGGATTCGGGGGTTTGGCCAAATCCAAAATAGTGCATTCGGTGCATCCCTAACAAAAATTGAGTATATACGCGAAAGGGGAATCTTGAAGAATATCACAGCGGTGAATATATATATATATATAATACACAAAAGCCATGAATATGCTGTCAATTATATCCTTATAAATGGTGAGTTCTGATGTCATCAGTTATAAACGGTGAGTTCTGATGTCATTTCTGTCACATGACTCACTGAAACTTGTGTATTATAATAAATAAAGTACCCCCAGTTGCAAAATAAGAGGATATTAGAAGTTACCTTGGAGTTCCATGACCTGTATAAAAACACTCGGCCTTTTGGCCTCGTACTTTTATATGGTCATGAAACTCCTCGGTTACTTATGATATCCTTATATTTTACAAGAGGGGGTACTTTATTCACTATATAGCTCTCCAGGCACCATTTTTAAACACTCTGTGTCTCTATGGGCTTCATAACTTTTATTAATTAAGACAATACTACTCTATATATACCCTCTGTATTACCTGCAAATGCTGATACTCAGACTTGGCTTTGCAAGTCACAGCTCACTTAGCAGATCATTTGATAAATGCAACTCTTTTACTCACGTACTTCTTGCTATGCTTCACACCCACAAAGCTGCTCTTTCCAATAAACTTGGATGCCAGCGTTTCTTAAAAATAAAATGTTAACTCTTTATTGTCTAAGCCCCTATACTGGTGGGTACTAACACTTTCTGGTCTCCTTCTTAAAGCCACTGGCTGCTGTACTAATTAACCTGAATCTGTCTCTCACTCCTAGAGCAAGCTATTTCAAAATGGCCGTAGCACTTGCTTCACGTACTTACTGAGGCCTACCTCCGCCTCAGGTTCTCCAGCAAAGCACCTCCTCCAACCAGTTGGAACCAAGGCAGAGCACATGTTGGCTTCTCCTTTTAGAGTCTAGGCTAAAACTGCCCTAACGCTTAGCTGGTCAAAACCTTTCCTGGGGAATGTCTGAGATAAAGGTTAGCACAAACCTTTACCCTCCCACACAGTGTGTCACTAGTTGTGTCACACTGCAAACCTTACAATTGGCTTGCGTTTATTACCAAAGGTCTTTGTACATAATCTTTTGTCTTTTAAATCAAACTATCCAGTTTTCATGATATTTTTATTTTGCTTTTATTGTTTTCCAACTTGGGGCCCATTTCCTAATCTAAGGCAGACCCAAATATACTGTCCTCTACGAGCTGGTGTTGCCAGTGTGTGTTTTTATGTGGCAAACAAAGAGTAGCCCATTATTATTATAGAATAATCCAGTACTGTAAATATCTAAATATGTATTCCACTTGCTGCATTTCTGATTTTGAAAACAGAAATTCATAACAAATTGTTTTACTACTGGAACTTTTTGTTTATTGGATCACATACAACTTGGCTAGCCATGTGGCTGAACAGATTGCACTGATCAGATGGTTTAGCCTGTTAGACGTACAGTTGGATCTCTAGCTAGATAGATCTGTCAAGTGTCACATAATTAGCGTGTCAGTCATATTTTTAGACCTTCCCTCCTCCTCCAATACTAGGATAACATCATACAGTTTTCAGACCCCTGATTGTTAGTAGTTGGCCAAGTTATTGACTGTTTCAAGTAACTTGACAAATCTAATTGCTGTTAAAGGGAGCAAAAAACTGCAGGTTCCTCCACCAGATCCTAGGGGGTCATTTATTGTGACCACAGATGCAAGTACTAGACCACTAAGGGGACTCAAAACAACACCCCTTAGTACTCATTTAACAAGCACTTGCACCCAAAGTATGACTGCACTGGGTGCTGGGTTGGAGGTCTGGTGCTAGGATAGAGAGCAGCACTGTCTGGTGCTTACTGCCAGCCATAGAAAATGTCATAAGTAGATTGCTCTGTTGAATACTCTGCCTTCCAGCACTACTTAACTTGCACATCTGGATGACGGTCAACTAAGGGAGAGCGTAGGATGAACACCTATGTTCCTCTCCCTGCCTCTGAACTTAGGCAGTGCTGTATCCATAGGGGTAACACCGATCTCTGTGCTCCATTTTTCAGCATAGAGAGTTGCAGAAATTCAGAAAAGTGCAGGACAGGTTGCGAACTGCAAAAACCTGTGGTAGATTGCGCAATATTGTGCATATTGAACCCAGTACTTTGCAAGGTACCTCCCCTGACTACAGAGCAGTGAAAATGGTGTTTTAGCCTCTTAAGCACTGAAGTGAGGAGAAGAGCAGAGTTTGGGAACAATCAGAAATGGGTGGCTGGTTGGGGAGGTCATAAGTGGCTGTAGAGCAAATTTCAGATGTGCGTCACAAGCCAATCATAGTTTTCACTGCAAAATGGTCTCAATTATTGCAGGGCAGTCCAGAATCATGGACCCCAAAAAGAAGCAGTCTGGGAAAGTAGCATGCCCATGGAATATTCACTTTGACAGGTCATATCTGGTAGGATTGCACTAGACATTGATAGCCTCTGATAGAGTTAGCCAACTTAGTGACTGATCAGTCAGTATCCTGCTGAATAGTCAAGAGATTGATGGCACCGTTGGTCTATGTGGTCACCTTAATCATGTTCTTGCTTGACACATTCTTTTGCAATGTGTCATTTAGTTTTCTTCAGTTTGTAATCTAGCCTTAAGTATACGAGGGGGCTTTTATATGGCCAGATGACCTCTATACTTTTTCTTATTCTTGCCTACATTGTAACTCCTATGACTATCTCTAGATTTCTAATTTGTGTAAGTTTCTTGCTTTTATTTATGAAACACGAGTAGAAAAAAATCCTGTTTTTTTTTCAAGGTAATCGCCATATGGCTGAACTAACAGATTTCATTGCTCCAAACTTTGCTCACAAATTCCAAGTTTAGTTAAAAACAAGTATGTAATAAAAACAACATGGTTTAGTCACATTTATTTAGTCAGATAATTTACGCTTTAATTATTTTATATGGTCCCAGCTCTGTGGCATTAATTTTGCATGGTCACTGCACGACTTATCAATTCTTTTATTTTTTTGTTTTTTTTGTTTCAACATTCTGCTGAAAAAAAAAAATACTTTTACAGATTTATTTTGTAAAATGAAAGGAAAAAAACACACAACAACTTCAAGCCACATCTGTAGCTGTAAAGGGTTGCCTGCAAAATCTTTTGCTAGATGGAAATCTTCATTTGGACACAACCTAACGTTTCCTATTTGTAACTGAAATCGAAGGTAGTATATGGAATCAGCAGCCCATGCTGCCTTTTATTGAGTATGGCCACAGCCATTCCCTTCAATGATGTCCCTCAATTAGAGTAAAATTATCAGACTTTGGGCCAGATTCAATTCAGTGAGAAAAAGGTTTATCACATGAAAACTCATGGACGAGATTCAATTTGAGATTTAGTTCAGAAAATCTTTAAACTTTATCGAAGTCTATGGAGAAAAAACTGGAGCTGAATTTGGAGAAAATGTTTTCCTCTTCGAAATGAATCTTGTCCATGAGTTTTCCCTTGATAAACCACGAGATAACTATTTCTCCCTGAACTGAATCTGGCCCTTGTTTAAGGTGCAGCAGTATGAAACTTTCCAACACTGATGAGTTTTGTACCAATATGGAGCTTCGGCCAGGAAAACAGCCTAGTGGCGTAATTCGCCAGGCTTACTAATATATTGACATATATTGATATTTGTTGTCTTTTGAGTACAGGGTTTCTTTGTGCTTTGTGACCCCTGGTGTTCTTGAATGATGAACAAGCTAAAGGCATGCCAAGGAACAGTCACTCTCTTTACATGAAGTTCCTGCAGTAGTGCCTGGTCAATTATGTTTTAGAAACCTTACAGGTTCAGTGTTGGACTGGCCCACCGGGATACCAGGAAAACTCCCGGTGGTCCCAGGTGTCAGTGGACCTCTTGCTTCTAACCATTTGGCCGATTTCATGGTCATTCCCTATTTCTTTATAGGAACAAAGAGGCTTAATAATGGAAGAATAGAGTATAGTATGTAGGGAAAAGAGACAAGTAGTGGTTGAATGAGGAGTGGAGGTATAATAGTTTGGAAAGTGGGCCCTTAGCCTAAGTTTATCTGATGGGCCCCTGGCATACCAGTCCGACACTGTACAGGTTGGTGGAAAGTTGCCATCTTTCCACCACCTGTAAATGTACGTCCTTTGTCTAGTCCTGATTCCCTAAGGAAAGGTTTGACCTGTCAGTGGTCAGTGTTTGGCCAGATTGGTGACATTACTGGTTGTGACCGAGTAGGTTGGAAGTGTGACCTAAAGTATGACTAATTTTATTGGAAACAGTGATAAATATATGTATGTAAACCATACAACATTACAGGATAATGCATTTTTTTCCTTGGACAGAGGTTTATGATGGAGAATCATTCCACCACCTCAACAACAGTTTCTTTATCAATGTTCCTACTGTAGATTGAGCCTGTATTGTAGCAGATGGCTTTTTTACTGAAGGAGCAACTGGTGTATAGGGGAGAATAAAAATGTGTCTATATTTTAACGTTACCACTTAGGAACTTGCCATTTTTATTAATGCCTGCAATTGTCGTTACCAGGTGCAAGCTGATATAGTTATGGTCCACAGAGAAGAGACATATTCATGCCATAAACCAAGCTCTTTAAATGAGCATCTTATATACCTTTTCTAATCACAATTTTGTGTTGGATTTTTTTTAAATTTGGGAATAATATGCATGTTTCATGTTCTAAAGCAAAATGGGGTCATGCAATATAAGTCACATGTGTTTTTGATATTGCCCCTAAAATGAATGACAATCCACAGGGAAGATTATGCTCATGTGAATTCACTAAATCGGTTTCTAGAAGAAATATAAGTAAGTCTGTAATCTTGAGTTTAAGAAGTAAATGAATGAGTCTGGAATAGTCCGTTTATATCTATGGGTGTAATAATGCCGTTACCAATCTGAATTAAATTTTTGTTTTAACTTTTGCCAGTATTGATGGCAGAGGGTTATTTGGACTTTGGCATTCAAACGGGAATGTTGTCTAAAGACCTCAATTAGATATGTGCATTCAAACTAAAGCTGGCCATAGATGTTGAGATTTTTAAAAGATCAGATCCTGATCGTGAGACCACGTTCTTCTCAGAACGATCCATCAACTAAAAAGACCAATTTGCCAGGAAAACAAAGGGGAGCTGCCTGCTTGGCCCTGCAAACATAGATAGATTGCACTGGGACAAAGATTTTTTGACCTGGCCGATCAATTTCCTGACAGATGTCGGCCGAAAAATCGTAAGATGTATGATCGTTCGAATCCCACTAACCGCACGATAATTTCGAAGGATTGGTCGGGCTTCCCTAAAATCGGTCGTTCGGCAAGAAGAATCGTCGCGTCTATGGGGAGCTTTAGGCTGTCTTGGCCAATCTGTACTAAACTAACTTGATTGAAATGTAAGGCTGTCAGAAATAAGGTCAGGTAATTCAGGCTCACTAAAATTGATTTACACAATTAGGAATGACCTGAAAGTTTACCTGAATAATCTGCCTTCCCTGGGTGATATATTTAGATGCCCAGTTATTGCCAAAATTTCTTTAGCTCTAGAATTTAGCTGAAATGGCACCAGTATGTAATACATGAGTCTGCGTCCTCCAGTCTTTATCATTTAGGTTCTGATTTTCTGCTGTGCTGTGACATTATATAAACAATGTTTTAATGACTTATACTTTAAAATGACGAGTAGGGCTATTTTTACAGATCTCTTTATTTTTGTAGGGTAATCCACTTTTCATGTGTGGGAGGGTAAAGGGTTTTCTTGGGGGTGTTAATGTGGCCTTGGCTGCCTTGAAGCAGCATTTCCAATGCCACACCCGCCCTTACCCTCCAAAGCTTCAGCTCCGGTTGGGGGGGTGCATCGTTATTGCAAAAAGTGGATACTTTGGACAATTTCTTGGAACAAGAATCCATCCAAGCCACTTTTAAAGGCGTCAATAGAGCCTGTCATCACAATACCACCCTACAGGGCATTCCACAACCTCACTGCCCTCACCCCGAAGAGCCACCTTAACTGCTTCATATTAAAGGTATTGTTTTTTATAAAAAATAGAAATCATTAAGAATAAGAAGAGAAATCATGTCCCCCTCGCAAACACCTTTTCTCTGTTCAAAACAACCCCAACCTTGACAGTCTTTCCTCATACTTAAATTTTTTCATTTCTTTTACCAGTTTAGTTGCATGTCTCTGCACTCTCTCCAGCTCATTAGTATTCTTCTTAAAGACTGGGGCCAGTTATTGCATTCTCAGGGCAGAAGATGACTTTATCAGTCTCCACTGTTGGAGAAATGACATGTGTGACAGGGGAAGGTGGGCAGGGATTGACTGAGCATACACAAAACCTTTGTGGACCCATTATCCACCAATCTATGGAAAAGATTATCTGTTCTGAGTTGCCTACAACTGCCTCTAGGCCATCTAACAACACTCCTGGGCCCCTCATTTGCCATTGGGTCTGCTATTTATAATGAAAGGGAGGTTGCACCAATATGATCTAGTTCTTTACTGCTTTGTAATGCAGTAGACTTCTTTGCATTGTTTTACACAGTACAGGTATGGGACCTGTTATCCAGAATGCTTGGGTCCTGGGCCTTTCTGGATAACAGATATTTCCATAATTTGGATTATCATGTCTATAAGAGATGGCCTTTGCATAATTTGGAACTTTCCAGAGAACAAGTTTCTGGATTTCTTTGAAATCCTTTCCTATATATTTAAGACATTTATCTTGACTTATACTCCATGTTATCTTGGATTTTTGTGGCTTATTGACATTCACATGGACATGTGATTAGCCACACCACTAATGTACTTTTAAAGCGGACTCCATTTCTTCCCTGTTTTGCAGTGTATGAATTAAAAGATTCTGACCTTTTTGTGCCATGATTTGGCAGGTTTGGCATTTAGGATGATTATAGATGCAAGCTCTTTATTTCCTGTCATGGAAACATTTTAAGGTGGTCTGCAATTAGAAATGCAACTCTCAGCAATGTATAGTGTTACAGAGAACTCGTTTGAGCTTTTTGATTGTTCCATGACAGTCCTGAGAATGGTATCTTGATGTTAGAGCATCAGTTATTTTAATTTATTCTAATAGTCACAGTAGTCATGTACAAAAAGGCCTTGAACCAATAAGAGAAGATAGGGGAGAGTTTCAAAATTTAAATGTCAACACTCAAATGGGGCGTGTAACAAAAGGTACCAATTATGTCCCAGGTCTAGTAACCCATAACAATCAGCTGTTGACTGTTTGTTGCAGATTGGAAGCTCAATAGCAAACAAATTACAACATAGTCATTAGTGGTTGAGCCTGTGATGGTGCGTATCAGACAGCAGAAGCGTTATACCGGTAGCTGGCCCTTTTACAGCATTATCATTTCATTACAGATAAGTTTTCTCTAGTTGATTAAACCAATGTTATTGCTCGGTCATTTGCTGCAGACCAGTGGTTCCCAAACTGCCAGACTGCCAATACTAGGAGGGATTGGAACAGTGACAACAGGTGCTCAGTTTAAAGAACACTAAAGAGTGTTGGAGAGCATGGCCATTTGCTCTCCTAGATGCAATTGAAAACCCAGCTTGAAGGTCAGTTAGGTTGAGATTAGGGTGCATTTGTATTTTCAGTACTAGTGATCCTTGGAAACTATCACTTACTGACTCAACCCCTGATTTTTTCTATATCTGTTCTCATTTCATGAGCTGAGGATCCTAACTAAAGGCTGGATCTCCAATGGGGTCCTCACCAAAAGTTAGACCATCAAGTGGGGCCTGAAGTGTCTAACTTTTGTAGACCATCTACCTGTGTTTGCCAGTTTTTGTTGGCCAAGAAGTGGCGTTTCTTCCTCATGTTCCTTGTACCACCTTGCATTTTGTCTATAATGGGTATGATTTATACCCCACTAACTCTTTGGTTCATTGCTGAATGCACTTCTCTTGGTTCCAGTATATGTAATTTGCTTCTTCCTGGACTTCCTTTCATGAGCTTTGCTCAAGTTTGAAAAAGCAATGTCCCAAACCAGGACTTGTTACCGTTAGCTTCAGTGACAGATGATTCCAACTTCATGTAGAGTCTTGTAGGGTCAGATGGCTCCCTGAAGAGATATTAAACTTTTATCTTCGCAGAAATGAATACTGTGACATGGTCTACTGTGGTGCACTGAAAGTACAGCTAGGAATATGGTATAACTAAGCCAAACCAAAGTCATTATCAACAAATTATTTTTTGCAGGACCATAGGAGCCCTTTTATTGAAGCCAGATTGCAATTTCAACTCTAATATATAACTTCCGGCTTCTAGCAATTATTTAAAAACTTCCTCTTGCCATTCCCCCAGGAATACAGTGAACACCTTGCAGGGATGCCACTTTCATATAATTTGGGCTAACTGCAAAGCTGACAGGAGTTCCCTAGAGGTTAAAACATCTGCATGTTCCCTGAGAGCAATTTTTTTGCTTTACTGTACTGCTACTTTAATAAGGAAAAAAATGGGTCAGGTCTTGTTATCTATTCATTGCGTGGGTAGGAATCCTTTGACGAGCTTTCTGGGGAAGCCACTGACTAGGGAATTGCTAGTGAAATTCTAGGAGAACATGGATAAAATTCTGTCAGCAGCAATATATATTACAAATAAACCCTTTCACGCCCACTGAAAAAAAAAAGGCAAGAAAGGGGCACAGTATCTCCCAATTAACCGATATCATTGCAAACTTTTAAATCGGAGAATCCTACGCATAGCCTACACACGGGAGACAATGTGTTCTTTTTAATACACTGCATAGTATTGGAAATCGTGTCCCAGAAAGAGGAATTAATGAATCCTGGAGAATCTCTGCTCACTCACTTTTTTTTATTATTTTTTTTTTTACAAATAAAGATTTCTCTGTGCTGCGGGTTTAACCTATTCATTTTTACTTAGGGATAATGAGACCCATGCAACTGGTCAGAAACCGAGAGAAGGGCCAGGAACCAAGGATCAGTCAAAATAGCAAATATAGCACAGCCAGGAACTCACTCAGGTAGAACTTATATTCAGGCATTGAACCTGGGTCTACGTCATCCTTTTATTTCAAATCTTTGTGCCAGTCCACAGCTCGATGACATCAAGCTTCACCACATCATCTTTGTTACAAAAGTGGAGTGGTCTGCAATGGAGCACTCCTGATGGCTTGGGGTTGTGTGTCTGTGTGGAAGTTGGGAGTAGGACCTGTGGGACGTTGGGAGAGGGCCCCTTAAAGGAGAATTCGACCCTTAACTAAAAACCCCTACTCTACGTAGACCCCTCTCCCTCCTCCCCCAGCCTAGCTTCTTTCCACGGGGGAAATGGCCCTAACTTTTTACTTACCCCTCGGTGCAGATTCAGGGATCGCATTTCACCGCAGCCATCATCAGGGTCTTCAGTAATCTGTAGGGATGCACCGAATCCAGGATTCAGTTTGGGATTTTGCCTTTTTCAGCAGGATTTGGATTCGGATGATTCCTTCTGCTCGGCTTAACCAAATCCGCATCCTAATTTGCAGGGCGGGAGGGAAATTGCCTGACTTTTTGTCACAAAACAAGGAAGTAAAAAATGTTCTCTCTTCCCACCCCTAATTTGCATATGCAAATTAGGATTCGTATTCAGTTCGGTATTCAGCCGAATCCAAAAAAGTGGATTCGGTGCATCCCTAGTAATCTGAGACTGAGACCGGCGAATTGGCGCATGTGCAATTGGAGCAATTTGCCGTATTGGGACAACTGCGCATGCGCCGAAATGAACTGAAATTGCTGAAGCGCCGGGAGAAGACACAAAGACCTGGAAGATGGCTGCCATAAGTAAAAAGTTAGGGGCATTTCCCCGGGCGGGGGGGGGGGGAGGGGGTCTACGTAGAGTAGGGGGGGTAGGGTTTTTTCAGTTAAGGGTTGATTTCTCCTTTAAGGTAGAAGCCCAGTGGACTCTGGACATCCCAGTCCGCACTGCCTCTAGCAAGTTGTCGTCATAACATATGAAGCTCCAAAATATCTTTTGTGTCATAATATTTAGTGATCGGCAATTCTGCATAAATCCTTCAAGTACTGTTCTTCATAGATCCCAATGGTACCAAAGATCCCAATGTGGACTAAATAAATAAAGGAACATTTAAAAAAGACTGGTAACTCTCCACAATTTTGCTCAAGGGGAAATTCCCTTTCTCAGGAAATTCTGCCTGAATCAATACATTAGTACTGTATAAATTATTGAATATAACCTTGTGTTTTCTGCTTATACTTTCAAAGTGCATAAGTCCATGGCTCAAGTGAACTGCACTTAATGGTCCAAATATTCACCTACCAGAAAATTGTAAAGATACATTTTGCTGTAAAGAACCAGTTGATCCAGCGCTACCAGCAGATTTTTGGGGAAGATCAGATACATTTGTAACGTATGTAATAAATATGAGCATTTTCTACAGCTGTTGTGTCCATGTTCAAAAGCGGGCCCCAGTGTGTTATTTTTTAAGACTGATATACAAGGCACAAGGGTGGGTTTAGAGCCCACAAAATTGATTCATCAGCTGAAAAGGATAGAACAGTAAATTACAGTATATTTGCTGCTGAATCTGTTTTCTTTAAAGGGGATGTAAAGGCAAAAAAATTAAATCCCATTCTTACTTTCTTTAATGAAAAAAAAATCTATCTCCAATATACTTTAATTAAAAAATGTGTACCGTCTTTATGATAAACCTGACTGTATGCGTGAAATTCCCCCTTCGTTTTATTTGATCTGACAGCTGCGGATAGGAAACTTCAGACAGTCCCTAACTGCTCTGCAGGGAAATGATCATACTTTCAAACTGCAGGGGGAGCCCCCCACCTTACTTCTCTGAACTTGAGCAGCTTTGTTTGTTTCCCTGTAAAGCAGCCGGCGACTGTGTAAAGATTTGTATCCGTAGACCCAGTGCAGTCTGCATTTTCTGATTAATTAATCCTTAGTCTTGCTGTATCGGCTTCTGTGGCAGATGTTATTTGACTTTTACTGGGTTGATAATTTATGACGATCCCTAAGCTTTGTGGATATCCGGATAAGCTTAACCTCCCAATTGAAGCCAAGGCCACACAAAGCATGTGCATGGTCTTGGTCTTGCAGAGATGTTTATACAAAGTTACAAGATGGCAGCCCCCTGCGGCCAACTTTTAAAGCATAAATTATTTGTTTAATTAGGCTTCTGTTTATGTTTAGTATACAAAATACAGCATTTCTAGCCTTATTCTATTTTAGACTTTGCTTCCCCTTTAAGGAGAAATTATTTTGAGGTTCCAAGCTGAACTTGTTTCAGAGACAATTGCACCATAGGGAAGTGCTACATTGCCTTCTAGGACTTTGTGTTTTGTGATGAAGTAATAAAAAGAGAAATAGTAAAAAGAGTTTTTTTGCAGCCAACAATCCGATTAGAGACTTAAAGCATTTTGGCACTTGCTTCTTTCAGTAGTTCAGAAGTTTAGATCAAAGCACCCAAAATGACCAAACCCACCCTTGACCTACATGGAAGGTGCTTCAAAATACTTATGTGTATGAGCTTGTCAGCCAGCTGTTGCTTGGAAATGTTCTTAAGCTCAATTCAGTTTGTTGGCTTAATGGATGCATTTTGTTGAAAAAAGTTTGTGGTTTGTCATTGAGCTTTAAGCACAATGCTGTGAAGAAATTCAGGCTGATGGGCAACTGGTTTTCTCTGCAATAAGATGATGTATTGGACATACTTCAAAAAATACAACATATTCTGTTCTGCTTTTCCTGTGATTACTTCGTGATCACGACTTTATATGTATTTCAGAAGTGGGAGAAAATATGATTTTCCAGCATGGTTTTGATGATCCGCAATCAGAAGGTGCCGTGCTTTTTATTATCAATACCAACAAGGCAGCAAGGCATTGGAGATATTTTTTTCCCTTGGAATGTTCCAACCTATAACTAGTTCTATATCTGAAGAGTTTCTCCTGGGGCTCAAAAGGTCATACACCACCAAATAATTCATTGGTGTCTGACGCAAAAGACTTGTTTTCAAGCAACCGGAGTAGAGCACTTGATTTTATATTGTCCACTGCCTATTACTATCAGATTTTTCTTTTCAGCTTCCATTAGCCCTGTACTTCTTTCAATCAATTTATTGTATCTTTTCTTTTTTTATCTGTCCTCCTGCTAAGTTTCTTCTTTCAACAGAGTCAACCATATTTTTCTTATGGTCCCTCATTGTGAGTTGGGCAGTCAATGTAAAACCAAACAGGTGATCTTTTATATGCACACCACAAATAGACATATTTCCCCCTATGTGTTACAGCGAAAAACAACAAGAAATCTCTTAATTATAAAGGCCAATAAATTCTTTAAGCCTATACTGCAGAGTCTGCCCATGGAAGATGAAAATTCCTCTGAACTAAGAGTAATCCAGCTGTGTAGATTGTATGATACCGGGGTTATTCAGTTGGCTTTCTAGAAGTTGTAGATGCAGTTCTGGAATCTATATATTGAGGAATTTCATATAGACTTTGACTAATTAAAAGGCTGCTGTACACTTAAATGTTCCAGGATGTATTGTGTTTAGGGGGATAGGGTGTTGGGTGCTTAGACAGTCATAGTTCTGTTAAATCGCTGAATCTGTTATAAGAAAACATAGTGAGTCTTCTTGAGGGTTCAAGAGGGGTTCCATTTATGACTATTGTGCCCTTTATAAGTTACAGGGGCCTGATAACACTGCTATGGTGCATGCTAAAGGGGTGGGTTGTCAACTTGAGAGACAATGCCATCTAAGTCAAAACTGTAAAGCAGGGGTCCCCAACCTTTTTTACCTGTGAGCCACATTCAAATGTAAATAGAGTTGGGGAGCAACACAAGCATGAGAAAGTCCCTTGGGGTGCCAAATAAGGGCTGTGATTGGCTATTTGGTAGCCCCTATGTGGACTGGCAGCCTACAAGAGGCTCTACTTGGCACTATACTTCGTTTTTATGCAATTAAAACTTGCTTCCAAGCCTGGATTTCAAAAATAAACACCTGGTTTGAGGACATGGAGAGCAACATCCAAGGGGTTGAAGAGCAACATGTTGCTCACGAGCTACTGGTTGGGGATCACTGCTGTAAAGTGAGTGAAAAAGAGTGTGGGATATTTGAAAATATATTATTTTGAAGGATAGAGGGCTGAGGCTTGCCTGTCCTTTGCTCTGTTGCCACATAGCACATAGTTGACATTGGGGAGTTTCTAGGCTGTGTACAAAATCATTCTCACATGGTCTACCACCTCTAGTGTGACACTTCTGTTGATATTGTAACTTCATTGCATTACACCGAAATAAATCACTCTGAAATGGGCACTGTAAAGACCGGATAGTTTAGATCTGGATGGGGTTTTGCAATGAAGTCAACGTTCTATTAAGCAAATCTACCATGTTTATAGCATCATATCACGACAATGCCCTTTTTATGTCCCAACTATACCGTTTACTCTGCCTGGTTTATTCCTTGGAAGGTTGACTACTCAGGCTTTGTCCTACTGTGCACGAGGCATTGTCAGATATGTTCTGTTTGTCATCTGTTCTGCTTATTAAGTGTAAAAGCTGGGCAGTGTTGGACTCGACCACCAGGAAAACTTCCTAGTGGCCCAGGTGTTAGTGGACCCTCTGACTCTTAACCATTTGGTCTATTCTTCATGGACATTCCCTATTTCAGTATTGGAACAAAGGAGGAGAAAAAGATGGTAGGATAGATTTTAGCATGTAAAGAAAAGAGACTCAGACAATAAAGAGGTTGAGTGGGTAAGAAGAGGAAAATTAATCTAAAGTGTGGGCCTGTTGGCTAAGGTTTCTGGTGGGTCCCTGGCACCCTAGTCCAAAACTGAAGCTGGATTGATGATTGCAGCAGAATCACATAATATTTAACAATTTGCTAATTTATCTTTATAAAGCACAATAAAGTGGACAATAAAGAGGTTCAGTAAGGAGAAGAGGAAAATTAAGGGGAATAGCCTGTTAGCTAAGGTTTTTCTGGTGGCTCCCTGGCAACCTAGTCGGAAACCGAAAGATAATTCTTTATCTACATAATTGAATGTAACCCTTTGGCAAACATAAATATCATGTTTGGAATCACCCAGACCATAAACAAGCTACCCAATGTTAACATCATAAAGAGAATATTGGTTTTCAGTGCCAACTTTAGCCAGTAGATGGGGCTTAATAGCTGTCATGATTTTGTTCATCAGCAGGCCAATTCTTTGGACACCTCTTTAGGGCAGGTTAAAGCTTGATGAAGGTTGTGAAGTAACATGGGCAGCATTCACACTTATCAATCAGCAGTTAGCTAGTATGGTCTGCTTCATTTGATTGTTTGCTCTGGGTCCTGGGCTGGTGGATACCTTGCCTATGTAACTAACACCATAGACATGTGTGCATGCTATCCTTTTTCTTGATATATTTATATGCTGTGTGAAAGTTCTGCATATTTCTATGTCTGTTTAGTGTTGCATTTATTAATGTACAGTATATGGTTATTGCATGGAGACACCCCTTTGAAAATCTAGCATTTGGGAAATGTTTGATTTAGACTAAAAAGTACAAAGTCTGCGGGAAACATAACTGATCAGCTGGCCAATGCCCAGATGAATGAAATATCCTTTGTACACGTCGCTCTGATGTTTGGAATTGCTGGAAGCTGCTACTGACCTGCTGTAAACAGGGCACCACTATGAGAGATAATAAAGGCACCGTTGCCAAAGAACACCCTCTCCATTTAGCCAGTTAAAATGTTTTTCCTGTAATAAAATGTTTATTCCTTTCTTCTGCAATGGACTGGAAAGATTCTAATACTCCATTAAGCTGAAATAAACAATAGAGACATACTTCAGCCATTAAATGTACCCTACTTTTTCTTGGGTTGTTCATCATGGTGGCCAATGGCAAGAGAGAAAGAAAGTAGTTGAATTTCTGTTGAGTCTTTTGAAATATAAGGGCTTTCATTATTTTCATTACTTGAACCTTTAGTTTCCCAGTAAACCTCAGAGTACATTGCTGTAAAGATGGAGATGTGGAGAGTAGTGTCATTGTAAAGCACAACTCTCAGTCTAAAGCTTGGAGGGAATGAGGTAAAATATTGAGGTCACTAATTTATAGAAAGTAAGCCTGGACAGCCTGGTGGGAAGTCACTATAGCACTAAAATGGGGACTAGGGGAACAATTTACTGTTATATTTCTTAAAACATTAATAGTTACTAATTAATAATTACTACAAAAGTATGGTAGTAAATGGAAATAGTATCCCATTAGTGTTTTGTTGACACTTGGGTTGTTCATCATGGTGGCCAATGGCAAGAGAGAAAGAAAGTAGTTGAATTTCTGTTGAGTCTTTTGAAATATAAGGGCTTCCATTATTTTCATTACTTGAAAGTAGTTGAAGTTCTGTTGAGTCTTTTGAAATATAAGGGCTTCCATTATTTTCATTACTTGAACCTACTTTAGTTTCCCAGTAAACCTCAGAGTACATTGCTGTAAAGAGATGGAGTGGGAAAAGGACAAAGGAGGATGTTGTAGGCTGGAGAACAAGGACTGGAACAATGAATCAGGAACTAAGGCAGAACTATTAAAAAGGTGAACATAACTTTTCAGGAACAATGCAGTTTGAAAACCAGGAATGGGCACAATAATAGGGTAAGATCCCCAACATTCTGGACAATCAATCCTATACCTGCCCCAGGATTCAACTGCAGGGGCGCATAGTGGCCACATTGGGTCTATGCCTTAAAGCTCATCATAAGATTGGGAAAAGGCAAGGGTTTAAATGGCAAGAGGGTTGATCTAAATGGCCTTTACCGTTCATTAGGCATTAGGCACTCCTTGGTTTGCAGACAGAAAACTAAAATTTACAATGAACCTTTCAACTGCCTTCCCAGCCTGGTAGTTAAGTAAAGGCAATGGGAACATGAAGGATTTCATCCCAGAAGATTCTAACACATCTGCAGTGGCAGTTTTATATAATGATTTTGTATCAAGTGAGATGAAAATTCGTTTAGCTATGTGTGTATGATGATATTTACTGCGGACATTCTTTTCACAGGCAACTTACCACATTAGTATGCTGATGATCAGTGCTTCTATTGGAATTTCTGAGTCACCCAATTTTTCTAATTAATCAACTCAAAGCACAAAGCAATGCATTCATCAACTGTAACTATATATATGTGTGTGTGCAATCAAAATCATGGTCTAAACCTTATCCAAAACAGTGCTAAAAGACTTTAGTCATTTTTATACTGAAATTAATTGAACTGAACTCTAAAGTTCCTTAAAACAACAATACAGTAGACATTACAGTAGATGCTAAGTCATTTGTAAGTCTGCTTTCTAGTTGTGGTCTAGGTCAAAAGAATCACGATCATCTACTGGGAAAATATTTTACAATGTTGTTGAATAGTGCTAAGAACAATAAACAAGGTGACTATTTTGGTTGAAACTTACATCCCAAAGTGTAATAAGAAACCAGAGTAATACAACCTTTGAGTTAATCATTTTGAAAGAATTAGATATGTGGAGTGAGGTAGGTTTTTTACTATGATTTCCTCATAGAGAACTAAGAGCTAGAAGAGCGTGGGCATAAACTGGAGAATTATGGTTTAAGCGATTGTTTAGAATAGTGGACAATTCTGAAATCTGGTGGGGCGATGAGGAGAAGACTCACAGAGAAGGTTAAAAGGGGAATGTTGTGATAGTGTTGAGGGTCCTTTAAAGTCATTAAAATTCTAGCTTGAACTATTTATCTTCTTGTAATAGTGGGTGTTTCCTTGTTTGTTTGTTTGTTCAGTTTTAGTGCTGCTATCAGGTGATCAGTGGGCTCACCATACAAAATGTAATTTCACTGGCTGCATACATGGTTTGAAGTAGCCTTGGGATTGGGTATTTGGCAAGAGTTTTATCAGGGAACTGTAAACAGTGAAAGTAAAGTGAAGAATATTGATGTTATGTATGATAACGACTGATTTGTTTGATAAGTTTGGGTTTAGGTAGCCCTGAGACATATTGATGAAGATAGCTGGTCAATGTAAGTGTTATATTGAAAGTTGTAGGGATTGAGCAGCTGGGCAATGAAGGATGTACAAGTAGATAATAGTAAAGGACCTAAGAGATAGCTATGATGTACACTACCCACATAACGGAACAAGGTTTAGGAATAAAACCAAGAGAGAGGGTGATGCAGAAGTTCAGAGGCGTGGAGAATACTTACTAACTTGGGCTTCTATTCATGCCTGTAGCTACAGTAGTTGTATAGACATTTTGTAATGCATAACATACCCCTCTATTTGACTTTATATCAATCAGTTGGATTTATGTAGAAGAGGTATTTAAACATTATAAACTGCCAGTGGGTTTCATAACATTGTGTGCATGATGGGGGGTAGGAACTAGGTGTGTTTAAATGTTTGCTCATGCTCATTTTACTATTCCAGAATGTTCTGGTGTCCTCTTACACACTGGTTGTCAGACAATATTATCGTTCCGGACGACCCCACAGAAATCTGAAAATCGAATGAAACAAAGTGTACGACTAAATATTTGCATCTTTGGCCAGCTTTAGTCTTGGCAAATAACTGGGCTATATGTTTTTAAAATTGCATTGAGAACTTGGACCTGTGGCTCATAGGACCCTTAATGGCATACTAATGGGAGTAGTTTAGCTTTTTTGGGTGGGAAGCAGAAGTAATGGACAGAACGATATCAAGTAAGTGTTGTAGCCAGCTATCTTTCATTTGAGTTCATTAATGAAAGCAAAGACTGTAAATTCTTGGCCACATCTACTACAGAACATTAACCAAAAAAAGGATGGAATAAGAGCTCATGAGGTCTTCATAGCAGCACACACCAAATATAGATACAGTAGGTCAGTAAATGGCATGGGTAAGGTGCAGTTACATTTCTATACACATTTTTTCTTTTGTTTACTGGGAATAGACTTTATTACTCTATGGCGAATCTAATATCCTTTTTACAAGCAGCAGGTTGCCTTGGCTTAACCTTATGTGAGAAGTAGAAATGGCAATCCTATTTCACCTTCTAACTGCTGAATATGACATGATTCGTGCATAACAGGCAGGCAAAATCCTTCTGCTTTTTTTTTTAATCACAAAAATGTTAGGAGTATTTTTTGTGCTATGCTATATTTAGGTTTAGGAACACGATAAAAGTTTGGCATGCTTAGGAAGCACTGTGTCTTTATTCAAAATTCTGGTTCCAACCCAAAGGAATAATTAGGTAGTAGTGTAACCGCAGTTCCCGAGGTTCCCATTTGGTTCCAACTTGGTAGTTCCTGTTTCTCCTCTCCTTGTTCTGGACTTAGGGTGCCGATTGCGACTCTGTCAATGCAAAATTCATTTAACACATCTATCCATGTAAATTGTGGTGGGAGTTTCCTTAAATGAGAAGGATCTAGGGGTTTTTGTAGATAACAATTTGACTAATTCTGGGCAGTGTCATTCTGTGGCTACTAAAGCAAATAAAGTTCTGTCTTGTATAAAAAGGGCATTAACTCAAGGGATGAAAACATAATTCTGTCTCTTTATAGGTCCCTGGTGAGGCCTCATCTGGAGTATGGGGGCAGTTTTGGACTCCAGTCCTTAAGAGGGATATAAATGAGCTGGAGAGAGTGCAGAGACTAAGTGCAACTAAATTGGTTAGAGGGATGGAAGACTTAAATTATGAGGGGAGACTGTCAAGGTTGGGGATGTTTTCTCTGGAAAAAAGGTGATTGCGAGGGGACATGATTAGACTTTACAAGTACAGGGACATTATAGACAAATAGCAGGGGACCTTTTTACCCATAAAGTGGATCACCGTACCAGAGGCCCCCCCTTTAGACTAGAAGAAAAGAAATTTCATTTGAAGCAACGTAGGTGGTTCTTCACAGTGAGGACAGTGAGGTTGTGGAATGCACTGCCGGGTGATGTTGTGATGCTGAATCAGTTAATGACTATAAGAGGGACTTGGATGATTTTTTGGACAGACATAATATCACTATTGTGATACTAAACTCTTTAGTTAGTATAGGTATGGGTATATAGAATTTATGTGAAAGTATGGAGGTGTGTGCGTATGGATTCTGGGTTTTCATTTGGAGGGGTTGAACTTGATGGACTTTGTCTTTTTTCAACCCGAATTAACTATGTAACTATTGTTGCCATTAAAGCCTGGAAAGTTGCTCAATGAATATAGTCTTTTGAAAATTACTGTAGATACTGCTAGATATATAAATATTCAGATATTGAAAATATTTTCCAACTGTTTGTAACAATGTCAAAGCTGCCTATTGAAGCAGTTCATGGTCAAACTGCACAACGCACAATGCTGGAAAGATTTTTATAATCCATTCCATATCCATATATTGCAAGAGCAGGCAGAGCTAAAGTGATCTGCCCCTGACTGGTACTCTTCTTCTTCCAGCATTGAGTACTGTCTGCTGAGAGCCATCTTTATCTGGTGTGGTATCTGGATATCATTTGTTTTGGCTAAGCACAACCACAGTACTTAACTTTTCCCAAAAACATAGTCCTGTAGAGTCCTGTATCAATTTGGGTATGAGTGGAATATCCACAAAACGCATTTCAGGTGGAAAGTCCGTTATTGCCTGACCATGCAGGCACTCCACATGTACCATGCCTGGGTACCTACAGTAGGTAGATGCATGCTCCACCCCAATCTCCTTGAAGAAAAAGATAATTCCCCCCCAAACCCGGTGATGACCTGGAGTGATGACCTCCGATGGGTCCTGAGTTGGATAACAAGTTAACACCTTGCAGGTTGGATCATAGAGCATAGATGGAGAAGGTGCATAACGCATTAGTGGGTTTCAGCAGATCTAGTTCAGTCACAGGTCTGCCCATTTGATCCATGTATGAGTCTAGCATGCGCTCTACTAGACTTAGTGCAGATGACTCCTAGAAGAACAAAAGAAAATGGAGACAATGTGCTCAGTAAACAGTATCTTTGGCTGGTGCTCTTTTGAAGATGAGGAACACTAATCTAGAGTAGCAGGTCAGCAACTAGAATGCCAATTTAACAGAGTGAAGATATATACACAATGTGAGAAAAATCAAAGTCCTTACAATATTCCACAGGTGCTCCGTCTTAGCACCGCAAACAACAATATAGTTTATCCAAAGGTGTGGAAAGAAGGACGCAACTGCAGGGTTCCTGCTAATGTGCTATTTATTAGCCACACAACATGTTTCGGACAGCATGTGTCCTTTCTCAAGTGTGAACACAAGTGAAGACATACAACATATAAAACCACACAGTGGAGTAAAACCACACCCACTTCCACCTGGCACCTAACTAAGTATCAATTAGGCACAGAAATAAGATGCACTGTGATAGTGTCAATATAAATCTATAAAGTTGCAAAATGTCATAAAAATGCCAGTTGACTCTGAAAAAGATCCTGAAAGTTAGAAAACATAACATTTAGGCTGTGATTAAAATATATAAAGTGCATATCCATATATAAATATAAAAAACAGTAAAAACCATTTTGAAATCATTAAAACCAATAGAAACTTGATATAAGGAGTAAGAACTGCCCACATAGGGCCTACTTACCCTCAGACACATGTAGCCTTACATAATAACAATATATATGCTGTCCCTGCCCAACTTTTAAATACAAGGCAATAGCTCTTACCCTTGTGTGGAAAACGTAAGTTTTCAAAATCTGAAAAGAGAAAAGTTGTATTAAAATGGATTATAGGAACGGTGTTAAGCTCCAATGGTCATTTAGGCCCATAGGTAGCAAAGTATTCATTTTTTTAATCCATTTAGCCTCTTGTTGAAGCAATAATTTCTGTAAGTTGCCCCCTCTTTTTGGCAATGTAATATTTTCCAAAACTAGCCATTTTAATTGCATATGGTTATGTCCCAACGAGGCAAAATGCCTTGATACCGGTGTATCAGATTGAGTACCTACTTTAAAATTTCTAATATTGCCCCTGTGTTCCTTAATGCGTTCTTTAACCGCTCGGCAAGTTTGTCCAATATATGCCATTCCACAGGGGCATTTCAGCATATAAACTACATTTTTTGTTTCACAAGTGGAGAAATGATGAAGACGAATAGTCGTCCCTTTAGTAGGGTGGTTGACTGTATCCCCTCTAATAATAGAGGAGCAACAAATGCAATTCAAACAAGCATATGTTCCTCTTTTCGGAGGACCCCAAAATAATTTGTCCTTTTTTTGTGGGGCAATATCAGAGGGACAGAGAATATCTCTGAAGTTGCGACCTCTTGTATAACTAAATATGGGGCTAGACTTAAAAAGGGCACCGTACTTAGGGTCTTGTTGCAGAATGGGCCAATATTTTTTGACAAGATTTTCAATTTGTTTACTCTGTCTGCCATATTTGGACACAAAAGGGATTCGATCAGACTTTTGTCGTTTATTATTAGACTGTTTCAACAGTGCCTGTCGATCCATTTTGTCAATGTCATTCTGTATTGAACGCAATTTAGAAACCTGATAACCACGTTTAACAAATTTATGTGTAAGAGTATCAGCCGCCTTCTTGTACTCAATGTTAGTAGTTGCTATGCGGCGTGCACGTAGATATTGACTCTTTGGTATAGCATTCAATATACGTGGATTATGGTAGCTCGTGTGGAGCAAAAGGGTATTGCGATCTGTGGGTTTCGAATACATCTCAGAGGTAATGACATTGTCACTAATCCTAAGTTTGACGTCCAAGAAATGTAATGAAGTGCTGGACCATTCTCCCGTAAACTTTATGGTAGGGTGGCATAAATTATATATATATATTATATATTATATTGAAGTTAGCATATTATTAAAATCCTCTTCAGAACCCTGCCATAAAATAAGAATGTCGTCCACATAACGCCAATACTTAAAGATGTATTTATTAAAGGGGCCCTTTAAAAAAATTTTTTGTTCCAAATGGTGTACGAAAATATTGGCAAGGGAAGGAGCTACGGACGCGCCCATAGACGTGCCTTGGCGTTGCCAATAATATTTATCCTCAAATCTAAAATAGTTTTTTTGTAACACCAATGCAAGGCAGTCCAGCAGAAAATACAATAAATGATGTTCTATGTTAGTTTCTAACAGGGAAACCTCTACACACTGTAATCCTTCATTCTGGGGAATAGAGGTGTATAGGCTCTGTATGTCTATGCTACAGAGGTGTAAATCTTGATTGGGCAGAGTTAAGTTATTCAATTGTCTTAAGTAAGTCAGTGGTATCACGTAAACAAGTTGGTATACAACATACTATGGGTTGCAAATATTCATCAACCAACTTTGATAGCGGTTCTAATACAGAACCAATGCCAGAAATAATCGGGCGCCCTGGTGGGTCAAATGCCAATTTGTATGCACCCCAGGGATTGTATTTAGGGGTAAGCCACTAGAAAGAGCATGCCCACTACTAGGAAGGGTCATCTGGCTTTGTCAGGGGTCATCTTTGTTTGTAGTAAATCAAATGTTTGGAAGCAAATCAAATGATAAATAACCCCTCTATACTAAAACCCTTGTTGCTCCCAGTAATGGTAGCCTAGTTAACAATTCATTGCTGTTTATAAGCAGCCAGGCCACCAGGGTTAAAATATCCTGCTTGTAAGACTTATGAGTTTTCCTTCCCAAAGGGAAATCTCGGTGATAGATATTCTAAATGTGTATTAATAATACTTTTCGGAAGCCGTGTTTGTATTTATGTATTAGTTTTGCATGTTGATCCAATACTTTCATTCATATTGTCCTGATTCCAGCCATCCGTCAGAGGATAATTTCCTACAGCTTTGACGCACATCACACAAGAAAGGTCAGGCTGTGGAATATTTTAAGTCTCAATGGCAATTTGAACAGAGCTCAGTGGAAGGAAATACTCGCTGATGCATTTCGAGGGCTAAGCAAACACTCCCTGATTATTGATTTTCTGATGTTGTTTGGTTCTATAATCAAGTTTTAGATGTACACCAGTTTGCTCAGGATAGTGAGTTAACGATTGATACGACTTTAACGTCGCCTTTGAGTCACTTTTTTTTTTACTTCTAATTTTCGAATTGTTTGTTAACTGGACACCACTGTGGAAAGTATTGACTGATCACAGAGCAAAATAGGTTCAGGTGAGGCAATTGATGCTTGGGGGTAAAAATAAGCTGCGCTAATCTTTGTCCCGCTCTATCAGGGTTTTCCAGATCTTCTCCCTCCACAAGCTCCACAAAAGAGGTGTGAGTCCCTGCCCAACATACACTAAGCCAAATGCGATACTAAGCCAAATTTTTGCATAATATAGTCTTTATGAGTCCATTATGATCGCAAGTGAAATGAGCAAAGTGCAGTATAGTGTAGAATTTTTTTCCAAATTTTGCCCCTGACAAATTTATGACTGATGTTAACGCAACTGAGCTTGCACTTTGGCGTAATTCTGATGAAAGCACGCTTAAAGTCAGATTGACTTGGTGTTTGGTGCAAGCATGATGCGTGCCCAATTCTTTAGAACCATAGCACTGAGGGGACCCTGGCATTACCGCCTGGTCCAGAAGAGACAGTAGTTTCAGGGTTCCTCTGCATCAGTAGGTGCAACTGCACTCGATTCATAATGAGAGGCGGGAAGCAATGAACTTAACTATACAGATGTGCAAAGAGTGCATTTAATGAATGTGGTTTTAGCAAAACTGACTGCATAGAAATTTGTGGTAACTCAACTGCGGTGCCTGTTTTAAAAGACCCCTTTCTCTAGAACAGGGGTCCCCAACCTTTCTTACTCATGAGCCACATTCAAATGTAAAAAGAGTTGGGGAGCAACACATACATGAAAAAATCCCTGGGGGTGCGAAATAAGGGCTGTGATTTGCTATTTGACAACCACTATGTGGACTGTCAACCTTCAGGAGACTCTCTTTGGCAGTACACCTGGTATTTATGCAACCAAAACTTGCCTCCAAGCCTGGAATTCAAAAATAAGCCCCTGCTTTGAGGCCACTGTGAGCAACATCGAAGGGGTTGGGGAGCAACATGTTGCTCATGAGTCACTGGTTTGGGAACACTGCTCTAGATATTTGGATCAGCCCATTTTGGTCAAGGGTGTTGGTGGTCAGATCTGACAAAGATCCTCTCATTTGACAGGGAGCGAGTGGTAGGGTGAGGGCATGAAGAGAGCAGCAGAAGTGAGTGAGCAATGTGCAGAAAGGCAGTAAGGACAGGCCCAGATTTGGAAGGCCTAGGCCGCCAGGTGCATCTGAATGGGTTCCAAACACTGGAGACATACTGAAATTTGTTAGCTCTATAAATCTCCCGCTCACCAATTTCCAGTGCTCTGGACCTGAGGACACAGAACTTACCCAGGCGTGAGCGCACACAGGAAGGGGACTGGGAAGGGGGCAACGATTGGGGCCAGCCTATGGGTGTCAAATTTGTAAATCTGGGCCTGTGTGAGGACCAATCAAGGGGGAGAATTTGGGTGGCGTATGACATACAGACCAAGTTCTGCTGGTTAGTGAGCAGTGGTGTAAGGAGTGTAAGGCAAGCAATATTGTCACTTAAACATAAACATAATTAGGTCTTTAATTTTATTTTTTTACTTTTGAATTCTTGCCTTGTAATGCATGAATACAATATTAAAAAAATGTACGTTTTTCGAGAGCCTGACAATTGCCATTAAAAGTAAATGGGGGGAATTGATTCTGAACATTCTGTCTCCCTCTTTGCCATTACCCTAAAGATAAACTACCCCTTTAAATTGCCATTCTCTCTGCTTAATTTACCTTTATGGCAACTAGGAACTGTGCAGTACTTACATAAATCAGTTACTCATTAGAGTTCAGGTTTATTTAAAGTGACTACCAGCGTGTAGCTCTCAGCAAGAGCCTGATAGGATTAGTACTGGCTCGACTTCATGTAATAAAGGTTTTAATCTGTAGTCCTACTCTAAAGACATTTAATCTCAAATTCAGTTATTGTGCATCTCAGGGATTGAAAATAATATAGAAAGCCATTGCCAATAATAACCGTTCAGTTATTAATATGCCAAATTAAGTGGAAGGTAATTTTTCCAAAGTGTTTTGTTCTATTGAATGGATAGACGTGAGGACAGCATAACGAAGAGGTTTAAATAATTCTTGTGCTAGGCCAGTTCCTTTAACATGATCATATCATACAGGCTATGGGGCATTTTGTTCTGGCCTTCAGTTGGTTAAATAATGGCAGGAGCAAAACTTTTTATGTAAAACTGTTGACAAAAATAGTTGTATGAGCAAGGCAAATATATGATATATCAAACTATGGTGCAACAATTATAGAATTTATGATATTTATTTAAGGAAACGTTTGTTTTTCACATTGGATTAGAGTCCTATGTGGTCCAGTTGGGCAGCACTGTGCCCAACTTGGATCCACTGGCCGCTATTACATGCCCAGTAACCACTGCCATAACCTATTCGAACTGCCCCAAACTAAGGCCTGACCTGGGACCCACACAAACTGGAAGTGACATCACTTGTGGGCGGAATTGATGTAACTATGGAGGCGGATCAACCAGGTCAGGGGGAAACCCTTAGTTTCAACTTGAGGAGGTGGGAGGAATGCGGGCCTCCACATGGATGGATCACCCCAATGGTCAGGGAACTGGGGTCTTTCTGCCAAAAACCTGATCACTTTACAGGTATAACAGGTACCCAACCTGATGCAAGACTCTACATTGGGTTGTCCAGTTCAAAACTACCAGCCCAGATTTCATTTGGAAATCCAGACAGAACTCTGAACTGATTGGCACAGCTGTCAGCCAATCCCTGGCTGCTGTGGTATAGCCCCGCTTCTGATATAACAAGCCAGCCCCTAAAAGTCTTGCTCCACCCCTATCATCATCTGCCCCCCGTGACGGAAAAGTAGAGAGACACAGGTTAATTTTTGGTACCACTTCTCAAAAGACAAGAAAACCTCAATGTGTTGGGCATCCCTCAGTGATGCGAATTGCTAAATTGTCCCGATGGGGGTCCAGCAATGATTGCAAGAACTTGGCAATTCCCTTACCATATCCATCAAATTGGGGGTGTCCTTGTCCTTTAGCCAATTAATCATTTTGAGTCTGTAACTCAAACACAGCAGTGCAGCAGGGAGAACCCCTAGACATAAGTGTGTAGTAGGGAGAGGCCGACTAGGACATAGATGTTACAGAACAACAGGTAGAGTTGACAAATGGGTGTTTCAGGCATCAGTTACACTCAGCATTTGTTGGAATGGCCAGTGCTACATCTGGTTACCCTCATGAGAGGCATCCTAGAGAATTACAAGGGTCTGCACTGTGCCTCCCTTCCTAACACAATAACATTTTGGGTGTTTGGAATTTGCAATGCCCCTTGAGCTAGATACATTGTATATAACGTAGCTTCCTTATGTTGACACTAAAATTGGGCCCAAAATTGTAATAATTGCACCTAAACGGGAATATGCGCAATTGTGTGCCTCCTCACTTTAGTATATGCACAGTCTTTACTTTTTCCAGTATGAATGCTAATATATCTCTTACTTTCAGTGGGGCCAGAACAGCTTCCCGCATGTGGGGTTTCTCCCTTCTGTCCTCACCTGTGATTAAATGCGAGTACATCCACTTGGAAGTCATGGAAGCGGTGGAGACAGATGGAAGAATAAAACATTTATCTGGCTGAGCTCACGCACAATCTAAAGAGTTTCTCTCAGACTGATGTGGGTCTCGCCTATAGGGGCTGTGTTTCTGAGGTTCTCCGATGCTGAGTTCAGATGACTATTCTGTGCACAATGGCACCTCTCACCCCTGGTCCATGTCAGATACATAAAACTTTGCAGGCTCGTCTCTTTTTTTTACGCTGGGAAATCTGTGCACCAATCTGAAACTCAGCAATTTATATTGGGCACATTTCATTTCTGCCAACCACCATCCCAAATAGTGATCAATTTGGCATCAAGGGGGGTGCGAGGTAGACCCAAACCAGCCCGACACACGGATCCCGCGGGTATCGGGCCCACCCACACACCTGCCCCTCTGTGACATCACGGAGGGGGTGGGGCTTGAGTATATAAAAAGGAGGGTCTCTGGCAGAAGTGGGGCACTTGGAGGTCGTCCGTGTGCGGCAGGCGACCCGAAGCTGCCCGAGCCGTGGGTCCCGCGGGCTTCTGGTCGCCCCACACATCACAATCCTGAGTAGTTTTCTACTACAAAAATTTGACTTTTTTTTGCCAATAGAATAGAATGATCTCCTTGCTCAATTCTTTTCATCGTAGTTGGCCAGCTGAAATATATTGCATTATATGGACAAACAATCCCCATTTTGCTTAAAGGGTAGGGCATTTTTCAGTAGCAGTATGCACTCTGTCTTAATAATGGGTTGAGTGCAGAGGACTCTTGCATGTGTCTATATGTATTTTGTGGTCACAGCCTCATTGCACCCCCGCCTAATGGTTTTAAAAATTAGTGGTGAGCACAACTTTCCCTTGTTTGTTATAGTTATACTGGAGCAGTGACCAGCTCCATGTTGTAGCTCCCACCCTTCCCAGCTATAGTCAGGTGATCCCACTGGTGTCTAATAAAAGGGCAGCCAAGTTTGGGAGTTTTACTTTGAAAGCAGCAAGTGAGTTGCAGGAAAAACGTAGTCCCTTTGTAAAATGTATAATGAAGCAATAGAATTCTTAAAGGGAAAGTAAAGTCTAAAATATAACAATGGTAGAAATGCTGTATTTTGTATACTAAACATAAACATGAAGTTACTGCACCACAAGCCTAATCAAACAAATGATTTATGCTTTCAAAGTTGGCCACAGGGGGTCACCATCTTGTAACTTTGTTATACATCTTTGCAAGACCAAGACTGTGCACATGCTCAGTGTGGTCTGGGCTGCTGCTTAGGGATCGTCATAAATTATCAAAACAAGGAAACAAAGCTGTTTGAGTTCTGCATGGCTGGGAAGTAAGGCGGGGGCTCCCCCTGCTGTTCATAAGTATGATTGTTTCCCTGCTCAGCAGTTAGGGACCATCTGACAATTCCTATCCACAGCAGTAAATGAAGGAAGAATTTCAATGCATACAGTCAGGTTTCTTATAAAAACGGTGCACATTTTTTAATTAAAGTATATTGTAGATAGGTTTCTTTTTCATTAAAAAAAGTAGAAATGGGATTTAATTTTTTTGCCTTTACATGCCCTTTAATGAATCAGATGAAAATTGAGCGTAGGACTGGCCAGATATGGGATGACTTTGACGTAGTTGTTCAGCTTAAATATATTGCAACATATGGACAAACAATCCCTGTTTTGTTTAAAGGGTAAGGCATTTTTCAGTATCAGTATGCACAAAATGTCTTAAATATATTGATAATGGGTTGAGTGCAGAGGACTCTTGTATTTGTCAATTCTTTTCATCCACGGTTTCTAAAATCCTTCATTTATTTTTTTATTTCCCCTTTGTTTTCAGTGTTTTGAAGACGTGTAATCCAGTGATTAGGGCAGGCTGTTGCAGAAGATGCTATTTCTAAACTATCCATCACCTTAGTTAACGTTTTGCTGGGCATAAATCGTAGAAATGTGAGGTTGCATAGCGACAATTTTTGTTCTCGGTTTGCTGCTATTTCTGTAACTTTATTTAAAAACCCGAAGCATCGCTGTACCTGAAACCCCTAGCGAGGCAGTTGTTGGAGTGGAAGCTCTGACGTCAGCGCAGCTATTTATGTCACCGGAGACCATTAGCGGTGCCTTACCCTTTGGCGCTTCTGTTTTCAGGCTCATAGTTAAAATTTTATGAATGGGTTTTGACCAATTATTCTCTATATTTAGCACTAGGAGGGAGAAGGGGCTTGTGATTGTGTGTGTGTGAGAGTGTGTGTGTATATATATATATATATATATATATATATATCCATATACATACGGCACATTACTGGTCAACATTAAAAAATGGATATTAACCAATAAAGGGATTATTTTACGTTCTACGGCTATGGGATCCGTTATCTGGAAACCCGTTATCCAGAAAGCTCCGAACTACGGAAAGGCCGTGTCCCATAGACTCCATTTTATCCAAATAATCCAAATTTTTAAAAACGATTTCATTTTTCTCTGTAGTAAAACCAACCTGTTGGGTTTATTTAATATTTACTTGATTTTCTAGTAGACTTGAAGATCTAAATTAAAGAAAGATCATTTATCCGGAAAACCCCAGGTCCCGAGCATTCTGGATAACAGGTCCAATACCTGTACTACTCTGAACTGGAATTAGAGCCACTGTCTGTAACAATATTCTGTGCTTAGAAATTCTGCAGTGTAATAATTTTTTGAGACTTTTGTGTTTTTTAAGATAATTTGCTTAATTTCCCCCCCCCACCGGGAATCCCATAGGCTCCTACTTCATGCATACATGACTTTAAAGTCGCCTGGTCTGTGATTGTTCACAATATGCAAATGACTGGAGCCTTGTTTAACCCCTGCTGCAGAGCAATGTATTTACTGGCAGTTAATGTGTATATAATCACTCTCTGGCTCAGTAGGAATGGGGAGATAAGTGCTCTGTAAATGCCAGGAAATCTGCACTTTTTCTACCCGGCATGCTGAGTGGTAGTGGCTCACTGACAAAGCAAATGATGGGCAGCTTTCCATACTATTCATCCATCAACCAGATATTAACCGACTATTGGTATCCCACAGTCACACTCCCTTCCCAGAGACTATTATCCACTGTTACTATAGGCACCATCTCTCCCTACTATACCTGCTATCCCACAGTCACACTCCCTTCCCAGAGACTATTATCCCACTGTTACTATAGACACCATCTCTCCCTACTATACCTGCTATCCCACAGTCACACTCCCTTCCCAGAGACTATTATCCACTGTTACTATAGACACCATCTCTCCCTACTATACCTGCTATCCCACAGTCACACTCCCTTCCCAGAGACTATTATCCACTGTTACTATAGACACCATCTCTCCCTACTATACCTGCTATCCCACAGTCACACTCCCTTCCCAGAGACTATTATCCACTGTTACTATAGACACCATCTCTCCCTACTATACCTGCTATCCCACAGTCACACTCCCTTCCCAGAGACTATTATCCCACTGTTACTATAGACACCATCTCTCCCTACTATACCTGCTATCCCACTGTCACACTCCCTTCCCAGAGACTATTATCCACTGTTACTATAGACACCATCTCTCCCTACTATACCTGCTATCCCACAGTCACCCTCCCTTCCCAGAGACTATTATCCCACTGTTACTATAGACACCATCTCTCCCTACTATACCTGCTATCCTACAGTCACACTCCCTTCCCAGAGACTATTATCCACTGTTACTATAGACACCATCTCTCCCTACTATACCTGCTATCCCACAGTCACACTCCCTTCCCAGAGACTATTATCCACTGTTACTATAGGTACCATCTCTCCCTACTATACCTGCTATCCCACAGTCACACTCCCTTCCCAGAGACTATTATCCACTGTTACTATAGACACCATCTCTCCCTACTATACCTGCTATCCCACAGTCACACTCCCTTTCCAGAGACTATTATCCACTGTTACTATAGACACCATCTCTCCCTACTACACCTGTTATCCCACAGTCACATTACTTTCCTAGAGACTATTATCCACTGTTACTATAGACACCATCTCTCCCTACTATACCTGCTATCCCACAGTCACACTCCCTTCCCAGAGACTATTATCCACTGTTACTATAGGCACCATCTCTCCTACTATACCTGCTATCCCACAGTCACACTCCCTTCCCAGAGACTATTATCCACTGTTACTATAGACACCATCTCTCCCTACTATACCTGCTATCCCACAGTCACACTCCCTTCCCAGAGACTATTATCCACTGTTACTATAGACACCATCTCTCCCTACTATACCTGCTATCCCACAGTCACACTCCCTTCCCAGAGACTATTATCCACTGCTACTATAGGGACCATCTCTCCCTTCTATACCTGCTATCCCACAGTCACACTCCCTTCCCAGAGACTATTATCCACTGTTACTATAGACACCATCTCTCCCTACTATACCTGCTATCCCAATGTCACACTCCCTTCCCAGAGACTATTATCCACTGTTACTATAGGCACCATCTCTCCCTACTATACCTGCTATCCCACAGTCACACTCCCTTCCCAGAGACTATTATCCACTGTTACTATAGACACCATCTCTCCCTACTATACCTGCTATCCCACAGTCACACTCCCTTTCCAGAGACTATTATCCACTGTTACTATAGACACCATCTCTCCCTACTACACCTGTTATCCCACAGTCACATTACTTTCCTAGAGACTATTATCCACTGTTACTATAGACACCATCTCTCCCTACTATACCTGCTATCCCACAGTCACACTCCCTTCCCAGAGACTATTATCCACTGTTACTATAGGCACCATCTCTCCCTACTATACCTGCTATCCCACAGTCACACTCCCTTCCCAGAGACTATTATCCACTGTTACTATAGACACCATCTCTCCCTACTATACCTGCTATCCCACAGTCACACTCCCTTTCCAGAGACTATTATCCACTGTTACTATAGACACCATCTCTCCCTACTACACCTGTTATCCCACAGTCACATTACTTTCCTAGAGACTATTATCCACTGTTACTATAGACACCATCTCTCCCTACTATACCTGCTATCCCACAGTCACACTCCCTTCCCAGAGACTATTATCCACTGTTACTATAGGCACCATCTCTCCTACTATACCTGCTATCCCACAGTCACACTCCCTTCCCAGAGACTATTATCCACTGTTACTATAGACACCATCTCTCCCTACTATACCTGCTATCCCACAGTCACACTCCCTTCCCAGAGACTATTATCCACTGTTACTATAGACACCATCTCTCCCTACTATACCTGCTATCCCACAGTCACACTCCCTTCCCAGAGACTATTATCCACTGCTACTATAGGGACCATCTCTCCCTACTATACCTGCTATCCCACAGTCACACTCCCTTCCCAGAGACTATTATCCACTGTTACTATAAGCACCATCTCTCCCTACTATACCTGCTATCCCAATGTCACACTCCCTTCCCAGAGACTATTATCCACTGTTACTATAGGCACCATCTCTCCCTACTATACCTGCTATCCCACAGTCACACTCCCTTCCCAGAGACTATTATCCACTGTTACTATAGACACCATCTCTCCCTACTATACCTGCTATCCCACAGTCACACTCCCTTTCCAGAGACTATTATCCACTGTTACTATAGACACCATCTCTCCCTACTACACCTGTTATCCCACAGTCACATTACTTTCCTAGAGACTATTATCCACTGTTACTATAGACACCATCTCTCCCTACTATACCTGCTATCCCACAGTCACACTCCCTTCCCAGAGACTATTATCCACTGTTACTATAGGCACCATCTCTCCCTACTATACCTGCTATCCCACAGTCACACTCCCTTCCCAGAGACTATTATCCACTGTTACTATAGACACCATCTCTCCCTACTATACCTGCTATCCCACAGTCACACTCCCTTCCCAGAGACTATTATCCACTGCTACTATAGGGACCATCTCTCCCTACTATACCTGCTATCCCACAGTCACACTCCCTTCCCAGAGACTATTATCCACTGTTACTATAAGCACCATCTCTCCCTACTATACCTGCTATCCCAATGTCACACTCCCTTCCCAGAGACTATTATCCACTGTTACTATAGGCACCATCTCTCCCTACTATACCTGCTATCCCACAGTCACACTCCCTTCCCAGAGACTATTATCCACTGTTACTATAGACACCATCTCTCCCTACTATACCTGCTATCCCACAGTCACACTCCCTTTCCAGAGACTATTATCCACTGTTACTATAGACACCATCTCTCCCTACTACACCTGTTATCCCACAGTCACATTACTTTCCTAGAGACTATTATCCACTGTTACTATAGACACCATCTCTCCCTACTATACCTGCTATCCCACAGTCACACTCCCTTCCCAGAGACTATTATCCACTGTTACTATAGACACCATCTCTCCCTACTATACCTGCTATCCCACAGTCACACTCCCTTCCCAGAGACTATTATCCACTGTTTACTATAGACACCATCTCTCCCTACTATACCTGCTATCCCACAGTCACACTCCCTTCCCAGAGACTATTATCCACTGTTACTATAGGCACCATCTCTCCCTACTATACCTGCTATCCCACAGTCACACTCCCTTCCCAGAGACTATTATCCACTGTTACTATAGACACCATCTCTCCCTGCTATACCTGCTATCCCACAGTCACACTCCCTTCCCAGAGACTATTATCCAACTGTTATACACTATAGGCCTCATCTCTCCCCATATACCTGCTGTCTCATATTCACAGTCCCTTTCCAAAGAATAGTTCCCCCAATACTACTATAGAAGTAACAAAGAACTTACATTCATTATAGGGATGCACCGAATCCACTTTTTTGGATTCGGCCGAACCCCCTAATCCTTTGCGAAAGATTTGGACGAATACCGAACCGAATCCGAATATGCAAATTAGGAGTGGGAAGGGAAAACATTTTTTACTTCCTTGTTTTCTGACAAAAAGTCACACAATTTCCCTCCCTGCCCCTAATTTGCTTATGCAAATTCGGATTCGGCTCGGGCGGGCAAAAGGATTCCTCCGAATCTTAATCCTGCTGAAAAAGGCCAAATCCCGAACTGAATCCTGGATTCGGTGCATCCCTAATTCATTAAAATAATAGGCAAAAATTATGTTCAGTACAAGCCCATTTAGTTGAATTAGTGTTGAACAAGGAAGTGTTCCTCTTCTGCCTCTACATTCCTGGGCATTGTTATATTTAAGTAATTTTGGAAATGCCTAATTTTGTAAAGTACCATGTCTATGTCTAAACAATTATTTTAAAGCCGTACTTGTCAAGCAGGACTTTTTAAATGTTTGGTGGCAAAACTGCAGCAAAATATAGCAAAATACCTATTCTCAGAAATCAGAATTTTCCAGACTTTGATTGAATGAAATGCAAGCAGCTCACTCACTTGTAAAAACACCTGTTTATATTTCCCTCTAAGCGAAATTGTAAAACCAAAACATCTGCTCGTCAACAGTTGTTTTGCCTTTGGTCCGTTTGTACTTGGCTCCGGTCTTCTCTGCTCTACCGCATTGCATGTTTGGAAAGGGAAACTTTCGAAATTCTAGGAAAGAGGGGCAGTTACCCAACCGAGTTTACAAAACTGTGTAAAATGAACCATTCCAAGTTGTGTTATGAATTATACTTTTCTTCTTGTTTTTTTTTCCTCTAGCAACAGTCATAGACTTTCTTTTTAAAAAGACGCAAGTGGAAAGGGTGTGTGAATCTGCATGGTAAAACAAAGGTTGACTGGTTGTCCTAAGCTTGTTCCCGAAGCTGAAGGATTATATTGAAGGATATTAATGATAACATGTCTAACCACTGATGGGATGGAAGTGTCACTCCTGCACTATAACAGTTCCAACCAATGACTGTTGATGATTCACTGATTCACTGGGGTTCCATGACCTGTATAATATCAATTGGCTCTTTGCCTTTGTGGCCATGGAAATCATTGACCTCCATCTATATAAAGAAGAAAGTATGTTTAGTTTATGTGTTGGGGCAGGGGATGACTTCTTACAGACGAACTTCTCATCCATGAGGAACTTCAAGAAGTACTTTTGGTTTATAAGACACTTTCCCCTGTATTATACATTATTTCACGTTCCCACATTTGGAATGGAATTCAACCATCCTTTCCTCCAATGGAACATCAATGGGACAGCCTGCCATTCTGTCTTACCAATCAGATTTCAGCATTCCATAGGTTACAACTAAGAGCACGTACCCATGGGTTTTCTATAGTGATGGGGCGAAATCTGACCCATATCGCTTCGATGAAAATCCAAGAAACAGCTGAAAATTCTCCAAATCTATTGAAGTCTACGGGGGACAATTGTTTTTGATGCGCGACCAATTTTGTTGATGCACAGCCTTTCTTTTTACCATCGGAGTCTTTTCAACGTTTAAACCTGGTGAAAAATCTCATCACTAGTTTTTAAAGGCACTAAGCCTCAATCTGTCATTCTCTTGCCTAAAAATCACAAATCGGACCAATTAGATGACCCTGTTAAATGCTATTGGAGAAGACTCAGCAGTGGATTTTCTACCTAATGATTTTCAAACATGCTGAGCCTCACTGTTCTATCCGTTACTCCAATTAAATTTCGCCATTCCAAAGTATCCGAGAACTGCCCAGCACTGCACTGCTAAAGCAGAAACCACATTCATAGGGGATTTCAAACGTGTTGAGCTTGGTTGTGTCTACAAGCTTGATTTACCAGCCAATCCTTGATACCGGTCCACCTACCAATGACATTAGAACATTCCTTAATACAGGAGTTCTTACCTGCAATAAATGTTTATTTTTTTAAAAAAAATGTTTTACACGTTAGTAGAGGTTTCCTCAATTAGTATTTTTACATTTTGCAACAGAGGGTATAATATACCTATATAAACCTACACAGATGGTATTAGTGGTGATTAATTATGGAACAATTGTTAAATAACCAGAAAACAACATGATGTTGTTGTCTTGTCACGGATTGTGAAAAGAAGTGTGGTGGCAAGAGTTTATCTCTAACAGTGTCATGTGAGTGACAGAAATGTTTTATTTCATACTCAGTTCTTGGGGTCTCTGCCAATGCTGGAGACAGTTGTCCCTTTGTCTTTTCATTTGAGAAGCTCTATTGGTCACAACACAGTCTGGTATTCTGGTTCCCTTCAAGCACCAAAATCACTGAAGCTCATTCATTATGGATAGATTGCACAGCCAAAGGCTATGTGTATTGCTTGTCTGATTTGTTGGATCACGTCCGCTTGTTTTCAGGCTAAGGAACTTAAACTGTCAGTTTTAGATTTTATTTCCCTGTTTTGGTCAATTGCCCTGAAACTTTTTATGATGTGACAGTTGAAACTATTGGGGGGGCAGCTAAAAACTCGTACATGATATTGTGCCTGGGCCTTAACAGCCGTGTCTTCAAGACAACTAACAACTAATATTTTCACCTTATTAATAACGTAGAGTTTTTATTATTTCACATCCAGAACATTGGTACATATGGAATAGACTTTAAGAGAATTTTTAAGGATAAGCACAGAACAACCAGTCACTACAAAATCATGTTGAACTTTGTTGTGTTAAAGGCAACATTAAATCATGCTGCATATTATTATTTCAAGTAGTTCAAGAACCTACTAGGAAAGATTCTGTTTTGGATCAGGTAATAGTTAATATGGATTTCATCTCTAGCATTTGTTTGGGTGAGCATTTAGAGAAGAGTCATCATGGTCTCCTTTGAGATTATGTTGCAACTCTATAAAGAAGTAACTGGAACACTAAGGGGCAAATTCATCAAGGGTTGAATTTCGAGGGGTTTAATCCCTCAAAATTCGACTGGGGAATAGAATCGAATAGACAATTCGGGCGAATTTACGCGCTGGCGAATAGTCGAATTGGCGAATATTCGTCAGGCGAATAGGCGCTCGATCGAATATTCGCTCAAAGGATTTTCATTCGATCGAATGCCTTTTTATTCGATCAAAAACTTGGAAAACAAGCCTATGGGACTTTCCCATAGGCTTTTAAAGCAATTCGGTAGGTTTTAGGTGGCGAAGTAGGCAGTCGAAGTATTTTTAAAAGAGACAGTACTTCGACTATCGAATGGGCGAATAGTCGCAGTGTTTTTGCGCTCGATCCAGTACTTCGACTATCGAATGGCGAATAGTCGCAGCGTTTTTGCGCTCTATCTATTCGAATCATTCTACTCAGGCGAATTTACGCCAATTCGATAGTCGAGGAGCACAAAAAACTACTCGAAATTCGAAGTTTTTTTAGTGAGTGAATCGGCCCCTAAATGTAGGTGTGCAAACTTTGGCATCTCTATTATTATCAATATATTTACTGTTTACTTTTCACAAGGTGAAAATAGAAGGACAATGGAATGTCAAGGAAAGACTTCCCAAAACAAAACCTTTATGGTTTGATAGAAGTGCTGTTGTTGAGGTTGAAGAAAAAAAACGTACTTTTAAGACAATCAAGTTCGCTTTGACACGGAAACTTTTACCAGGTATAAGGAGGCCAATACAGCATGCAAAAAAACAGAAAAACTTGACCTTCACCTTAGCATTGGTAAACGTTAATTCTGATCTATATTTCTGCCAACAAAATCAAATAACACAAAGAAGTGGCATTACCTGTTACATTTCAAAGGCAGCCAGGACTGCCAGCAACAAGTCCATCATGCAGTAAACACTACATATAAAGAGAACACATATTCCACCATGGAGCTATTAACACTTTCTTTTACAAATGTCTTCCAGGCCCAACATTCAACCATTGTTGGGGCGATTCAGTGAAGCTGAAGACTTACTGAAATCTGCAGGAGTAGAGCCTGGATCCATAGATGGGGTCCTGCTGGATGCTGGATGTTCGTCAATGCAGTTTGATACACCGGATAGGGGATTTTCACTCTCTAAAGATGGTCCCTTGGACATGAGGATGGATGGTGACAGGTATGTTTCTCACTAGCTCAGCAGATACATAGGAATGGGATCTATCCGATCTTTACCCATTTTTCTTTTGCTACACTCCCATTTGCTCCTTCTGTTCACCCACATTTGCTTAAACTACACCTCAACTGCCTGCAGTAAAGGGAAACAGCAACTTTAAAGGGATCCTTTCAAAACACATCAGTTAATAGTGCTGCTCCAGCAGAATTCTGCACTGAAATCTATTTCTCAAAAGAGCAAACAGGTTTTTTTATATTCAATTTTGAAATCTGACATGGGGCTAGACATTTTGTCAATTTCCCAGCTGCCCCTGGTCATGTGACTTGTGCCTGCACTTTAGGAGAGAAATGCTTTCTGGCAGGCTGCTGTTTTTCTTTCTCAATGTAAGTGAATGTGTCTCAGTGGGACCTGGATTTTACTATGGAGTGCTGTTCTTAGATCTACCAGGCAGCTGTTATCTTGTGTTAGGGAGCTGTTATCTGGTTACCTTCCCATTGTTCTTTTGTTTGGCCTCTGGGGGTTGGGCGAATATCACTCCAACTTGCAGTACAGCAGTAAAGAGTGACTGAAGTTTATCAGAGCACAAGTCACATGACCAGGGGCAGCTGGGAAATTGACAATATGTCTAGCCCCATGTCAGATTTCAAAATTGAATATAAAAAAATCTGTTTGCTCTTTTGAGAAATGGATTTCAAGGCAAAATTCTGCTGGAGCAGCACTATTAACCGATTCATTTTGAAAAATATTTTTTTTTCCCATGACAGTATCCCTTTAAGCCTTGGTTTATAACCCGCTACAACTGAAGAAGTATGTCCCATAGGAACATCATTTTATTGGCTAAGTGCATAATTCTTCAGTCACTTCTTTGTTATATCTTTGTTAAGCCCCAGCAGGCATCCCTATAGTTCCTAGAAGTCTGTGCCTTCTGATATATTTCACCAGCAACTCAATGAGCATTTGCTGGGATCTGAACAAAAGGTGCTCAGGCAATGTTTTATGATGAGTCCATCTAGAGTCCATTATTTGCTTTCCAATATTAAGGGCTACTGATTAAAGTTGGAAAATTAGAGGCTTTTGTGTGTTTTGATTTTAAACTCTACTGCACACAATATAATGAGCTTGAGGAACAATTGACTTATGGTATTGTTAGCAAGGTGCACTATAGAATTTTGATTTTCTGTAACATAGTCATCATTAAAATGGCGGGTCTTCAGGGAATGTGCAAGGGCACCGTTTGATAAGCCATAAGAACATATTCCAAAGACAGGAACAAGTTCAGGAGAAGTCTTGCAGTCAAGAGTTGGTCAACTGAGGTGAAACATAGAAACAGTGTAGGTAATGTTCATGAAATCTTCTCCATGGTCCTTATATCTGCCCTTCTTTTCATAATTTTGTAGAGAACAGGTGAACAAGGCCATAAATTAAACTCTTCACTAGAAGGTGACCAGACCAGGCAGGCAGACTGTCTTGACCCGGGAAGCCCTGAAAACTGGGCTTTCTGGGTCAAATCCAGACAGATGGCAACCCTAGTCAAATCCCTCATTGTACAAAGAGATAATGCCTGCATTCCCAGGTTGTTTGTGTTGCTGGAATTTATTTCTCTAACAATTGCTAAACCCGTCTTATAAAAGCACCGAAATTAAATTTATCAAAAATGTGTTTGTTTCTTGGCAAAATAAATCTCCCCATGAGCAAACTGAACAGTGTACACAAAGGAAACAGCATGCATTTTCTGATTATTAGATAATTGCTTGGCCGGGTTTTAAACCGTATCTCTTACAAATCAACGAAGACGTCAGTCACTGAAAGCGCAAATTGAGACAAAGGCGGCAGAAGTCAAAGTCCAATTATAAAGTTTGGGTTAAAGAAAACCTCCTCCCACTTTTCCTTCATATGCTGAGAACAGAGAATGTGTAATAAATGTTATCTTAAATTCCTCCTCCAGTGTGTAGGCTGCAAACATAACAAAAATAGTCTGTAAACCAATTTTTGTTCCTATAAGCAAGTGCTTCAAACAGATTTCCCCTAGCACCTAATAATGAAATTTGTAGACATATATATTTGGCCACTCGGCAGCAGAGACTCTAAAATGATATATTTTTATATAATTGGTTTATTATTATTGTGCCAGTGGTTTACACTGCATTATATGCTGTTTTTCAGGGTCCTGCCATAGAGAGACCACTTTATTGTTAGATGACCAAAGTATTAGGGGGTCTAGAGTGACTTTCCAATAGTTTAGAAGATTTAGCTATTATTCGACATGTTTGGGTGACAAAGTGCTGGAAATGATCTTTAAGATGACAGTTAAGGCCCCCATATACGGGCTGATAAAAACTGTCGGCAGCTTATTGGGACATGTGTGGGGCCATCCGACGGGCTTTCCTGATCAATATCTGCCCAAAAGTTGGATTGTGCCCACATCTGTGCGTTTATGTGGTCCCGCGATCCGACCGCCCATATTGGGTGCATTATGATCCAATCATTGGGCGTTAGGGCCCTCGATCGGATCAGCCAGATATCACCCACTTCATTGTGGGCATATCGGGGAGAGATCCAATTGCTTGGCAACATCGCCAGACTAGCGAATCTCTACGTCTATGGCCACCTTTAGGGTGATTGTTAGAGTAGCCACCTTTGCCAGAAACTAGACTAAATGTGGCAATAGACGTTACAAGTTCAATCTTTCCTGCAACCAATGGTTAGTTTTCAATACTAACTGTTAGAGCTGAATTGTCTGATATACAAGTAGAAACAATCTAATTCTACCTGTATCTGTACCTGTACAATTCAGCACTAACAGTGGCCGATGTTCGGGTACCTTCAACTGCACCTGATCAAAATTTTCTGGCCAGCCCGATCAACGAGCCAATATCCAAGTCTTCTGCCAATATAGGCTGGCTCCTCTCTGTCCATAGACGCAGCGAATATTGATATTATTGGTGCGTCTATGACCACCTTTAGGGATGGAGGCTGTGATGTTAGGGGTGAGACTATGATGTTAGGGGTGGGGTCAGGGCCGGAATTAGGACTAGGCAGAGGAGATACATACCTAGGTGTAGGGGCACCAAGCACATGCCTCTTCTTCCTATCTACTGAAGAGGATGACTTTTGGAGCAAGCAAGTGCTTACACATGCTATGCGGGAGGTTGGGGCATGAGCGTGCTGTGTCTTGGGCATGTCAGTGACTTGGCCCGTCCCTGGGTGGACTGATAGTGTTTAGAGATGTGCCGGTAACTTCACAGGTAGTCATTGGGGCAGAGTTTTGTACAGGTTTCAGACCATTGAGGCAATGCTGAACCCAACAGTCCCAAAGAGAAACCAGGCTGTTTGGTTTAAGACCAGACCTTAGTGGTATACGTGAGAGCTTTTAAATCTCCTCATCTGCAGGTGCACCAGCAGCTCAATTGTCAATGCAAAGGTATTTTACAGCATTTTGCCACCCACTCATGAGCTAATTACCATAGCCGTTACCATAAAAGTGACTTTTTTTTATTTAAGATGTTTTTTTTCCTTCCCCTCTTAGAATTTGCTGAATCATAGAAGAAGAGAAGGGAGTAATTATATTCCACCCACAGCAGCATCTGATTATGCTGTTTAACATGCAGCATTGTTGTATACATCCAAGCTTCAGGTTGTTGCTTACACCAAGTGGAGATTATCCCCTGTGTATAGTCTGAGGGAAATGCTGTACTTGGGCAGGCAAGAGGCACGGAAATGGGTGCTAAAAGGTGACTGTAGGCATCTGCGTAATAATAATAAACTCCTACCAAACTGATGGAGAATTTGATCCAATTGTCACCTTCTTAAGCTTCTGATACGCACCAATAAAAAAATTGTATAATAAATCAATAAATGAAACCCCAACAGTCTTACCCGTTGTAAAGGTATTTTAAAATCTCAGCTGTCAATCATATATTGCCTGCCCTGCCTTTATGCCTCAGGCATAGAGACGGGGCAGGCAATTACTTTCACTTTCCATTCTACTTTTTCTATATGTTTTTGTCCGTCCCTCCTACCCATCTAATTGTGTAGCCACTGCATGGGAATGGGCATCATATCTCCGATGGCAGGACGCAAAGCTTCTCTTAATAAAAGTGTTGCAAAATGGCGGCTGCCGGCTTGCTGTGAGTATTTAATTCCAAGATTGAAGGAAACAGAATTTAAATAATTTATATAGTGTAAATATAGTTTATTTTGCTTGACTAACACAACAGAAAAGAATCTGGAATTATTTCTTTACCCTTTAAGGTGTGTTTCTCTAGTTCTTCATTGACTGCTTGGTTTCAGATATCAGACAGGTAGTTTTTTAGCGATGCAGAAAGCATCGGTTTGTGTAGCTAAAGGAAGTTTAAAATAGGGATGCACCGAATCCACTATTTTGGATTCGGCCGAACCCCCGAATCCTTTGTGAAAGATTCGGCCGAATACCGAATCCGAACCCTAATTTGCATATGCAAATTAGGGGTGGGAAGGGGGGAAAAATTTACTTCCTTGTTTTGTGACGAAAAGTCACGTGATTTCCCTCCCCATCCCTAATTTGCATATGCAAATTAGGATTCGGATTCGGTTCGGCCGGGCAGAAGGATTCGGCCGAATCCGAATCCTGCTGAAAAAGGCCGAATCTTGGCCGTATCCCGAACCGAATCCTGGATTCGGTGCATCCCTAGTTTAAAATAGATGTTCTATTGCTGTGAAACTGCCCAGGTAGTTTTTGTCAGAGCAGGCACAGAAATTGACATAACAGGTGGTGATTTAAAAGCAGAAAGCTCTTTCCAATTTTATTTCCAGACGGCTTTGAGTTAGCTTAAAATTTCCAAGGCACACACCTATGCAGAGTGTGTGCTTGGCTTCTTGTCTCGGAGCTGCGAAACTTCACCTCTCGTCAATGAAGTCTGACGTCAGTGAACTAATTGGCTATCCTTGTGCGTAGGTACCCTGACATGCCCACCGCTGCGGATGTTGTGAATGCCTTAGATCAACAGGCGCTTGCGTCCATCCTGAAGACATACGGGGAGGAGAGACACGCCAAGAAAATAGCTTCAGCTATCGTTCAAGCACGTAGCATATACCCCATCACCAGAACTCAGCAGCTAGCCAGCATTGTTACAGGTATCCTCATTAATTCTGAACTGTGTCTGAAAAAAAAAAGGAAAGAAAATATATTAATCCATGCGGTCCCAGAGGGATCTATTTGTCCTGAAAAATCATGCAGGATTTAAGCCTTTCTCTCCTTCTGATGGAGGCATCAGTGTCTTTGTTTCACTATCTTTGCTGATTAGTTTAATAATAGATTGGGCATGAATTGATTTCTCCTATCTGTCTGCCAGGGCGGAATATGAGAGGGTGATGTTTGATCGTTCCGTTCTGTTAGCATTCCGGTTGCATGTATGGCTCAAGCATGTCATGGCATTCAACTTCTGTCTTCAATTATTTAAAGGAGAAGGAAAGGCATCGTACACTTGGCGGTGCCAAATGTTAGGCACCCTCAAGTGGTTGTATTGACTTAAGCTGGCCACAGACGCAAAGATCCTTTTGTATGAATCAACATACCATCGGACTTCCCCATCTCCCGACCTGCCACTAACCATTCCGATCAAATAAAGTACAAAAGAACAGTTCGGCCCCTGACAGCAATCGTACTAAAGTTATGTCCAACCAAAGCTAGTCTCCCTCTAAAAATGGTACGATCGGCAATACATGCAGAGATATTACCCTCAGCCGACCGAAATCTTTTAACCTGTCCGTCCGATCGACCAAACGACCGATCTCCGCCAGACGAAAAATGTCGGGTCCGAAAATTGTACGAATCCTCGATTCGTACGATCAGATCTTTGCGTCTATGGCCAGCTTTACCTGAAACCCCAGGCCGGTGCTCCTATCAGCAGAAAACTGCACCGGCCCAGGGTTATACCAGTGAGCACCACGGAGCGATCCTCTTCCGTCTTCCTTCTTCTTCGCGCGGCTGCGCATGCGCAGTAGAACGAATAGCTGAACTTCAACTTAAAAGTCGGCTATTTCGCTGTGCATGAGTTTGCCCTGGGAAATTCGAAGAAAGAATAAGAGGATCGCTCCATGGTGCTCACTGGTAAAACCCCGGGCCGGTGCAGTTTTCTGCTGATAGGAGCAACGACCTGGGGTTTGAGGAAAGTAAATACATTCACTTGGGGGTGCCAGCAAGACTGAAAGAATTTGGTGGTAAAACACTCAGTGGACATTACCCAAGGCTGATGCAGATCCCCAGCCCAGTTAACTAAAAGCATTGGAGATGCCTAACAGTTTTGCACCCCAGTGATTTCACCTCATACCAATATTTGTGGTATGAAGATGTAGGAAGGAGAATTCAACCTCCAACTAATAAAAACCACTACCCTCCATAGTCCCTTCTCCCCCTGCACAGGTATTAACACTTGTAATTACCCCTCGTTGCAGAGTCAGGGCAATCGAAGCTCACGGGCGCCATCTTCCGGTGCTTCGGTAATCTTCAGGTCTTCTTCCGGCACTACGGTAATGTTTATCGTTTTCAGCGTATGCGCAGTTATCATGAAGCGGAAGACTGCTCCAACTGATGCAGATGCGCAGATACGACACTTACTTACCAAAGATTACCGAAGCACTGAAGATGGCACCCGTGAGCTCCGCTGCGCTGACTCTGCAACGAGGGGTAATTACAGGCTATGGGGCATTTACAGGTGTTAGCACCTGTGCGGGGGGGGACTATGGACTAGGGTAGGGGGGTTTTATTAGTTGGGGGGGTTGAATTCCCCTTTAAGGTATTGCTCCTTTGCTTGCCCTTTCCATGATATGCCGTGTGTAGCTGGCTGTGTATCAAGTGTCCACTAGGGCCCACACCTATCCTAGATAATCAAGCCTGCCATGGGATAACACCCGTAGACATTAGGGGTAATTAAAATGCATAAAAGTGTTTTAAAATTTTTGCAAATGTTTTTCAATTTAAAGGATAATGCACTTCTATAATGTATCATCATCTAGAGAAGGGATCCCCAAACTTTTTTTTATCTGTGAGCCACATTAAAATGTAAAAAAAGAGTTGGGGAACAACACAAGCTTGCAGAAAGTTCCTTGGTGTGCCAATTATTGGCTGTGATTGGCTATTGGTAGCCCCTGTGTAGACCGGCAGCCTACAGGAGGTTCTGTTTGGCAGGACAGCTAGTTTTATGCAACCAAAACTTGCCCCCCAAACCAGGAATTCAAAAATGAGCACCTGCTTTGAGTCCATTTTGAGCAATATCCAAGGGGTTGGAGAGCAATATGTTGTTCAAGAGCCACAGATTGGGGACCACTGATAATAGATGACAATATATAAGCAATATAGATCTATTATATATTGCCTAAAAGATGGATAATATCTTCTAGAAGAGCATTAGCTCTTAAAAATGGGCTAAACTTGTACCACCAATAAACAAAAGTGCTGTTCATGTATGTATAGTGCCCAGTGCCATTGATGAGAGCTTTGGACATGCAGAACTGTAGCGGATGAAATGCCGGCAACTGGTGGGCTTATTTTAGATACCATTCCTTCATGCCTTGGAAAAGACCCCAAGGGAAGCAGAAGGAAGGGTATGACTATTAACTCCTCTGTCTAACACTGACCTTCAGGGTTGATTGATAAGAGGCACTGGCAGCTAAAATCCTCTGCCTGGTTGCACTGTAGTCCAGTATGATTAAGGTCAATCAGAAATTACTTCTGACGGAGTAAGTGGTTGAGTATATTTATCAGTGGGTTCTGAATACATATAGTTACATAGTTAAGTTGGGTTGAATCATGTTCAACCCCTCCAAATGAAACCCAGCCCACATACCTACATTCACCCTCTGATACTATATATATACCAATATATATTTTAATTGTAGATTTTAGTATCACAAAAGTCTTGGGTTATGCTTGTCCAAAAAATCACCCAAGCCACTCTTAAAGATGGAATCAGCCCTCACAACATCATCCAGCTAGGCATTCTATAACCTCACTGTCCTCACAATGAAGAACCACCTACTCTGCTTCAAATTAAAGTTCTTTTCCTCTAGTCTAGGGGTGGCTTCTGGTCTGATGATCCATTTTATGGAAAAAAATTGCCTGATAGGGGTCTATAATGTCTTCTAATCATGTCCTCTCCAATCGTCATTTCTCCAGAGAAAACAACCCAACATTGACAATCTAACTTCATAATTTAAACCTTCCATCCCTCTAACCAGTTTAGCTGCACATCTTTGCACTCTCTCCAGCTCATTTATATCCTTCTTAAGGACTGGAGGCAAAAACTGGATTGCATACTCCTGGTAAGGCCTTACCAGGGACCTATAAAGAGGCAAAATCATGTTTTCATCCCTTGAGTTGAGGGATCCGAAAAGTTCATGTTGGGTCAACAGCTCTACATCAATATAAATGCAATCTAAATGTAGAAAGTGTTTTCAATCACATTTAGTTTATCTAGTGTCTGTTTTAATTTCCTTGGTTTATGAAATGCAAGAATGTGTTATAAACCTTCCCCTACAGTGGGAGCCAGTAAGGGCAATATATCTATGCATTCATTTAGCAGTTGTCAGGAGGTGGTGATCAGGTGTCGGCTGCAATTGTGATTGGCTGCCACTGCATCATAACCCTAATTGCTATTTCTTGTTCCAATTTGCTTCCACTTTTGTAACCGGGAAACAGCTCAGGTCACCTTGTTGGGCTCGCTGTGTGTTCTGACGTGTCTGGCAGGGATTCTTTATTCCCAGGCTGAAAACTTTTGTCGATGTTCCTTAACCACTGTCCATTTGCTTGTGCTCGTCTCAGTGGGAGTTACAAACTCAGGGTTTCCTAGAAGGAAGCCTGAATCTGCTCTTCTGCTGCACGTTCGATAATTGCTGCCGGTCCCTTTTGTCTTTGCCGTCATGATCTCTGCGAGTCCGTTCCAACTTGCTTTTACATTAGTGAAATGGGAAAACAATTTCCGGCGTCAACGTTGATGGGAAAGAGCGCTAATTAATCTCAGTGCAGTAGCCAATGTCTTGAGCAAATCATTGATTCGTAATGGAAACATGTGCATTATACTTATAAGTCGGAATTATGTTGCATATATATATATATGTGTTATGTTGATTATTAATTAGGACCAAACCCCTACATTTTGGAAAACTTCATAAAAAGGACCCGTTCATAAGCTTTCCGGTCAATAAATGTCATATATATTTATATGTATCTGTATTGAAAGTTATGTTTATGGGTACACATTGGTGGAGGAGGATTTAATATACATGATACGCATACACAAAAGTAGGGTCCTGAGCGATTCTTTATTACAAATTTCAATCACAGCGGTTGCCACTGGGTTTCTCTTCTCTTTTTAGATATTTATTCTCAAGTCTTTAAGATACAGATATGACTAGGTGGCTGTAATGCACAAATTGATAGTTTGAAGGTACTAATAAATATCATGCAAGCCATCCCTGGGAAGAACTGAAATTCTGTTTTCAAACGGGAAATGTGGCTTTTTAATTGTGTTCTTTGCACTAACATTGTTGCCACCCTCCAGTGCCAGCCCAAATGCCAAAGGTGCCCCAAGCCAGGCAGATAGTAGTGGCACATGTCTTTGGAGCATAGGTGGATGTGTCTAGGCACATGCATCTTCTGTCTGCCTACCTGTAGTTTGGTCCCTTCTAAAACTCCAGAGGGGGATTTGTTGCACTCAACAGTGATGGATGATTGGATGTTGCTCCCAGTGGTCTCAAAGCAGGTGCTTATTTTTGAATTCCAGGTTTGAAGGCAAGTTTTGGTTGTATAAAAACCAGGTGTACTGCCAAACAGAGTCTCAATGTAGGTTGACAATCCACATAGGGGCTACTAAATGGCCAATCACAGCCCTTATTTGGCACCCCAAGAACATTTGTCATGCTTGCTTTGCTCCCAATTACTTTTACTTCTGAATGTTGCTCATGGGTTCAAAAGGTTGGGGATCCCTAGTTTACAGGCAGGGGAAGGGTGTCTTTACTGACATCGTTCTCTGGTCAAATAACCAAGTATTCATCAGGCCTTATAAATAGTCAGTGGGGCTTAAGACAAAAAGATCAAAGGGCACGGTCTGCCATAACTGTGAATGTGGATTATAATGGAACAATAGAGGCATAGTTGTAGCAGCAATGAACCCATACAACCCTATAACCCCTACAGAGAGAGAGCGTAAATACAGGTCAGCAGAGGTTCTCCTTGCACTTATAACCATTCCGCAGGAGAATAATATACTGTAACAAGCGAAGTTGATAAATGCAGAAGAACAATGTGCACTGTTTGTCACTTACGGAGACGCTTATGTAGAACAAGGCTGAAGTGATTACTTTAACATGTTGTTTTTATCCCTCTGTCCTTATCAGCTGTCATGTACAAGCATCCCTGGTGAATTGCTGCGAACGAGCAGCTTGATAAGAGCCCTATCTACATTTCAGCACATTAACCTACACAAAGGCACAATGAACTTCCAGAGAGTTTCCCTTTCAGCTCCTGTTCCTCCATATTTCTTTTCATGAATTAGAAAAAAAACAGTCTTGGGTTCCCATGAATCAGCTGGTGACTTTGTTAGCTTGATACTGTTTAGTAATAAGTACGGCCCACAACAACAATTCACTGTCATAATATTTGTCTTAATATTTGCCTAACCATTGTCATTTGTCTTCTGTGGGCTGATTGAGCTGCTAATTCACATGAGCTGCTCCCTTGATGTTTGGAGGACAGGGCTGATTAATTTAGTTTGCTATATTGATATAGCGCCAACATATTCCATAGTGCTGTATAGGAATTCGTTCCCATCAGCCCCTTCCCCAGTGAAGCTCAGTGACTTGAGGGAGGGCCAAATGGGTCGTAAATGTTGCTTTTGAATCTGAGCTGAATGATGAGGATCAATTGCAAACTCACTGAACAGTTATGTCCCATGTGGCCCCCCTTAAAGTCGTTGACTAACTCAGAGTTAGAGAGCTGAAAAGCAGGATGTGGGGTTCTATTCTGTTCTGTTATACATCCAGCCACTCCAGCTTTTATACATTACATTTTTGGCTAACAAACTATATTAGATTTTTTTTTTTTATTTTGCACAACCTATCTATTTACCCAGTTTTTAATTGTAAACTGTGTGTGACTGTTATATATTATATAGCCAAGGTTCTTGTTAGCGCCTCTGCCGAGGGTGCTGCAATATTATCCCAGGGCGTTGTAGTTGAATAAACTGCAGTTTAACTGCTCAAACTTCTGTGTTTTATTCTCAGCACTACGTGTTTCGAGCCCTGGGAGGCTCTTTGTCAAGTCACTTACCCAGTTTTTATCTTTACACTGATCTGTTCCTTTAAAGGACAAGGAAAGTGTTAATCAACGAGAGAAAGGGTGAAAAACACACTGCGGCTCATTTATCAACACTGGACAAATTTGCCCATGGGCAGTTACCTATAGCAACTAAACAGTGATTTTTAGCTTTTTGAAGCCAGCTGCAAGTAGAACAATGAATGCAGCAATTTGATTGGTTGCCATGGGTTACTGCCCATGGGCAAATTTGCCCAGTGTTGACTGTTCCAAGGTTCCACCCAAGTTTCTCTAGCATCAATAGGTGCAGTTGTCAGGATGGACACAATATTGATCAACACAACTATACTTGTTTGGTTGAAAATATAATGAATGGCGTCAATACAACATTTGTGTCCATTGTAGTGTAACAGCACCCCTACTTGTGGTCATAAATTACCAAAATTACACTATGTACCATATTGCGGTCATAACTGAACCTTTTTAGTGTTCAAAAAAAGTCTTTATCTTTCAATTTACATGATCATTCCAGACACAGGCAATAGTACGGTTGGCCCAAAGCCTGTGGGTGAGTTTGGGTTGAAATTTGGCCAACCATTGCAGGTGCAGGTTAGGTGTGCGTCAAACTGGGGAAGTACATTCCTCCTCTGTTTCCGAAGATACATATAAGTAGTGTACAAAAGAGTGCAAGACGGTGTGGGTACAAGTTGGGTGCAGGTTTGTGGGTTTAGGTCAGAAAAGAAAAGCTATATGTGGTAGTCAAGAGTCACCTTTTTTTGCTGCAAAATATTTATGTTATAAAATACTCTTTCCCATAAGAAGAATTTGAACCATAGTTTTCCTTCAATTAGGTTTCATAGCATAATCACTAGACTTTATTCTATAATGGAATGCTATGCAACAGCATCTATATTCGGATTGATGGTAAGGTACCTTACCCTATGTATCAGCTCCTTCCCTCTTTGTACCCCTATTATTCTCACTTCATATGATGAGAAAGTGACAGTTGCTGGGGATCCTGTAAGTTACTATAGCAATCTAGCAGTAAACAAATACGCAAAAAACAGTTTTTAGCCTAACGTGGGTCATCCAAGCTGTTGGTTCAGTTTCGCATCTGGGTATGTAGAATGTGTGGGTGAAAGCCAGTGTTACATAACTTCTGTATTACTCACCGCTAAATAATGTTTGCAAACTGTCTTACATCAGCTATTTTCTTATCACAGAGAGACGCTTCAAACCCACCTATATTTGTAGTAAAAATATACCCACATAAAAACTGTTCTGGTGTTAAAAATTGCACATTTTGCTTCTTTAAAAAGCTCCAATATGTTTCTCAGGACAGTAATATACACGAGACATAAATAATATACGCCATGTACCCTCATAATACACAGGAGGCATTAATATCAGATTTGCAACCAGGATCTTGAACCAGAACAGTTTAAAAACGGCTGTAAGATAGAATTTCATTGTACGTGGAAAACGAGAAGGTGAAAACCAGGGTGCAATGAAAGCAATAATGGAGTAACATTGGCCTAATAACAAAACCAACTGAATTTGCTACAAGGGTGAAGGCTAAGGTATATATAGCCTAAAGTTTATCTTAGCAACATTTTTCTCTATATAAATGGCGGTTACAAACCTTTTTAGAATTGTTGCTAGACAAGGTACTGTATATTAAGTCATATATATATATGTCTTTATTAGAGATGTTGGTGCAAATGCTTGAAGTGGCCACTTACTGTATTATTAAAAATATCCAAGGAAGCAAAACAAAGACAAAAGAGATCCTCTAATGCCCTAGACATGAGCCCACCCTAAAACAAATGTGCCATGCCCCTCAAATGGTAGAAAAAAAAAGTTCAAACAAAAATGTATAATAGTTACAAAATTTAGAGACAATCCCGCTGAAAAAACACCAGCTTTTTTATTGTTTTTATAACTTTTTGGAATACAGGATATGATGTCACTGACATAAGATTGAGGAGGATGTAGCTTCAATTTATGAGTTTGCCAGGTCTAAGATGGGGAAGGAACTCTGGCGAAAGAGGTAACGTTCTATAAAATTCACATTGAAAATTTGTTTGGCGATAGGGTGTGAAAATTTGCTAACGATGTACTCTAATGCTAGCGAGTTGTCCTCTACGCCTGTTAGTAAATTGGCGATGTCCCTGCGAATGGCGTTTCTGGTGAATTTTCGTTAGCGACGGCCACTTCGCCCTTTAATAAATCTGCTCTATAGAGTCATATAGCCATAAATCCATGCATTTCAGAGACAAGTAAAAGCAGCAAGGGACAACCTATGAGGCTTAAATCATAAGTAAGGAAGTTAATAAGAAGGATGAAGAGAACATTTAAACCCTTTAGAGAGACCCCTTTATAGTTGTAAGACATTTTTTTGTAATGTCTAAAAATATTGGAGTTGTAAACAGCACTGAAGAAGGCAAAAATAGAAAACAAGGAATTGATTGCTTCACTGGCAAAGATCAATCTCAGTATATCAACAGTAAAAAGATGCAGGTCAAGAGTGTGGATCCATTAGAAAATGGACCATGAGCCAGTGTTACAAGCCTAACAGTGTAGTAGTTAGTGACTAACACAGGTCATTATATGTGCACCTAAAGCTCTTATATTTAGCCGGGTCACTTGTTAAGACTTTATCACACTTCCCCTTAACTATTATTTTTCCAACAAATGGGAGTAAATATAATGTAATTCCAGCAATTAAAGGTGAATTCAACCCGTAGTTAAAAAAAAAAGCATCCCCCCTACCCTGGGTAGACCCTCATCCCCCCCCAGCCTACATGCCCCCCCCATGCAGATTTTGGCCTTGGAGTTCACGGCAGCCACCTTCTTCTGTCTTTTTCAGAAGTTTCGGTGCATGCGCAGTTGGAATAAATTTCCGGTTCCGAACCACTGCACAGGTGCCGAAAGTCATGAAAATTTGTCGGAAATATTTGTGACTTTCAGCACATGCGCAGTTGTTCAGCACCGTAAATTTACTCCGAATGCGCATGAACCAAAAATGCTGTCACCAGAGAAGAAGAAGTTGGCTGCTGTGAATCGCTGAGTCCAAAAGATGTGCCATAGTGTTCTACAGTTGTATACTTTTATTTATTAACTTGCAGGAAATCACTGAAAGCGATATATCTGTTAATTGTGACATTCATTGTTGATAAATAGAAGGTTTGCACTTAAGATAGATGCATCCTTGATGGAGAAGAACCTAGAAGTTCAGCAAGATATTCTCTTTTAAATGGGGTAAAGTGATGGCAGGAAAGTGCAGTTTTGGTGTCCAAGGGACATTAATGAAATAATGTTCAGAGAAGAACAACCAAAGGAAATTACTGAAATAGTGTTTAGAGGACAATGACCAAGCTTATAAAAGGTATAGAAGATCTGGCCAGTCTTTACCAGGCATTAGGCTTTGAAGGGCATCGCTTTGTATAATTATACAAGGGGCCCATACAATACAGTCTATGGCAGTGATCCCCAACCAGCAGCTGGCGAGCAACATGTTGCTCACCAACCCCTTGGATGTTGCTTTCATTGGCCTCAAAGCTTATGCTTATTTTTGAATTCCAGGCTTGGAGGCATGTTTTAGTTGAATAAAAATATGGGGTACTGCCAATAAAGCCTCCTGTAGGCTGCTAGTCCTCATAGGGGCTACCAAATAGCCAATTACAGCCCTGTTTGTCTTCTACAGGAACTTTTTCATGCTTGTGTTGCTCCCCAACTCTTTTTGCATTTGAATGTGGCTCACGGGTAAAAAAGGTTGGGGACCCCTGGTCTATGGTACCAGTATGACACATGGACACCCCTTTTATTATGGCTACTAATGCACAGAAGTGTTTCGTGGGTCTCTTGCTGCCTTTCTGATGCTGCTCCCTCGCACCTGGCGCATACCATTGTCAGCACCTGTGTAGGTGTAGGGGGCCGCATCACTCTCCGCACAAGCAAAGCCGAAAATTCAGATTTAAATATTGGAATTTCGGCTCCTAAAGTTACCAGGAGCTGCTTTTTTGCCATCCCTGGCAACGTCCCGGCTGCTGCCACCTGAGGCTAATTTCTCAACTTGCCTTATAGCAGCAGCGCCAATGCAACATCACTAGTAGATTGGTTCAGTGATTAATCCACCTCTAATAACTTGTGGATATCTACAAACAATGCACTGAAAATAGTCCATTGTTATTACCTATATTATTTGTGGCCATTCTTTACCAGTCTTATTTCAGCTTAAAATGAGACCATTTTTTTGTAGTCATTCTTCTTGCCGAAATGAGATTGGTGAGGAATGACTTACAAAGGGAAGAGGTAATAATCAGTGGCTGAGACCCAAGGCTCTCCCAGCTCTTAGCATGACCAATGAAGTCTACATGGTTTGTTGATAAGCCTTGGTGGATTAACCAACAATTTTGGTGTTCACAGTGCATGGCTCGTGGTTCAAGAGGACTGATTTTAGAAACAATACCTTAGGAGTATCTAAAACAGGTATTATACATTCATTCATGTAGCCTAATTGGTCTCAGCTTGGGCCTCCTAGTTGGGTGAGCCCTACAGATTGGATTCCGCTCCTACAGTATAGCTTCTCAAACCAGTTTTTCTGATTACGGTAACTGTTTTAGGGATATTGATGCCTCTTCACAGGTAGATTGATATTGTGCCTGTGCTACTGTGTGTATATCTTTAAACCATGCACAGCTGGTGGGTCATATTAACAGGTGCGAGAGCCTTGGGTCTTTGCCACTAAATCAAATCCATTATCTTTACTTATTTCCTTTGTAATCATTGTTCAACAGTCTCGTTTCAAGTTTGCCTTTATTACTCACATCCTAATTGCTCAGTTCAGACACAAAACTCAGGCTAGAAGCTTAATTGTACCTTACGGCATCTTGATGATTGGTTTATCAAATTAAAAACCCCGTTGAGAAAGGATTATTAAAGGGGAGGGTGGCTGTTGAATTTAAAGCCAAAGCAACAGCTTTCGTATTAAAACTTTACGATGATGTTCATTGAGAGTTTCCCCCTCCTCCCCGTGTCCTTTACGACAACCTAAATATGTAAAGCCCGTTATATCTAGGTTCATGGACTTTAATTAACAGTTAGAAAATTGTAATATCACTTGAATTTTAGATTGGTGAGAATTCAACACTGTATTAAGCAGCCTAGACAAAAGGACATGAAATGCGTCAGAGAGACTTATTAAATGCAATGCAAATTCAATAGCCAGATTCCTGCAAACAGGTGCGAGAGATGAATTAATTTTTAAACTCCACCACTCTCACTCTGGGGATTTTCATGCATCGCATTGACAGCCACAGCACGTTGACTATTTCATCCACGAGCTTAAAAAATTTCCAGCGCAGTTTCATTGGGAAACCTTACCCGATGCTTAACCATTCCTCTGCCTGGTGGGCTCTGCATCCCTGCACGATGCTTGGGTTGCTGGTTCTTAAACAGTTAAAAGAACAGGGAGTAAAAAAAAATGAAGCAGGGCCCTACAGTCTCCTACCACGGGAAATGTTAATTTCTTTCTCTGGGATTTCAAATCATTCATCTAGCCAGAAGCACACCGAGTTTTTATGAATGAAATCCATCTTGCCGGCTGAATACAAATGCTTCTCTATTATCATATTGTTCTATTACCCTGCGAGATTCTGTTTAACTTGTAATATGATTTTCTTCGGTGAATTAGCATCCGGCTATTTGCTCTATTCCACATATATTCCAGGACTTTAACCCATTCAGGAACAGAGCATGCCTAAATATAACAAGAATTAGTAATGGCTGAATAAATTCGGCAGGCACAAATTCACGGCGAATTTCTGCATTTCCGCACCGGCGAATAAATTTGCGTTGTGTCAGCGTTAAAACTGTTGTGTGTCAACATTATCTGGACATTGACTTTAATGCGGGTGTCAAAATTGGCGCAGGCATCAACATTCTCGTATTGCAAATTTTTTGGCAATTCGCGTATCAAAGCAAAACGGGACAAATTCGCCCATTGCTGATAATAATCCTTTTCTAATCTATAACTGGATTGTAGATTTGTCATGGTATTATAATTATAATTATTATACAGTATATGGACCCATAATCACATATTAGGAGGCTTTGTTTTAATCTTTTGCAATCTTTGACATTGAAAAACCCACCCAATCCTGCCCAGTTATACTTGGACATGACCCATAATTTGCCCGAGCCCCTGCCCACGTGCCGTTAAGCTACACCCCATTTGGTGTCCGTGATTCCGGACTCCCAATATTAGAAAAGTTAGGTAGGTGTGGGCAAGACAGCCCTTGTTGAAGATCAATTAACAGTGTAGCAGAGGCCTGCATTAAGGGGGTTATTTATCAAAACCCGAATGTTTCTGATTGATTAAAAAAAGTCCGACCAAACTAAAATCCACGATTTGACCTTATTTATTATTAAAAAAGCTTGATTTAATCAGATCGGGAAAAACTCGATAAAATTAAGAGAAACCGTGATTCGCATGTTTTTTTCACCAAATCGCTCAATCTTTTCTAGATTTTTCCTGAAAAGCCAGAATGTTTTCGATTTTTGCCTGAAAAGCCTGAAATAGTCTGACTTTCGGACTAATTCCAGCAGAATTAAAGCCATGCATTAAAGAAATATCCATTGATGGCATTGGGGAGGGTGTGGAATCCCTATGGGTAGAGATTTCAACTGGGCAAAAGATTACAAAGAAATGATCATTGGTGTACGCTATGAACCACCTTGTATAAGTGATGAGAATGAAGCCCAGCTGCTTTTACAAATAGAAGTGGCTTTGCAACTAGGTCAAGTTATTACTATGGGTGACTTTAATTATCCAGACATTGACTGGGGAAATGGAGTTGCCAAAAGCTAGTAGGTTTGTAAATATGCTGAATGACAACTTTTTATTTCAGCTTGTTCAAGATCAACTAGGAATGTCTCTTTTGGATCTTGTAATAACTAACAATACTGAACTCATCTCTAGCATTTGTGTGGGTGAGCATTTAGGGAATAGTGATCATAACATGGTCTCCTTCGAGATTCTGTTGCAGAAACAACTCTATAAGGGAACAACTAAAACGCTACATTTTAGACGTGCAAACTTCAACAGTATAAGGGCATCTCTGCAACATATTAAGTGGGAAATGCTTTTCACAGGGTTAAACATGGATCAAAAATTGGACATTTTCAAGCATTCAAGCAGAAACATTTATCAGGTACAAGGAGGCCAATAAAAATCAAAATGAGCTTAGCTCTGTGATTGCCAACCCTCTTTACTTAATTTTTCAGGATTCATTGAGGTCTGGCATTATGCCGAGAGTCTGGTGTATTGCTAATGTGGTGCCACTATTCAAAAAGGGATCCTATTCTCAGCCTCAAAACTATAGACTGGTTAGTCTGTCATCAGCGCTAGGAAAAGCTTTTCGAAGGGGTATTAAGGGAAGTTACTGGAATTCATCACAAATCATAATACTATGAGTTTTGCCAGCATGGTTTTATGCGTAATAGATTTTGCCAGAATAATTTAATTTCCTTTTATGAGAAGGCGAGCAGGGACCTTGATACCGGGATGGCAGTGGATGTGATTTACTTTGCTAAAGCATTTGACACAGTGCCACACAGGAGGTTACTGGTTAAATTAAGGAATATTGGCCTGGAACATAGTATTTGTACCTGGATATTTGTACTGGCTAAAAGATAGATTGCAGATAGCGGTGGTAAATGAAACATTTTCTAATTGGACCAGTGTTGTTAGTGGAGTACCGCAGGGCTCTGTAGATGGTCCTTTGCTTTTCAACTTGTTTATTAATGACCTGGAGGTGGGCATTGAAAGTACTGTTTCTATCTTTGCTGATAGAAAATTGTGCAGAACTATAGGTTCCATGCAGGATGCTGCCACTTTGCAGAATGATTTGACTAAATTCGAAAAACTGGGCAGCAAACTGGAAAATGAGGTTCAGTGTTGATAAATGCAGGTTATGTATTTTGGCAAAAATAATATAAATGCAAGTTATACACTAAAGGGCAGATTTATTAAGGTTCGAATGGTACATTCAAATTCTTTTTAATTTTGTTCGGTTAAAAATTATCATTTTAAATCACCAACTCGAATTTTAATTAGAATGTGAGATTTATCCCTGGAAACAGTTCTAGTTCGAAATTTCGGCACCTAAAACCTTCTGAGTTCATGTACAAGACAGTTGAACCATTTGAATATCTTGATTGCCTTCCTGATATTTGAGTTTTTTTTCGGAAAACTCGATTCAAATTTGAATTTTAACGTAATTTGTATTGCGAGGGTAATCTATCAAGGTTGGGGTTGTTTTCTCTGGAAAAAGGACGCTTGTGAGGGGACATGATTAGACTTTACAAGTACATTAGAGGACATTATAGACAAATAGCAGGGGACCTTTTTACCCATAAAGTGGATCACCGTACCAGAGGCCTCCCCTTCAGACTAGAAGAAAAGAACTTTCATTTGAAGGAACAGAGTAGGGGGTTCATCACAGCGAGGACAGTGAGGTTGGGGAATGCACTGCCGGGTGATGTTGTGATGCTGATTCAGTTAATGACTATAAGAGGGACTTGGATGATTTCTTGGACAAGCAGAATATCCAAGGCTGTTGTGATACTAAACTCTATAGTTAGTGTATGGGTTTATAGAATTTATGTGAGTGTATGGAGGGGTCAGTGTGTGTATGTATGGATTCTGGGTTTCATTTGGAGAGGTTGAACTTGAAGGACTTTGGTCTTTTTTCAACCTGATCTAACTATGTAACTATGTAATTAAAGGGAATTTAAGCACACCAAAAAAATAAAATGATGCTTAAGAAAAATGAAGATACATTTAGAACATATTGTACTGTATTTCTGGGTTTCCAAACCTTTTAAACCAAGTCAGTCTGATCCAATCATTGATCCAAATCATTGACATGATTTACTAAACTGCCCTATAGATAATGGGCTGAATTATGGCCAAATATCTGTCCAGTAGACAAAGGGGAGGACCACATACATGGGCCAATAAACTGGGGCCGTGGTCTGAAGGGGCTGAATCTACATCTTCTATTGACCCAAGTAAGGCCAGCTTCACGGGAAATGGACCTTGATTGTGTTTGGGGCTACTAAGCTTTGCATTTAAGCTCATTTTATTTGATAAAGTATTTTATATCAATGTTCTGTCTGTAATATTTTACATTTCCTCTTATTCTCAGGTGCTTCGATTCATTCTCGGACAGATCTTCTTCAACGGCCAGCACATGTGGCGACTAAAACTTTTCAGGCGCTCCGAATCTTTGTAAATAATGAACTGAATGAACTTTATGCAGGGCTAAGCACAGCCGAGCGGTTCATAAAGCCCGGTGGAAGGCTTGTTGCCATTTCTTTCCATTCCCTTGAAGACCGCATTGTGAAGAGGTTCCTCCATGGAATAGACATGGCTGATAAGCCAAATTTAGCGGCGAGGCATAAAATAAGGCAAGGCCAGAGAAACAGCAAAGAGTTTGAGGATGAAGAATTTGAAATGCCACAATCTAGTTCAGCTTGGACTGTTATCCAAAAAAAAGTGCTCACACCCCAATACCAAGATGTTTTAGAAAACCCACGTGGGCGGTCTGCTAAACTGAGAGCAGCTATAAAACGATGAGTCTTGTTTTATTTTATTTGATAGGGCCATTGTATTGACTAGTTATCTATAGAACAAACAATGTGTTTTATATGATTTTTCCCCATTAAAATAAACATGGATGTCTTGTGTCTGAATGCTGGAATATTTTTTTGGCATATATCAAGCCTTAAAGTTGGCCATTCATCTCCTTTTCCCCAAAAGAACACTATGGATAGTAGTAATCATTGAACCCCAATAAAAGTTGTATAACAACAAAGTGACAACCGGCCATGTCACATATATCAGTGGTACTACTGCCCTTCAGGGGATTTCATTCATCGATTTGCATTGACTTTTTTTCAAGAACTTGCTTATTACTCCATTTTTCCCTTAAAATAATGTAGATCTCCCTGTAATTGCTGTGTCTTGTTCAGGTGATATTAAGGGATAAATGCACTGTTAATATGAATGAATTTTGTTACAACAGCGCCACCTGCTGGTCAGTTTCCCACCAGTCTGACCACCAAGTAGTCAAGGAAGTTGTCAGGAGAAAGAAAGAGGCTGCTCTGATGTTCTTCTGCTTAGGAATAAAAATAGAAACCTTTCTCAAATCTTTCCTAAGCAGAAGAACATCAGAGCAGCCTCTTTCTTTCTCCTGACAACTTCCTTGACTACTTGGTGGTCAGACTGGTTGGAAACTGACCAGCAGGTGGCGCTGTTGTAACAAAATTCATTCATATTAACAGTACACGTATCCCTTAATATCTTGGAATAAAAACAAAATAAATAATGAATGTAAATTACAAAAGTGCTTAGAATAGCCCCCTCATAAATTTTACATTCACTTATTTTTAAGGTTTACTTATCCTTTAAATGGTAAATTGTTTTCCACTTTTTTTTACTATCCATTAAAAATGTTGTGGGGGAAGTGCAATACAGAAGTACTGCAAAGGCGGAACCCATTCAATACTTTTGCATTATTTGTGATGCACAGAATGCAGGAGTCTCTTTGCTGGAAGGAGCTTCCTACAGACCAAGGCTCATTTGCTTACTAAGCCAGAGGGCAGACGGGGCAGGAACTAGTCTGCATCTTAATTTTATTTACAGCAGATGGTCTGCAAAGAGCCGTGGACCATCCCAGGATAATGGCACTTCCAATATCTGCACCAAAGTAAGGAAGACTATTGACTTTTTTTCTTGGCCAACCTTTGCCTCTACAATTGAGGGCACGTGGCCCAAGTTGACAGCTGAATTGAAAGCTTCAATTTTTGTATATTAATACCCCAGCTTCCTATAACACACATTTAGGCTAGCACAACATTTTTGAGTGTAATAGAGAATACACCCGGGATTGTGTCCAATATTCTCTTATTTAAGTGTAACCGAGAGGCTTTTATTGATATTTATTTCCAACTTTTCCTGTAGACATTTCTTGTTGAATCTAAACTTATTTCATCTTCTACCAAGCAAATGTGCCATCCCCAGTCAGAATGATGGTTTCACAGGAGTGTTCCAAGGGGCATGTTACACAATCCACAGAGTGTTTATATGTGGTGGTTCCACAGTGGAGAATGGAGATGAGTGTTGACAGCTTGCAGCAGAAAGATTGGGCAGCCTGCTGTTCACTACTTGGAATGTACAACATCATCTGCACAGTGATATCCAAGCAAATATAATTCAATAAAATGTCTTGTGGAAGCCAAGCACCTGCCCAATCCCGAAATATGGAAAGTTCTCGTCAGTATTTCTCTACTTGTCTTTGTAAGTATAAAGAAGAGCAGTGGAGTTGCTCACTTTGGCATCATTATATATCATCATAGGAGCAAAATGTTCATGTTGAAGGCAATAGGATATCTGCTTTGTTTTCTGCACTAGAGCAAATATTGTATCATAAAAGGAGCCATCCCCGTTTTTGTTGTCCTATAAGCTCTATTTGCCCTATTACAAATTGCAGAGGGTTTCACTCCACTATTAAAAAAGGAAGTTCACGTTTAACTTAAATTTTAGTATGTTTATATGAAACTATATCATGAACCTTTAACTGGTCTTTATTATAATGCTGTGTGTTTAATTATTAGCCTGTCTATTTCCAACCTGAAATTGAAAATGCTATAGTTGGGGGTCACTGACCCTGGCAAGCAAGGAACAGATGAACTGTGAGGGTTCAGGGAAAGCATTTTTCTTGTTTTGTTAGTCTGCATTTTTCTTCTCAGACCCTTTCTTAATAAACCTTCTCTCTGACTTCTTGTTACTTGAGTAATGCAAAAGCACAAGTAAGGCTTAGTCCACACCAGGCGATTTGGGGAGATTAAGCGCCTGGCGACTAATCGCCTCTCCTTTGAGGCGACTAATCTCCCCACACCGCTTCCTCTTCTCCTGCGCTGGCTGTAATGAGAGTCGCCAGAGTTATGACACACGCGGCGCTTCATTCTCCGTAGTTGCTTGAAGTTTCCTCGTGTGGCCAGGCGCTAAATCTCCCCGAATCGCCTGGTGTGGACTAAGCCTTAAGCCAATCGTGGTGGTGGGGGGGGGGTGATTTAATCACTTCCCTTGAATTTATTTGCGTTTCTCGTACCCCAGGCCAACACACACCTCTGTCCAAGGTAGTTTATGGCAGGGTGGGCTGGCGCAAGTCTTTCTACTTGTTAACAGATGGCACATGGCCAGGGTCAATCTTTTCCAAATAGTTTGGTTCTGTGCAAACACCAAGCCTGACCTGCTGTGGAGGACCAGTTTATCGCAAGGGAAGAAAACATAACAAGCCTTGTCCTTTTTGAGATGCTTCTTTAAAAACTAAAATGAATTTCAACTGCATCACATTTGCCTGGATGGTTCGGTCATATGCCAGCCTGTTATTTTGGAAAGAGAAATTGTCTATAACCTCCTCCAACTGAAGGTCTGGGACTTGTGTACCTACTTCAAATGGTGAGTCTACCCCATGTTTCTTGGATCTGGATACGCTTTTACTGTATATAAAACGAGATTTCCACTATAGTAATGATTGGTAGCACACAAGCTCACAATGGGTGTCTTCTGCACCACCTGAAAGTGTCAGAACTTGGTGGCCTTGACCTGAAAATGTCACTAGAAAAGGAGGATTGCATTATAGTCACTTGGAGAAGACCCTTCCAGTTTCAGGAGCTTCATCACTGACTGAAATATGACTTTGGAGAAATAAAAAGCATGTCACTATGATCTGTTCATTAAAATATTGAATGATGTGAGTAATCCATTTTGAAACCTAAGGAGACTGACCCCAGTTGCCCCATGCTGCTTGTGGGTGGTACAGAATTTTCCTGCCCTAAAATACCTGTACCTACAAAATCAAAGTCAGATTTCAATTTTAGTTAATGACAGAGCAAGAGGTCATATTTTTTGTCTTCCAAATCACTAGACAATGACAAGCAGGCAATAATTTACAATAGATGTCTTCCAAACCACCTGAAAGTGCCAGTACTTGTGGGTCTTGGGATGAAAATGTGCAGTATGACAGGGGGTTGCAATACGGTCAATGGGAGACAATAGGACTCGTTTCACTTAGAGGTGTCCCACCCACCATCAAATCTGGCCCTGCTCTGAACAAGCTTTCTCTGCTAGTTCCATATAAAAATAAAATTGAACTCTGGAGAACCAAATCAGCTTCTGTGTATTTTATTCAGTCACAACATGTTTCGGACAGATATGTCCTTCATCAGGTGCTAGTTAGCACCTGTAACTAGCACCTGATGAAGGACATATCTGTCCGAAACATGTCGTGACTTAAAATACATAGAAGCTGATTATATTTTGCTTTTATTTTTATCTTGGATATACTGTGGCTTGGACGGTGCCACCTACTCTGTTGTGCAGAACCTTGATACATTTGGAGTGAGGGACCACCCGACAACCAATCTAATTTCTCTGCTAGTTCCATATAAGGGGTAGATTTAATAAAGGGTAAGATCATCAGCGAATTTTTGCTAGGCGCAAACGAAAGACTCGCACTGCCGAAGTAACGCTAGCGGAAAATAAATGGTGAAATTGTGTGACCTTATAAATCCTAAACAAAATACTATAATACTTAAGTCTTCATAAAAATAAAAAAAAAGGTTTCCTGTAAAAATAAACAAACAACGAAAGCTTTAAAGAAAGGTTTGCGACTGCCTTATACCGATCTACATTAGTCACAGAATGAAACAGAAATGCAAAACCCTTGAAAATTAATTTTCATGATAATATAACAAGTATTGGAGTTAACAAGTGGAACAAATAGGATGATATACAGCCACATCACGGGAGAAGACTAAAAAAAAACACAATTGCCTTAAGGGTTTTGCTCCTCTTGTGTTGATGAGGCGGCAATTACCGTCAGTGTCGGAAAAGTTTATGAGCTGTGGAATATTGCGCAATATAAAAACCCTCCGAGTGGAAACCGGCGGTGTTTAGAGATTCATTTATTTCATGCCGTCGTTTGCACGCTGTTAAACAAGTTATTTCAAGCACACGCCATTAATTCCCGGCATTGTGTAGCGGGGAGTTTAAACGAGAAGAAAGATGTTGAACCTAAACGTACAGGATGGAAAGTGAGGCTGATCCCTTATCAATTTTGTTTTATATTTAAGACAGGGCTTCACTGTTTATGTTCTTCTAGTTCAGGCCTTTGTCTCTGGATGTGATCCCCAGTAGTGCTGGGCGAATAAATTCGCCTGGCATGAATTTGCGGCAAACTTCCGCGTTTCGCCGCCGGCTAATAAATTCGCAAATCAACCGGGAAATTCGCCGGTGAAAATTTTCGATTTTTTTTTTTTTGTGAAAATGTCTGATTTTCACGATTTTTTTGTGAAAACTTTCAAATTTCATGATTTTTTTGGTGAAATCCTTCAAATTTCATGATTTTTTTGTGAAATCCTTCAAATTTCACAATTTTTGAGTGAAAACGATAACATTTCCTGATTTTTCCGGGAACTTTCCGATTTCACGAATTTTCGCAAATTTTTTGCTGTTTTGCAAATTTTTCGGGAAAATCGCAAATTTTTCCGCGAAACAGGAGAAGTTCCCCTATAACTAATCCCCAGCATAGTCATGGCTTTGTTTGACATCATCATTGTATTATATTTACTATTAAATTAGACCAGGGATCCCCAACCAGTAGCTTGTGAGTAACATGTTGCTCCCCAACCCCTTGAATGTTGCTCTCAGTGGCCTTGAAGCAGGGGCTTATTTTTGAATTCCAGGCTTGGAGGCAAGTTTTGGTTGTATAAAAACACGGGGTACTGCCAAAAAGAGCCTCCTGTAACCTGCCAGTCCACATGAGAGCTAGCAATTAGCCATTCACAGTCTATATTTGGCATCCCCTGGGACTTTTTTACGCTTCTGTTGCTCCCCAACGATTTTTACATTTGAATGGGGCTCATGGGTAAGAAAGGTTGGGGACCCCTGCGTTAGAGACACAGAGGGGGCTTGGGAAGAAAAATAGGAGAGTCAGTCTAGACAAGAATCCAGTCACTCCCCTGGGGTTTGCGTTTGCCATTCTAAAAATCTAAAAATCACTAAAATTGGCCCTTAGTGAGAAAAAAAAACATCTATGGTCACCTTACAGGAGAACAAAACTCTAAAGTTAAAAAAAGCCTACCCCCTACCCTACATAGACCCCTCCTCCCCCCAGCCTAGCTGCTACTGCCCCTAAGTCTTTACTTACCCCTCCATGCAGATTCTGTCGAGTGGAGTATTACTGCGCCATCTTTAGCTGCTTCGGTAATCTTCAGAATGAGACCAGCGCTTCTGCAATCGCTAAACAGAAATTTGCTCCAACTGCGCATGCACCACTGCGCCGGTCTCATTACGAAGATTACCGATGCGGCTGAAGATGGCACCCGTGAACTCAGCTGGACGGAGTTTGCATGGAGGGGTAAGTAAAGAGTTAGGGGCATTTGCCCAGAGTAGCAGCTAGGCTGGAGGGGAGGGTCTATGTTACAGCGTGATGTCATTTCGTAACTTGGCCGATTTACTAACGGTCGCCAGCGTAACTTCGCTAGCGAAGGAGATAGACTCTAGCGGTACTTCGCTCCCTAACGCCAGGCGAAGTTGCGCTCTGACGAATGGATGTAACTACACAAATTCACCAAGATGCGGATTTTACTGACCGTTACCTCTTGCGCCAGACCTGCCTTCGCCACCTCTGACCAGGAGAAGTGCAATAGAGTAGATGAGTTCCTCAAAAAATAGTTGGAAAGTCCCATAAAAATCCTGGCGTCTTTCCCTTTTTTCATAGTGATAGGCTGCAAAAGAGCGTAAATTTTTTTTGTGGTAAAGGCTTCCCCCCTACATTTCCTAACATATGGCACATAAACTATACACTGGGCTCATGTGTAGGGCAATATAACAACTCTATTTTATTTATTAAGGTTCCCTGGGCTTGTGTAGTGTAATGTATTTGCTGCAACATAAACGTCCATTCAACTTTAACTTCCCGCCGTATGCAAATTAGCCAAAGCTAGGGCAAATTCGCTTTGATTGTCACAGTAACGCTAGCGCAACTTCGCTCGCGCTCTGGACGCAACTTCGGATTTTAGTGAATTAGTGTTGTCCTGGCGAATCTACGCCTGGCGAAGTGTTGCGCTGTGAGCGAATCGGTCACTGGCAAATTTCCAGAGGTTAGTGAAGTAGCCCCTTAAGGTATGAAGATCCAAATTACAGAAAGATCCATTATCCGGAAAACTCCATGTCGCGAGCGTTCTGCATACACATATAATGTAGAATTTGAGCACAGTCAGAAACAACTCTATGGGCTTAAGGAAAACCCTGCAACAGCAATAGCTTACTTTCTTCCACTTTTAGTTTCCATTGCACAAAGGAAAATCATAAAAAATGCTTAAAGGGATACTGTCATGGGGAAAAAAAATATTTTCAAAATGAATCAGTTAATAGTGCTGCTCCAGCAGAATTCTGCACTGAAATCCATTTCAATCCAAAGAGCAAATAGATTTTTTTATATTCAGTTTTGAAATCTGACATGGGGCTAGACATATTGTCAATTTCCCAGCTGCCCCAAGTCATGTGACTTGTGCTCTGATAAACTTCAGTCACTCTTTACTGCTGTACTGCAAGTTGGAGTGATATCACCCCCTCCCTTCCCCCCCCCCCAGCAGCCAAACAACAGAACAATGGGAAGGTAACCAGATAGCAGCTCCCTAACACAAGATAACAGCTGCCTGGTAGATCTAAGAACAACACTCAATAGTAAAAACCCATGTCCCACTGAGACACATTCAGTTACATTGAGAAGGAAAAACAGCAGCCTGCCAGAAAGCATTTCTCTCCTAAAGTGCAGGCACAAGTCACATGACTGGGGGCAGCTGGGAAATTGACAATATGTCTAGCCCCATGTCAGATTTCAAAATTGAATATAAAAAAATCTGTTTGCTCTTTTGAGAAATGGATTTCAGTGCAGAATTCTGCTGGAGCAGCACTATTAACTGATGTGTTTTGAAAAAAACATGTTTCCGATGACAGGATCCCTTTAATTTACCTTCCAAAAAATAGCCCAAAATGTCCTGCTAGCCGAGACTGGAAAATCCTGTATGAACTTTTCCTTCCAAGTCACCTCGCCAGCCATTGATCTGTCATATTCAGAATGCTGCCAGTTGCTGATTATTTGCTGAAAACAAACAAAGTAAGAAATGACGGCCTGATATTGCACATTAGCAACTAGATACAATATTAGATCAGAGGTGACACTATTGCTGCTAAACATTCCCTTATTATTTTAGTGTCATCTTGTTGATTTATGATATGCAAATGTAACAGCTCTGGGAATGTATTGCTACTCCTCCCAATCTCTGCCATTGACTCAAATATTCTCCAAAAATAATTGTCGCTCACTATAGTTTGCCTAGGTCTTCCATGGATGACAGTTTATAGAACTGATGAAAATCACATGACTCTGTCGTACAGGCCAAGCCAGTAAAATATCAGCCAAGACTGAAAGACTAAATTTGCAATGCTTAGTTGTTTGCACCAAGCCCACCTCCATCTGCCCCAATCCCATTCCCTCCCACTAAATACCCTAAACCCTGCCGACTTGCGTCCAGTGATGGGTGAATTCGCAGCGAATTTCCGCGTTTTGCCGGAGGCGCATACATTCGCAAAACTGCTGGAAAAGTTTGTGCATCAAAAAAATGTGGGTGCGCGACTATTCTAACACGCGCCCAAATTTGACCCGTGTCAATGTTATTTGGATGACCATTGACTTCAATGCATTTGGACAAAATAGGCGTGTGTATAAAAATTGGCGCCGGCGTCTAAAAAAAAAATTATTTTGAAGCCCGTTGACTTCTATTCGTATCACTAATTTCTCGCCGGTTCGTGCATTTCGCTGGAAGTTCAAGCATTTTTTGGTGAAGTGAAACGGGACAAATTCGCCCATTGCTTCATCTAGCCCCACCCCTTAAGTCATTAACAGTATGGGCCTGAAGAAAAGGTGGCAACTCTAGTACTTCTAGTGGTTGGTTGTATCACTTCCAGAGTGTTCTTTTAAAATGGCCTCTGGGCGATTCACTGGGCGGCAAATCTGATGTGCCTATCAATGCAATCTGATGAGTTTCCACCAGGTCCATGGTGGTGGTAGCTACAGGGCTCCTCAATGTTAACAGGCGCATTCGTCCATCTTTCATCAGACGAAGCAGGATCGACTTTGTGAAAGTCCAGGAGTGAGATGAGTCCAGGAGCAAGTACCTTAATGAATTGCATCAATATGCACTCTCTATTGTGTCTGTGTTAGAGTACCAGCACTTGTAGGTGTGTTTGTAATGGCCACTCTCTATTGCGTCAGTGTTAGAGTCCCGGGAACTTGTGGGTACTTTTGTAATGGCCACTCTCTATTGCATCAGTGTTAGAGTCCTGACACTTGTGGGTGTCTTTTGTAATGACCACTAATGACATTTAGCCAGTAAACATGAGATAGTCAAAGAGAACCTCTGAACTGTAAAGCTTTGGCAGTATGGTATCATGGTACCGTAGAACTAGGGATGCATTATCCTGAAACCCTTTAAACAGAAAGCTCCAAATTAAGGAAAGGCCATCTCCCATAGACTCCATTTTATCCAAATTCTCATTTTCTCAGTCTGTAGTAGTAAAAAAGTAGCTTGTACTTGGTTTTGCTTCTTTATTGGAAGCAAAACCAGCCTATTGGGTTTATTTAGTGTTTACATGATTTTCTAGTAGACTTAAAGATCCAAATTAGGGAAATATAGGTTATCCAGAATACCCCAGGTCCTGAACCTTCTGTATAACAAGTCCCACAGTACTATAGGGGAATTACTTATTTGCGGTGCCATTTTCTTTCTGGTCATTTACTTGGTTGTAATTGGAAGCCTCCATCAAAAAAGGGGTTACATTATTCTTCTAGAGGGAGTATATACAGTAGGTGCTGTACATTTATGACATGAATTTGTTTATTTTATGTTCCTTTTCTTGCCACTGCTTAACACAGTGCAGATATTTCGATAATGCAGAATAGGCAAGCCAACAACCCATTGCATTCCATGTAGGGATGCACCGAATCCAGGATTCTGTTAGGGATTCGGGCAGGATTCGTGCTTTTTCAGCAATATTTGGATTCGGCCGAATCCTTTTGCACGGCCGAACCGAATCTGAATCCTAATTTGCATATGCAAATTAGGGGCGGGGTGGGAAATCGTGTGACTTTTTGTCACAAATCAAAGAAGTAAAAAATGTTTTCCCCTTCCCACCTCTAATTTGCATATGCAAATTAGGATCCGTTTCGGTATTTGGCCGAATCTTTCGCAAAGGATTCGGAGGTTCCATGGTTCTGAATCGTATCATCTGTCCCTGTCAGGACTGCCCGAAGCACCCGATGGCACTGTTTACCTTCCCGGCGGTCGCATTGAAAATCCAAGATGGCGGCACCCATGCTGAACACATGGGTGCTGCGTCGCTGCATGATGACGTCATCACTGGTGCTAGGATTTTGTAATAAAAGGGCGCCCTGGACGCTGAAACCCTGCCCAATTATAGGTCTTCAATCCTGTGAGTACCTGGGTGTATTATTGTCCGTCTGATTCCTGGTTTTGATCCCTGCTTCCATCCTGACTCTGATCCGTATCTGCCTGCCTGTTTGAACTCTTGCCTGGACTTTTACTAACGATTGTGCCTGATTCCTATTTGTACTGCATACTCGACTTTAACCCTTTTTGGGCTTCCTCCTCATTCCAGACTACTCCCTCTGGGAGCCGATTGGCCCCCTGACAGTCCCTACTGCTGTGCTTTCCCTCTGACATTTTGCTGTACATGAATTAAGCATCTTGTTGTGTTTATTGTCCTCCAACAAACCTGAGACTTTACTTTCACCCTTGTTCTCAGCAACAGTTGTGTATGCTAGATGTTGAATAATTCTCACTACATATTCTTTGTGACTTCATTGGTAACACTACAATGTTGTAAGCTTGTTTCATTATTAATAAGCCTATGCTTGGGTAACTATATGCAACTTGTTCTGTATCAGTTTTCATTTGTTAACATTTAAGCTCTGCCATAGACGTTTAGGTGCCTGGTTACCAACAAAGTCTCCAACCCATCACATGGTAGACAAACATGAGTAGATATGCACAATGCAACAAGTCAAGGAACGTGTTGGACAATTATTTTTCTGTTGAGGGTAACTGATATGTTCTCCATGTGGCTTGATATAGGATAGATTGTCATAACTTGGTCTTGGTCTACAAAGCATTCTACTCTACATTTACAAATAGCAGATTCTCAGGCAAGGCAAGAGGACCATTTTTATGGGTCTTTTTTCCAAGATTGTTCTTATTCATTGAAGGGACCCAAAGGGTTCACAAATGATACTGATCAGAAAGTCTGAGTTTTGTCATCTATCCTCTGTGGAAAGGAGTTTCCCTACTGACCCAGGAATTTTGTGACCAGTTTCTCTTCATAGGATATATAATACAAGTGAGGTCATAGATCTTTCTCTTTTTCTGGACTTCATTTCACTAGTAGAAGTTAAACCGTCAGTACAGAAGTCTAAGACCAAGTCCTAAGGTAACCAACTTTTTGGGATGTAAGTTAAACAGGGCTCGTGAGCAAGAGTAGTCCTGGGTTCCATCAAGAATAATTAGTGGGGTAACTATAGCGCAAAGGTTGATACCTTGCCGGCGTAGAAACCACAGCCTGGAAAAGGACTCAGGCTATGTGTCAAGGGTTAGGTAGGGGGCGCTGTGGAGGTAGAGGAGGAAGGTGAGTCCTTTAGGCAGGGACTGGCTGTGCCCCTCTTAGTCCGTTTGCTCCAGCGGGGAGCATAGGGCCTCAACGACATCCTCCAACAAACTCGGTTCGCAGCGGTCTTCTTCAGCTGAGCCCATGTCCATCCGGCTGCCTTCATTTCAGCCTCCATGCACCTCCTCCATGTCTGTCTTGGCTGTGCCCAGGGAACACATAAAGGGAAGGGGTGATGAGGGCGTAGTCTGTCAGAGTGGAACAGGTGCAGAGCGCAACAGGACAGAGGGCAAAGATCAGAACTGGACTAAACAGGATGAAGAGGGAGAGGAGTCAGGACAGGAACAGACTGGATAGGACAGGACGGTGTAGATCGGATCAGACGGGGGATAGAGTAGCAGGAGGACTGGAAAGCAGGAGAGGACGGGATAGCAGGAGAGTGGACTGAAGCAGAAATTCCTTCCTGACTCCAAAATGGCAATCAGACTAGTCCCTGGATCAACTTGGACTATGAGCTATCTCCCATAACCCTGTATTCCCTTACTTGCTAAACACCATCCAACCCCTTCTTATACCTATCTAATGTATCAGCTTGTACCACTGATTCAGGGAGACAATTCCACATCTTCACAGCTCTCGCTGTAACAAACCCCTTCCCAATATTTAGGCAGGACCTGTTTTCTTCTAATCAGAATGGGTGACCTTGTGTCAGCTGGAAAGACCTACTGGGAAATAAAGCATTAGAGAGATTATTATATGACCTCCTTATATATTTATACATAGTTATCATATCACCCCTGAAGCGCCTCTTCTTTAGCTTGAACATCCCCAATTTGGCCAGTCTTTCCTCATAGCTAAGATTTCCCATACCTTTTACCAGTTTCCCTTCTCTAAACCCTCTCTATTACAATTATGTCCTGTTTGAGTGATGGAGACCAAAACTGTACGGCATATTCTAGATTCAGGGCATCAGAGTTCACGGGCGCCATCTTCTTCTCTTCGGTCCTCTTCGGGAAGTAAGTGCCATATCGGCGCATGCGCAGTTGGAGCAGTCTTTGGGTTTTGTCAACTGTGCATGTGCCGAAATTGACGGAAATTGCAGATGCGCCGGAAGAAGACCCAAAGATTACCGAAGAGAAGAAGATGGCGCCCGTGAACTCTGATGCCCTGAATCTGCATCGAGGGGTAAGTAAAGAGTTAGGAGCATTTACCAGGGGTAACAGCTAGGCTGGCGGGGGGGGGAGCAGTGAGGGGGGTTTATGTAGGTGGGGGGGTAGTGTTTTTTTTTAATTAAGGGTTTAGTTCTCCTTTAAGGCAGTTTTATGTGTGTAGAATGAGGCATGTAAATACCTTCAATTTTCAGAAGGCTTTACACGTCATGTTTTGCATTGTGAAGGGATTTTTGGCTCCTTTGAGCCCATCACACCCAAACCATGCAGATAAATGACCCTTGGATGAAGTTATTTACATTGTTTTTCCTGTGAAACCCCCTGTATAAAAAAATAAACTCCTCCATATCTGTAAACTTGAGACACAGAAAGCACAGACTCATTACACATTCTCCTTTACACAAAAGCAATGCACAAAGATGAAGGCTAATAAGAAATCTTTGCTTCTAGATGCAATTCATTCTAGTTTTTTTGGTAGAGCTATAGGGGCCTCTTCAATAATCCAGAAACCTTTGCTTGGGACTGTTTAGTATATTACATGGGGCCCCAGAGGGACCCTGATGACACCCCTTGAGGACGGTACAGCTAAATACACTTATATCCAGTGCCGGTTACTGTACCTAAATTCATTTTTATAATGTTCTTACATTAACAACAGTTAGATGGAGGGAATTAACGATTAAATGTTGACTCAGACAAAGCCATTTAAATTGTGCCATAGCCCTTAATGCCCGATCGACTGAAAACAAGTGATTTATTGACATGACTGTATTGCTACTCAAGAACACGCTGCACATTTCTGTCCAATTTCCAGACAAGCTAATTATCGAGGGCCGGGTCAGTAGGGAAGAAAAAAAAAAAAGGTTTAATTTCAATTAACTCCAAATAAATGAACTGTCAGTGTTTTATGTGCCATGAAATTATCCAGCTATTTTATCTCACTTAGAGCTGTTAACCCGCTGTTTTAGTTCTATTATCCAAGTGTGACATGTGATTGCACACCCTTCTGCTCCGAGCTCCTTGAAGATAAGGAGATTGTAGGTGACCTGCCTGGCCCCTTATCTAATTAATACATGGTCCAGGTCTATAAATATTGTCTTTAACCTTTTTAAAAGCCTTATGTTTAATTATAAAGATATTAATAACTCCACTGTCAGAATTCTATGGTGAAAAATAATGAACACGAGAATCAAATTTGGATAAATTTCAAACCATGCGTAAAAATAAATGATGGGTGAACAGTTGCCCATTGTGGAACTGAGGGACTGAAGAAGTCTGAGGTTAGTTTGGGACTCTTGGATTTGAGTGCTCTCTGTAATATACAATCCTGATTTTCATTACTGGTGGAACTCGGGAAATGCTATATTTAGGCTGGACCGTAGGGCCGTTTTAATAAATGGGCAAAAGTCCAGAGCCCATCAGGACTAGGGGCCTACTATGAGACCTTTTATCTGCTAAAGCTTTTGTCTGAAGCATCCCCCAGAAATGACAGACCCCTCATTTCAAGTAGCTGGAAAGACTTTGTACAATCCTTCCATTTCATTTGAATTTACCTTACCTTTATATTAGTACAAATTTTTCTAAAGGATATTATTAATAAACAGCTGGTATTTGGGCTTATGGTTTATCTTCTTCCATCGTTGTTGGTCCAGGCCAAGAGTTAGGACCTCAGTTCTAATTCATTATAGGAGAAGGAAAGCTGCCAAAGCAGTTTATTGCTAAAAAGATTAGCCACAATAGTGCAGGCTATAACACTATATTATTATTATATTTATTATGTAGAATGCTTTTCCATTACTGAGAAACCAGCACTAGAAGCTCTCTCTGTTTGTTTTGGATGGCAGCTGCCATATTAGCTTGGTGTGACATCACTTCCTTCCTGAGTCTCTTCCTGCTCACTCATAGCTCTGGGCTTAGATTATATCAGGGAGGAGAGGAGGGAGAAGGGAGAGAGGAACAAACTGAGCATGCTCAAGCCCTAGCCCTGGAGGTTTAAGCTGAAAACAGGAAGTCAGATACAGAAGACCATGAGTACACAATAGAAGGAAAGAAATGTGGTGTTTCTTTTGACAGAGTACTCAGAGCAGCATTACTTTGAGGGTTTACTGGTTTATTTATATAGATCTTTCTGATACAGCTTACTTAATTTTAACCTTTACTTCTCCTTTAAGTACAGACATTTCTTACCTTACTATATTTATATTATATTCCTAAGACAAGTTTATTGGGGCAATTGTGGGGCCCACCAATGATAATATTGCCTTGAACCCACTGGTAGCTTAAAGTAGCTCTGGTTTTATTGCCTAAGAAGTCATCCTTGAAGGGCCGTATGGTAGCCTGAAAATCACTACCACTGTACTATGAGCAACCAGACATGGTACTATATTAGTACTTACAGTAACCAAAGGACATACATTCTAGGTCCCATCAGCCAATGAATGGGCAGTCCTGTTAAAGTTAGAATGCATTCTTTCAAAAGTTGGGAATTAGGCCGAGGTCAGTTCAGGCAGCCAAGAATCATAACCGGAAAACGGGCCAAGATCGGGTCAGGCAGCAGAGAATCAAGGTTCAAACCAGGAAATCAAATCAGAAAAGCAGGAACGAGGCTTAGTAACCTCAGGAGCAAAAGATCACTTAGCAATCTGCCAATGGTCCCTGGTGTCTTTAAATACACAGAGCGAATGCGCTGATTGACGCAGATGATGAACGCCCGCTAAACTTGATGGTCTGCGTCCAGAAATGACGTTGGATAGGACGCGTGTCTTCTCTGTTATTTATTGTTTGAACACCAAGGTGAGGCATGAACTAATAGAAAGCAGGACAAATCCAAGGCAGTAGCTATGACTGCAAAGTGCTTTTATTGGGGAAAAATGGTCCCCAATAAAAGCACTTTGCAGTCATAGCTACTGCCTTGGATTTGTCCTGCTTTCTATTATAATACTGACTATATCCATTTGGGTGTGGACACAGGACACCTTGCAGGAGAATCCACCTACATATACTAAAGGTGAGCTACAGCCTATTTATAATTGAGGCATGAACTAAACCTCTGAATCTGAGTGACTTCCCTCCCTAGATATTTCTGTATATTTCCTTTTCCTTCAGGAGAAGGAAAGGTTAAAACTAAGTAAGCCTTATCAGAAAGGTCCACCTAAATACACCAGTAAACCCTCAAAGTAATGCTGCTCTGAGTCCTCTGTCAAATGAAACACCACATTTCTTTCCTTCTATTGTGTACTCATCGGCTTCTGTATCAAACTTCCTGTTTTCAGCATAAACCTCCAGGGCTAGGGCTTGAGCATGCTCAGTTTGCTCATCTTCCATCCCTCCTCTCCCTGCTGGAATCTGAGCCCAGAGCTATAAGTGAGCAGGGAGAGACTCAGACAGGAAGTGATGTCACACCAAGCTAATATGGCAGCTTCTATCCTAAACAAACAGAGAGCTTCTAAAGCTCAGGTATGGTAAAACATTCAACAGAATAAATATAGCATTCTATCTTGCACTATTGCTGCTAATCTATTGGCAATAAAATGCCTCAGTAGCTTTGCTTCTCCTTTAAGATTATTAATCTGTTAGAGCGTACCTAGATTATCTATTGTGACTTTTTGATAGCAGAATAAAAAAAAATGATAGCACAGGGTAATGTCGTCACATGTTCTCACCCATATGTTCTGTAACTCGCCCTCATCTGTTTCCCCTGTGATTTGTCTTTTTCTGCTAGCCTTTGCCAACGGCACATCGTGATCCGTCATGTTCTTGGTGTTAAACGCAGTTGTATATATTACTGTAAGGCAATGGCAGACAGATTTGCCAATACATCAGCGGCACAGTTAATGAGTTGTGCATTTAAGATGAGCCTTAAAGGATTGAGTTAAAGGTCTTCATATTGATATATAAAGACCCTACAGCACTGAGCCCTTGTTATTTATTCTCTTTATCACAGGTGACTCACCAGCCATCTCGCTGAATTTTCCATTCCTCTTAGATTCTGCTTCTTGCAGGTAGTGATACCTTTGACTACTGTCACTCTCACATATCTTCTCTCCTGAACCACGCAAACACCAATATTGTTTATACAGAAAAGAAAGTGATTAAACAATGCCAGCAAAGTGCATAAAATTGGCAGAACAAGGCAAAAGTAACACTGAAGTTTAGTATTATCAGTCTTTGGTTCATTGAAGCATTCTCCGAATTTCCAAGACCAGAGAATCCTACCTGCTCAATGTATGTGTAACAAAATACCGTGGTGGTATAGGGGGGGACGGCAGGGACGCCTGGTACTAGGGCACGCGGGCGCACCTCTGCTTTCTTTAGTGGCGCATGCGCGCTGGCGTGCTTACATTTAAATGTTTAAAAGGCGCAATTGGGCTTGTGATCATTGCCCTTTATAGGATCTTGTTTATGAGTTTCCTGGTGCTTCTGTGCTTTTGAGCTTTTGCTATTCTGTGATTTTGATTACTTGGTTTGACCCTTGCCTGCTTCTGACGATTCTGACTTCCAAAATCCTGACCCTACCTGGTAACCGACTCCTCTATTCTGTAACCCTTCTGATTGATCTCCTGGTTTGACCCTTGCCTGCCTGACTCCATTTGTATTCTGCCTGCCCCAACCCGGCCTGATTGATTACGCTTTCTGTCTACGCCTTGTACCACGACCTTCTGCCCAAAAGACTTTGCATTACCGTTGTGCCCCTTTTCTTGTTCAGAACCCCTTGCTTTGCACCTCTCTTAATAAGACCTGGCGGCATCCGACTAGCTGAGGGCTCCTCTCGAGGTGAAAGGCGGCTGTTAAAGGCAGAAACAAAAGCAGAGAACAAGGTGCTTAGCATCGGTTATGAAGTTACGGTGCCAACCGTGACATTATGGTCTGCTCTTTGTTACTCCTGTTCAAATCTGGAGGCATGAACCATGAATCTTCTAACTCCTAACACCTAAACGACACTATGGGGCAGATTTATCAAAGGTCGAGGTGCATTTTCGAATGAAAAAAAATCGAATTTCGAGCTATTTTTTGTGTAATTTGAAAAAAATTCAAAAATTTTTAAGTTTATCATGTAATGTCTCTTTAAAAATTTGACTTCGACCATTCGCCATCTAAAACCTGCCGAATTGCCGTTTCAGCCTATGGGGGACCTCATAGAACCTATTTGGAGTCAATTGGTGGACTTTGAAAAATCAAAGTTTTTTTGGGGAAAAACTTTGAATAGAATTCGATATTCCTTCTAATTTGTCCGAATACGGACTTATTCGATCGAAAACTAACCTATTCGACCAAAAAAAAGCTTTGAATTCATTTCGGTTGATCTTTTTGAATTCGAATTTTGACGTTTTTTTAAATTCGAAATTCAACCCTTGATAAATATGCCCCTATGTCTACCCTTGTGATATTTATTTAAAATGTAATATTGAAAAATCAACATTGCCACATTACACATAAGTGGTGTAAATAGATGTTACTGGGCCCCACAGCAAATACATTTTAGAGCCCCAACATAACCAGAGGTTTCCTGTTTTACCAATATGTATTGAAATTTCTCATTAATTGGGGCCTTGTGGGGCCCTCTATATCTTCTGGGCCCCCTGCAGCCGCAGGGTCTTCTTCCTCTGTAGTTAAACCCCTGATAACAATGGGGCTCATTTATAAACAGCTGACAAATTTGCACCTGGGCAGTAACCTATAGCAACCAGTCAGTGATTAGCATTTTTCAGCCAGCTTCCTGTTGAGCACTGAAAGCAATCATCTGATTGGTTGCAATAGGTTACTGCCCAGTTGCAAATTTGCCCAGTGTTTATCAATTACCCCCAATATGTCTAAGATGGCACCGGTAAGAGTAGTTCTTACTGAAGAATTTTCTTTCATTTGTTATTATGTTTGGGATACTTTTTTGAAGTTGTGGAGGGCTGAAAGAGGATCCTATGAATTCTAAAAGGGACTCTGTCACGGGAAAACATGGTTTTTCAAAACACATCAGTTAATAGTGCTGCTCCAGCAGAATTCTGCACTGAAATCCATTTTTCAAAAGAGCAAATAGATTTTTTTAATATTTAATTTTAAAATGTGACATGGGGCTAGACATATTGTCAGTTTCCCAGGTGCCCCCAGTCATGTGACTTGTGCTGTGATAAACTTCAGTCACTCTTTACTGCTGCACTGCAAGTTGGAGTGATATCACCCCCTCCCTTTCCCCCCAGCAGCCTAACAACAGAACAATGGAAAGGTAACCAGATAACAGCTCCCTAACACAAGATAACAGCTGCCTGGTAGATCAAAGATTAGCACTCAATAGTAAAATCCAGGTCCCACTGCGACACATTCAGTTACATTGAGTCTGCCAGAAAGCAGTTCCATCCTAAAGTGCTGGCACTTTCTGAAAGCAAATGACCAATCAAAATGACCTGAGATGCACCTACACACCAATATTACAACTATATATATATATATATATATATATATATATATATATATATATATATATATATATATATTTGCTGGTTCAGAAATAAAATTGTATATGGTAGGGTGAATTATTTGCAGTGTAAACAACCTAATTTAGAAATAAAAACTACACCTTAAATATCATGACAGTATCCCTTTAAATAATGTAGGTTACCAGCACAAAGTCTAAGTCTAAGATGTTTCAACTCCATAGTATGTACCTTCTTGACAGGATATTGGTGGAAGGGTTGGAGTACCTCAGGTATGCTAAAGTGGACATTAACACAGACAATAACCTAGCAAGTGATCTCTTAGTGACCTGCTTGGCTTGGTCCAACTGGATTAACACATAAACTTAAAGCCAGCCTGGACACAAAGGAATCTGAAAGCCAGAAATCCTTCCAGAATCCTTTTGAGATGTCAATGGGTGAGATTGTCAAGGAGGTGGTGGAAAATCAACCAACAAAAACAGGGGAGGAAGGAACATTCAGTCCAAGTGTGAAAGGGAATGACTACTTAAGATCTCCAAGTCAAAGTAGGTAAAGATGCAGAAGTAATATCTGAATATCCAGTTGATCCTGCTGTTTCTTTAGTGTAGCCAAGAGCAGGTTGAGGTGGAGAGGACCTTTAAAGTACTGTCACTCAGCAAGAGTGTGGCATCTGTCAGTTGGTGTTGCCACATGACCTGCAGCATCATACCCAGTACTGGTTTAATGGTTACTGAGCAATGTATCATTTGGAATTTCTATAACCCAAACTGCTACGGTGTATGTCATCTAATAATGGTTCCAGAGATGCATAATATACAACAGGATGTCTAAAATGAACAAGGCCATGACATATCACACCGTAAGCCAAGAGGCAGATAATTTAATTTTGCTTTGGTGGTAATAAAAAATGATCAGAAGGCACAGGCAACTACTTGGTTGATGCTTCCTGTCTGACCAGGGTTTGAGTTACAGCTGGGGACATATTTATTAACATTGGATTCAAACATTACTGTTGATGTTGCCAACCAGAATAGTCACCTACAAGTTTTCCAAACCACTCTCGATGGTGCCTCAATAGAATGTTGTGAGAATCAGTGGGGGAAGACTGGCTTTCTTTAGCTTCCGTAGAAAGTGTAGGCGTTGTTGAGCTTTCTTTGTGATAGAGTTTGTGTTAAAGGTCCAGGAGAGGTCATCTGCTATATGTACTCCTAGGAACTTCACACTGTTGACTATCTCAACTGAGGAGCCATCGATGAATAGTGGTAGATGAGCAGCTTCTTTCTAAAGTCAACAACCATTTCTTTAGTCTTTTCGACATTTAGAGTCAGGTTGTTGTTCTGGCACCAGTCTGCCAAAATGTCTGACTTCTTCTCTGTATGTAGACTCATCATTTTTCCTAATAAGGCCTACTACTGTTGTATCATCTGCAAACTTGATGATGTGATTTGCACTGTACTGGGCAGTACAATCATGTGTCAGCAGGGTAAATAGAAGAGGGCTAAGCACACATCCTTGGGGCGAGAATATGCTCAATTTTAGAACCCCAGAGGTGTGATCATATGCCCTGAGCCATTACCTAAATTTAACAGTTCCATTCGGCCAAACACATAGGGGCAAATTTACTTATGGTCGAGTATCGAGGGTTAATTAACCCTCAATATTCGACTGTCGAAGTTAAATCCTTCGACTTTGAATATCAAAGACCCTAGTTTGTAACGGTGGCGGAGGGAGGAGGAGAACGCTAAAGGACAGCTGTGTGTGGAGTCATGAGGCTTGAAGAGAAGGACAGCTGCATAGAAGTCAGAACAAGTCTTCCGGCGTGCAGTAACCCTCCGAGATCCACCCCTCATTCATTTTAATAAAGGTCAGGTAATCGACACTTTTGTGACCTAGGCGAGTTCTCTTCTCAGTTACAATCCCTCCTGCTGCACTGAAGGTCCTTTCTGAGAGCACACTTGAGGCTGGGCAAGACAAGAGGTTCATGGCAAATTGTGACAGCTCTGGCCACAGATCAAGCCTGCGCACCCAGTAGTCCAGGGGTTCATCGCTCCTCAGAGTGTCGATATCTGCAGTTAATGCCAGGTAGTCCGCTACCTGCCGGTCGAGGCGTTCTTTGAGGGTGGATCCAGAAGGGTTGTGGCGCTGCCTTGGACAGAAAAACATTTGCATGTCTGACGTTACAGACTGGCCAAAGGGCTTTGTCCTTGCAGGTGTGCTCGTGGCAGGATTACTGGCACCTCTGCCCCTGGAATGTTGATGAGTTCCTGAAGTGACATCACCCTTAAAAGCATTGTACAACATGTTTTGCAGGCTGGTTTGTAAATGCCGCATCTTTTCGGACTTGTGGTATGTTGGTAACATTTCTGACACTTTATGCTTGTACCGAGGGTCTAGTAGCGTTGCGACCCAGTACAGGTCCTTCTCCTTAAGCCTCTTGATACGGGGGTCCTTCAACAGGCATGACAGCATGAAAGACCCCATTCTCACAAGGTTGGATGCAGAGCTATCCATCTCCGCTTCCTCATTATCAAGGACTGCATCATCCACGGTCTCCTCCCCCCAGCCACGTACAAGACCAGGGGTCCCCAAAAGGTCACCACTAGCCCCCTGGGAAGCCTGCTCCTGTTGGTCCTCCTCCTCCTCCTCCACAAAGCCACCTTCCTCCTCTGACTCCACTTCTGGCACCTCTCCCTGCGTTGCAGCAGGTGCCTGGGTTCGTTCTGGTGATTCCGACCAGAAATCGTGCGCTTCCAGCTCCTCGTCACGCTGGTCTACAGCCTCATCTGTCACTCGTCGCACGGCACGCTCCAGGAATAAAGCGAAGGGTATTAGGTCGCTGATGGTGCCTTCGGTGCGACTGACCATATTTGTCACCTCTTCAAAAGGTCGCATGAGCCTGCAGGCATCGCGCATAAGCACCCAGTAACGGGGGAAAAAAATCCCCAGCTGTGCAGATCCAGTCCTACCACCCAGTTCAAAAAGGTACTCGTTGACGGCCCTTTGTTGTTGCAGCAGACGTTCCAACATAAGGAGCGTTGAATTCCAGCGAGTCTGGCTGTCAGAAATCAAACGCCTGACTGGCATGTTGTAGCGCTGCTGAATGTCAGCAAGGCGTGCCATGGCTGTGTAGGAACGTCTGAAATGGGCCGACACCTTTCTGGACTGGGTGAGAACGTCCTGGAATCCTGGGTACTTGGAGACAAAACGTTGGACTATTAAATTTAACACATGTGCCATGCAGGGCACATGTGTTAAATTGCCTAGTCTCAACGCAGCCAACAGATTGCTTCCATTGTCACACACCACTTTTCCGATCTGCAGTTGGTGTGGGGTCAGCCACCGATCGGCCTGTGACTGCAGAGATGACAGGAGTACAGATCCGGTATGGTTTTTGCTTTCCAGGCACGTCATCCCCAAGACAGCGTGACAACGGCGTACCTGGCACGTCGAATAGCCTAGGGGGAGCTGGGGGTGCACAGGTGTGGAGGAGGAGAAGGAGGACCCAGCAGCAGAGTAAGAAGAAGAAGAGGAAGAAGACGAGGTAGAGAGCGATGGAGGAGTAGAGGTGGTGGCAGAACCGCGTGCAATCCGTGGCGGTGACACCAACTCCACTGTTGTTGTTGAGCTACCCATTCCCTGCTTCCCAGCCATTACCAAGTTCACCCAGTGGGCAGTGTAGGTGACATACCTGCCCTGACCATGCTTGGAGGACCATGCGTCAGTAGTCATATGGACCTTTGGCCCAACACTAAGTGACAGAGATGCGGTAACTTGGCTCTGCACATGTTGGTACAGGTGTGGTATTCCCTTTTTAGAAAAAAAATTGCGGCTGGGTACCTTCCACTGCGGTGTCCCAATTGCTACTAATTTGCGGAAGGCCTCAGAGTCCACCAGCTGGTATGGTAAAAGCTGGCGGGCTAAGAGTGCAGACAAGCCAGCTGTCAGACGCCGGGCAAGGGGGTGACAGTCAGACATTGGCTTCTTACGCTCAAACATGGCCTTCACAGAAACTTGGCTGGTGGCAGATGACTGGGAATGGGAACAGGTGGTCAAGGTGGAAGGCGGAGTGGAGGGTGGTTCAGACGGGTCAAGGAGAGCAGAGGTAGAGCAGTAAGATGCTGGACCAGAAGGAGTGTGGCTTTTAGTTTGCCTGTTGCCTTTGAGGTGTTGCTCCCAAAGTGCTTTGTGCTTGCCGCTCATGTGCCTTCGCATAGAAGTTGTACCTATGTGGCTGTTGGGCTTACCAAGGCTCAGTTTCTGACTGCACTCATTGCAAATTACAATGCTTTTGTCAGAGGCACACACATTAAAAAATCCCACACTGCTGACTTTTTGGAAGTGTGCGATCTGGCGGTAACAGTAGAAGTTGGCGGCATTGGCGGCAATGGCGGGTGCGTTGGCCGGCTGAACACAGGTGCCGATACATGTTGTTGCCCTACTGATCCCTGCGGGCTGTCCTCCCTGCTTCTTCTAAGTCTTATTCTCCTACTGCCTCTCTGACTCTCCGTCTCTCCATCTGAACTACCCTCCTCTTGCTCTCTTCTACTAGGCACCCACAAAACATCAATCTCCTCATCATCATTCTCCTCAGATGCATCAATTTCTTCTGACACATCACAGAAGGAAGCAGCAGCGGGGACCTCCTCCTCATCACTCATTATGTCCATCTCTATCGTGTTCTCTGCCAGAATTAAATCTGGTGTAAGGTCCTCATCTCCTTCATCTTCTTCTGGCAATAATGGTTGCGCATTACTCAGTTCAAGAAACTCATGGGAAAATAACTCCTCTGACCCCAGTGAAGAAGGGGCACCGGTGGTGGAGGAAGTGTTACGTGGGGTGGCCATAGCAGTGGAGGATGAGGAGGATGTTGTGGTAAAGTTAGAAACGGTAGAGGATGGGGTGTGCTGTGTAAGCCAGTCAACTACCTCTTCAGCATTTTGGGAGTTCAGGGTCATTGGCTTTTTAAAACTGGGCAATTTGCTAGGGCCACAGGATTGCATAGCAGCACGGCCCCTAGCACGGCCTCTGCGTGGCGGCCTGCCTTTGCCTGGCATTATTTTTAAAAAAACAACAACAACAACAAAAACTCAGTTGGTTTTTCTGGAAACGATAATACACACAGCTAGATGGCGGGTTGAAGAAAACAGTGTGCAAATAATGCCTACAAGGTCAACGTATACACTACTACAGCGGTGGATACGGATTACGTAAAATATATGAATGCTGCTTGAAAAAAAGTAACTCAAGTGGTTTTTCTAGAGACGATAATATTATCAATATTTAGACAAAATGTGAACAAGGTCACACAGCTAGATGGCGGGTTGAAGAAAACAGTGTGCAAATAATGCCTACAAGGTCAACGTATACACTACTACAGCGGTGGATACGGATTACGTAAAATATATTATGGCTGCTTGAAAAAAGTCACTCCGGTGTTTTTTCTGGAGACGGTAATATTATGGATATTTAGACAGAATGTGAACAAGGTCACACAGCTAGATGGCGGGTTGAAGAAAACAGTGTGCAAATAATGCCTACAAGGTCAACGTATACACTACTACAGCGGTGGATACGGATTACGTAAAATATATTATGGCTGCTTGAAAAAAGTCACTCCGGTGTTTTTTCTGGAGACGGTAATATTATGGATATTTAGACAGAATGTGAACAAGGTCACACAGCTAGATGGCGGGTTGAAGAAAACAGTGTGCAAATAATGCCTACAAGGTCAACGTATACACTACTACAGCGGTGGATACGGATTACGTAAAATATATTATGGCTGCTTGAAAAAAGTCACTCCGGTGTTTTTTCTGGAGACGGTAATATTATGGATATTTAGACAGAATGTGAACAAGGTCACACAGCTAGATGGCGGGTTGAAGAAAACAGTGTGCAAATAATGCCTACAAGGTCAACGTATACACTACTACAGCGGTGGATACGGATTACGTAAAATATATTATGGCTGCTTGAAAAAAGTCACTCCGGTGTTTTTTCTGGAGACGGTAATATTATGGATATTTAGACAGAATGTGAACAAGGTCACACAGCTAGATGGCGGGTTGAAGAAAACAGTGTGCAAATAATGCCTACAAGGTCAACGTATACACTACTACAGCGGTGGATACGGATTACGTAAAATATATTATGGCTGCTTGAAAAAAGTCACTCCGGTGTTTTTTCTGGAGACGGTAATATTATGGATATTTAGACAGAATGTGAACAAGGTCACACAGCTAGATGGCGGGTTGAAGAAAACAGTGTGCAAATAATGCCTACAAGGTCAACGTATACACTACTACAGCGGTGGATACGGATTACGTAAAATATATTATGGCTGCTTGAAAAAAGTCACTCCGGTGTTTTTTCTGGAGACGGTAATATTATGGATATTTAGACAGAATGTGAACAAGCTCACACAGCTAGATGGCGGGTTGAAGAAAACAGTGTGCAAATAATGCCTACAAGGTCAACGTATACACTACTACAGCGGTGGATACGGATTACGTAAAATATATGAATGCTGCTTGAAAAAAAGTAACTCAAGTGGTTTTTCTAGAGACGATAATATTATCAATATTTAGACAAAATGTGAACAAGCTCACACAGCTAGATGGCGGGTTGAAGAAAACACTGTGCAAATAATGCCTACAAGGTCAACGTATACACTACTACAGCAGTGGATACGGATTACGTAAAATATATTATGGCTGCTTGAAAAAAGTCACTCCGGTGTTTTTTCTGGAGACGGTAATATTATGGATATTTAGACAGAGTGTGAACAAGGTCACACAGCTAGATGGCGGGTTGAAGAAAACAGTGTGCAAATAATGCCTACAGGGCAAATAATGCCTAAAAGGTCAACTTATACACTACTACAGCGGTAGTAAAATAAAAAAAAGTAAAATAAAAAAAAAATGAATATTAAAAAAAAAATTAAAGTTGGTGCTGCTGAACTACTAGGAGCAGCAGATTAGCACACCAGTCCCACTCCCCAACACTGCTAGACTAATAGCACTGGGCTCTTATAGTAGTAGTAGTAGTAGTAGTAAAACAACAAAAAAATAAATAAAAGCAGTCCTTACAAGGACTACTGTTATTGCAGCAGTCAGCAGATGAGATCAGAAGCAGGACAGCTGCCCACTGCAGCTACATACAGAGCACTGCAGTAGAAGGTAGATTACTAGCCAGCAAAGCTACCTAAGCTTAAATGTCCCTCAAACCCCTGCAGACTTCTGTCCCTCCAATAACAGAGCAGTATCAAAACGATTACTAGCCAGCAAACTTTCAACTGTCCCTGAAATCACTAACAGGCAGCAGCTCTCTCCCTACACTATCTCTTTAGCACACACAGGCAGAGTGAAAAAACGCTGCAGGGCTTCGGTTTTTATAGGGAAGGGGAGTGGTCCAGGGGAGAGCTTCCTGATTGGCTGCCATGTACCTGCTGGTCTGGGGTGAGAGGGCAAAAAAAAGCGCCAACAATGGCGAACCCAAAATGGCGAACGTCGCGCGACGTTCGCGAACTTCCGGCGAGCGCGAACACCCGATGTTCGCGCGAACAAGTTCGCCGGCGAACAGTTCGCGACATCTCTATTCCTCAGCATTCAAACTAAAACTACTAGACACTGCAAGAGCTTCTTCCCACAAGCAATTAGAGCCCTTAACATGATAATATTGAAAAACTAACTGTTCCCTGCGCCTGTCACCTTACCTAACATATATCCTCAAATGCACCAAGTGGGGGGGGGATTCGCTGTATAACTGTTTATATGGTCTGTATTGACAAATAAAGCAATCTTATCTTATCTCATCTAATCTTAAACCTATGACACATTTTAATGGGTTCATAAGATTTTGGATTTGGTTTGGCCCAATCTTTTGTGAAAGATTTGATAGTTGCCAAATGGATTTGGTGCATCCCTAGTTTATACAATTGCATTTTCTATATTTGTGCATTTTTCCTTCTTTTCCCATCCTTTTCTTTCAATCAAAAAAAAAAGTCTTAGAATGAAATTTCTCCCTGGTGGTTCATTTTCGGAATCATTATCTCATCCTGCCATGGGAGAAGCTAACCCTGAACTCATAAGAGACTTCTCACTAGGGTATCAGCTTGTTACCTCAGTATAATTCAATTAAGCTATCATCAGAACCGTCGTGTTACCGTTTCTCTGCGAGAATATTACCACTTGTATGCCTTGGGAATTTCTCTATGCTTTGTGAATCCAGTTTCTTCACTATAATTGCCTTATAATTGGATTGTCATAGTTTTGCATCACTAACAGTTTTCTCAGCAAAGAAGCAAATTCTCCGTTGCCGGGTAATGTGGCTTACAAATACGGTGAGCCTCTGTCGAGGGAAAAAAAAGAGATGACATTTCTGTTAGAAGAGAAAAACATTGCTAAATACGTGGACCATTTTATTGAGAACCAACACTTTTTACATAGTTGACAGTTGAGAAGAATATTATCTAGCTGGCGTTTTATACAACACTCTTCTTAAGGCAAGCCATTGATCTTTAAAGTTCTTTAGAAAAAGCGTTGTCTGGCTTGCTACTAAGAAAATCATTTCCTGCTGACGGGAGGGAGGGGTGAAATTTGAAAAAAAATATATTTCTCAATGAACAAGTCAAAGAGAACTTTTTGAATGATTTTTTTATATCTTGAATGACGCAAGGACAAGCTCAGGAGAGTAAGATCAAATCCACCTAAAGAGCCTGACATGTTGAAACAGAAAGTGCATCCAGCTGGGAATCCTGCTATTTAGAGAATGGCTATAAAAAAATAAATGTGGAAAAAAAAAGAACTTTGATAAAAATAATGCTTTTGAAGTCTGCATCCTAGAGGGAATGCCATTAAAAAAGACAATGTATAAAAAGACATTTCCTGCTATTTAGATGTTGCTATACTGCTATGATAGAGCACAGCACTGTGTGACTCTTATGATATGCCTTAAAGGAGAACTAAACCCTCCAATAATAATAACCCATACTCACTACCCTACATAGTCCCCCCTCCCTTCTTCCCCACCGCATAAAGTGCCCCTAATTCATTACTCACATATAGATGAGTAAGCGCAGCGGAGCTCACCTTCTTCCAGCTCTTTGGTATTCTTTGGGTCCTCTTCCTTCCCTTCGGCAATTTCCAGCACTTTTGGCACATAAGCAGGAGCTCAAGGCTTTTCTTGTTAAAGGGCAAGTAAAGGCAAAAAATAAAATCCAATTTTTACTTTCTTTAATGAAAAAGAAACCTATCTCCAATATACTTTAATTAAAAAATGTGTACTGTTTTTATAAGAAACCTGACTGTATGCAGTGAAATTCTCCCTTCATTTACTGCTGTGGATAGGAATTGTCAGACGGTCCCTAACTGTTCTGCAGGGAAACAATCATACTTATGAACAGCAGGGGGAGCCCCCGCCTTACTTCCCAGCCATGCAGAACTCAAGCAGCTTTGTTTATGACGATCCCTAAGCAGCCCAGACCACACTGAGCATGTGCACAGTCTTAGTCTTGAAAAGATGTTTAACAAAGTTACAAGATGGTGACCCCCTGTAGCCAACTTTGTAAGTATAAATTATTTGTTTGATTAGTCTTGTGGTGTAGTAAGTTCATGTTTATATTTAATATACAAAATACAGCATTTCTAGCCTTATTCTATTTTAGACTTTACATGCCCTTTAACTAATACTCACTGTTTAATTCCTAACAATGGCTATCCTGTACACTTCGCTAAATGGGTTATCTCTTTAGGGCCTTACCATTCTAAGGCCTTGTTGACTTCAGGCTCAATGGACGTCCACTCAGATCAACTGCTGCAGGCCAAAAAGAAAGGACCTCTCCCTGCCAAGCACTATGTAACAGTGATGCAGGAAATGGTCATCGACCTAAGGGCCAATGAACTGGTTACTTGAGTTGTTACCCAGCAACAAGGAAATTAGGTACTGGTAGGAAATGAAGTCATAGGGGCCATGTTCCTCTGGGTCCCTACATAAGGTATATTTCACCTTTTTTTTTTATATGGTTTTAATTATTTGGATTTTTGTTCAACATCTCTACAGTTTCAATTTCATCAGCTATCTGGTTGCACCAAATATTAGCCTCCCAAAGCAATCGTTTTTTGGCTGCTGGAGTCAGTGAATTGTACTCCTGCACCATTTAGAAAGACCCTCAGCTTTGTGTTCCAGGTTGCAAACCCCATACTTGTGGGTCCTCTCAGCTATAAAGCTCCAAAAGGCCTAAATAACAAAATGGTTTGATTTAAAGAGGCTATTCTGCACAAGCATAAAATAAATATATTTTCCTTTAAGTGCTTGATTTCTAATGGTTTACATAAAAAATGTTCTTTAAATTTATCAAACAAAATATTATTCTTAAATGATGAAACAATGTTCCTCCAGTGGTCGACTCTATTTTATGAATGAGTCTGGAAAGATAGTATTCTCTCATTTCTCAGTATGAAGTTGGGCTTGATTAATTATGTTCGGAGACAGTGTACAGCTGTGACTGTCACATACAATGAAATATTTAATGAGAATGTACCTTTTTTTTTTTCTAATCTTTTACTCCGGCTGAGTTTATGTGAACGAATTGCGAGTTAAATTATGAACATGGTACATCTTATTCAAGGTTAGGAATTCCTGCATTGTATTTAAAGTGACACTGAGGGGCACATTTACTAAGGGTCGAAGTGAATTTTCGAATTTAAAAACTTTTAAAATTTTTTTGGGTACTTCGACCATCGAATAGTCCTAAATTCGACTTCGATTCAAAGTAAAAAAGTTCAACTTCGAAAATCAAAGTACTGTCTCTTTAAATAAGTTCGACTTCGCCACCTTAAACCTGCCGAATTGCTATGTTAGCCTATGGGGACCTCCTTGAACTTATAGCCAACATTTGGCTACGTTTTTAGAAGTCAAAGTAAAATCGCACGATCGATCAATTAAATCGTTCAAATCGTTCGATTCGAAGGATTTCATCGTACGATCGAACGATTTGACTTTGACCGAATATGGCCAAATTCGATAAAAAAAAACTTGGAAGTCCAAGTTGGGATGATTCTCCCTGGTTGAGAAGGAGTGTTGGAAAGGGTACTTGCAGAAGGCTTTCTACTGACAAACGAATCATATAATAATATATAGCCGTCAAGTTATCTTAGGGGAGGCCAACTCTTCCTAAACATTTATTATTCTCTGCCTTTGCTCGTTGCAGAATCATCTTCTGCTGGTCTTCAGTTAAACTGGGATGCCTATAATGGAGAACCAGTAGAAGTCCTAATTGGGATGATTCTCCCTGGTTGAGAAGGAGTGTTGGGGAGGCTACTTGCAGAAGGCTTTCTATTAACAAACGAATCATATAATAATATACAGCCGTCAAGTTTAGTGATTCGCAAAACTGTGAAATATTAGTGAAACTCGAAAATTGCCACGTGCATCAATTTTGGACGCACGTCTGAAAAATCAATCTCGTCAATTTTGATGCTGACATTAAAGTCAATGACGCAAGCAACTTATCAGACGCGCGCCCAAATTTTTACGATGCCGGTGAATTTTCACTGGAGTTTCGTGAATTTATCACTAGTCAAGTTATTTTAGGGGAGGCCAACCCTTCCTAAATATTCATTATACGCTGCCTTTGCTCATTGCAGAATCATCTGGGATGCCTACATTGGAGGCCCAGTAGACGTCCTAATTGGGATGATTCTCCCTGGTTGAGAAGGAGTGTTGGGGAGGCTACTTGCAGAAGGCTTTCTATTAACAAATGAATCATATAATAATATTTAGGCGCCAAGTTAAGTGATTTGTAAAATGGCAAAATATTCGTGATACTCGAAAATTGCCGCCTGCGTCAATTTTGGACGCACGCCCGAAAAATCGCCCTCGTCAATTTTGACGCTGGCATTAAAATCAATGACACAAGCGACTTTTCGGACGCGCGCCCAATTATTTTTGATGCCGGCGATTTTCACTGGAGTTTTGCGAATTTATTCGCCCATCACTAGTCAAGTTATTTTAGGGGAGGCCAACCCTTCCTAAATATTCATTATACGCTGCCTTTGCTCATTGCAGAATCATCTTCTGCTGATATACAGTTAAACTGGGATGCCTCCATTGGAGACCCATTAGGGACAAAGGAGTCATTTGTAGGTTTAAGCCCTGATTTGCTACACAACTATCATTCTGTATCTGAACTGGAACCACAATTCTCAGCATTAATCTGCAGCTATTTTACAAGGCTTTGTGTCAACCCTGTCCATGACAACTATTGTCCGCATAGCTGTGCACAAATGGAATTATATATTAAGCACCTAACACAAAGGTTTTCGCACGTAACTAGCGAATACCTGCGCAATTACATTTACGTCAGCTTGCATGTGTTAAATAGAGAAAACCTTGCCAATCGGGGGCTTGAATAATATAGTTAGATAATAATACAGCAAGACTTAAGTAAGTCTTTGCAAGGTTGTTGGTTTTTAACAGACACTTCTAATATTATTATTTAAAAGGTATAAAAACCTATACTCTGGTTAGATGTGAAGACACAGTATAAATAAAGATGAGATTTTTATTTAATTGAATTAAGGGCTGCCATCAAAAGGCAATACTGCTTTTAGCACAGCCATTCTTTCTTTGTGAACAGGTCTGTTTCACTGCTTTGCATCTTTTGGGAAAATTAAGCCTTTTCGCTCTCATATTTCTACTAATGGCAAAAAATGTCTTAAGTACGATGCAAAGTTGAACCTTTTGGTAATGCATTATAATTATTTTTATCATTTTACTCAACAATTTCCAATAGTTACCAAAACACCTGAAAAACTTTTAGAACTCGCAGATATGGGTATGCTAGGACTTTTCCTTACCACTATGCCAATTGGAATTTGGGCATAATGCTCTCCATTACTTTGTAACTTTGGACACCAGTATTTGGGAAGCACCAAACATGCCAATGAAAATTCTACCTGGGGATAACAGTTCAGAGGGGTGCCATTTTACCAGATCCCTATAAAATGATCAGTGTTGGTGACTAATGGAATAAAACCATTCATAAACACTCCTTATGTTTGTTTATAGTCTCTGTAGAACGGTTTCTTATCCTTGGGTTAAACAGAAATGGGCCCATGACTAAGTGAATATTGGGCATGAAATATGTAGAGTATATGGAGATGTGTATTTTTTAACTTTATTAATAAATATTGCTTTTACTTCCATATTATTGGCCCTGTGGATTCCCTTGAGTGCCGGATGGTCCATGTCTGTTATTTGGTTTACCGTTCCCTGAGCTGAGGTTCTGGGGCTGGTGCACCTGGACAACTGATTCCACTTGCTGAGTTATCTACTTTGGTTATGTGTAGCACCTCTTCTTTCTCTTTGTCTTAACCTTGGGTCCCCTTATGTTGCTGGAGTACAAGTCCCACCATCCTTTATATAAAGTCAATGAGTGAGGCATGCTCGAATTTGTGGTTCTTCAACAAGAAGGTTGAGAGCAGCATCCTGTTGTAGCCTGATGTACTAAGCACAAAGCTGAAGGAAACATTAGTTGTATAGTGGCCCTTAACTTCTGAACTATTGATTTGGTGGGTCCACTAAGTCCTGACAAGGGATGTGATGTTTGGGCTTTTGCCTGAAAGCTGTAACTTGAGTTTAGTGCCTGTTGCTTGAATTGACTGTATATTACAAAAGAGGAAAAACCTTCTTACAGTCAACTGCTGAGATAAATCTCTGAACGACAGCTAAATTATAGGCCTACTCAACCCTCCACACATTATTTTATCACTACATAAAACCTTCTGCTCAAAAGGACCATTATCTAAAATAACTGTCATTTGTTATATCACATTTGGCTCAATAAAACCAGCGTATTTGCGAAACTCTCATTAAGTTATCTTCTCCCTTAACATAAAATAAAGCATTGCCACCAATTTTGATTGTGTATCAATCATCTGCAGATTGTAGAGAATTGCACAAAAGGATTACCAGTAATCTAGTATCAGAGAGGGTTTCTCATGCAATGTGCTTATTTCCAACTGAACGGTGCGATTGCCTGTATGTTAATTGCCCTAAGTGGTTGGATTCGCTAGATGTGTAAATTCACCAAAACTAATAGGCCAACACATACAATAATTAACTTATTTAAAACATTTATGATGTGTCTGCTCATGAGATTCCACCAACTTCCTCCTCAACAAATATTTGTCTGAAAATTGGTCAGATATTTATTTTGCAGGTTAGAAAAACCCATCAGAACAAGAAGCACTTTGGCGCAATGATTCTGTCCCCAACCGACAGGCCTACATTGACCTCCATTATGATCTGCTCATTGTTCTGGGATTCAAACAATGGGATCAACCTGAGATGGACCAACACATAGGCTGCCATATCAGGTAAATTTCCCATCATTTAGTAACTTTGATAAATCAGCTGATTTTCAAGTGTATGAGAAACTTTACTGCCTAACAAATTAAAAGGAGGTTTTGGCCAACCTAATTTGGAGACTTTTTGACCATTACCACTGGGAGACAGAATATCTACGTGGTAAGATCTTGATGGAGAATTCACCAACATGTTTGAAAAAAAATGGCAACATGGCAGCCAAAATCAGTTGTAGTCAGTGGGCCTTGGTCCCACCACATGTTTGCCCCTACCCCTGCCAGAAGACACACTGTGCACCCCCTCTCACATGATATTTTATTGTTTTGCATACATCTTCTCCAATGGGCCCTACTTAAGAGGTGTAAGCCATGGTTTAGTCGACCCTGCTGCTCCCAAGTAGTTATGCCACTGTAGCATAGTGAAAAGGATTGTCTCTAACAAGGTAGGTATATGATATTGCAGAGTTAAAAATTCACAATAAATTGTCAGCTTTCCAGACTCCAATGCATTTTGGTTTGCAAACTTTTATGAAAAGAGGGTGTTTGATCATCGTCAATGCATGACTTTTTCAGTATGTAAGTTAACAAAGAAATGACTTGCTCTCATTGTAGAACCAATTCTGCATTTCTCCTCTATAATAACATTTGTGATGTCTGCTTTAGAAAGCTGAGGGGTACAAGAGGTTTAGCTCCCCCCCCCTCAATTTTGGACATGTACATCAGACTGTATGAGACACAGAAAGGAAATCTATACCCACAGTCCATGGTGGGTTTTAGGAGGTCAGATTCCAGTGACCCTTTTTATTCCACTTATTTGTTTACATGGACCAAATATAATAATATAGAGTCTTAGTTATGATCCCAGTTAGAATAACAACACAAAAACATACTATCTACAAATTATAGCAGCAAAAAAATGTCTATTCTAAATTTTCTAAAACCAAAACAGATTATTTAGAGGAGGATGATTAAAATTCTCTTCCACTAACAGATATTTTACATTCAGACATTAGAATGATTATGCATCCTTCAACTGATAAAAAAGGAGGCTTTCTCTGAAATGCATTGTTCTTACTTTTATCTTAATTGATTAAACCTGAATTGAGATGTCACCACCACATTCTCGGATTCCTTTCTTGCTTCATGGCTGATTTCGAATTCATAAGGGTTCTTTTTTTTTTTTTAAAGAACAATGACATGCCTAATGCTGTCCTTGAATGTTTTTTATTTTGCTCAAGATGTAGATATTTGTACTCTATACAAATATTTGGAGGATCTAAAAGAAAATGCCATTGTAGGACGATGCTGAGAAATGATGTCCTTCACATGTTTGAAGGACTTTTGCATTTCCAAGAAGATAAGTTCTATTTATTTAAAGAGCGTCAGACTAAGAGTAGTTAGCAGAAAAGCCAGAAGCTCCTTAGAGGAGAGGAAAATTATTATTTCTCAAGTGTCCTTTTGCAGCATAGGGACACAAGCAGCCAAGCTCAAGGATAGAGATATCCTAAGCACCTTGAAGTCTGGGACCGGACACTTACTAGTGATGCTACCTCTGTTACTATGCTCTGACTGTGCCATAAAGGAAGTAACCATTATATATATACTATAAATGTGTTGTGTACCATCTATAAGTAACATCCAAAAAACTGTTCTGAAGTTCCATAAAATAAGACATTAACTGTTTATGTAAGAACCACTGGTTACAAGGTTATTAAGGATCTCAATAGTGTGTGTGAAGTCAGTATGGAAAACTCTATTCCCACAGGGAGTGCCCTACTGAGAAAAAGAGTTGTGTGTAAGACATGTTCTGCTAGGGGAGGAAAAGGCAGTGTCCTCAGAAGTGATAATCACCCCACTTCATAAAAGTGATCCATAAGGTCACTAGAATTCTCACTGGTAAATTGTTGGCCATGAGTAATTAGGTCTATTGTCAATGTCTACAGATAACTAGGGGGTGCAGAAGGACAGCTTTACAGTTGGGTCTAGTGTCCCTTTAAAACACAACCCTGATGTTGACAAGCTACAGCTCCCAGCAACATTTGAGCAAAAACATATATAGGCCAAAACATAAAACAGTTAACTGATTCGACTCATGTATGAGGTCCTTAAAATGGCCAGATTTCAGCCAATAAGCTGGCAGCTTGTCTGCCCATTCATGGTGTCTCCCCAATTTCTTCTCCAACAGATATTTGTTTAAAAATAGGCCAAGTATTTATTGGGCAAGTTTGAAAATCCCATCAGAACGAGGAGCACTTGGCACCACAATTCTGTCCTCTACTGACAGATCTGCATTGGCCTCTATTATGTGCTGATCATTGTCTTGGGAGCCAAACAATGGGATCAGCCTGATATGGTTTAGCACATATGTGGTCAATTTGTGTAAAGATCTCATCATTTGACGACCATGCCAAATCAGCCGATTTTCATGTGTATGGTATGGCAGTGTTTCAACCTGTTTTCTCCATTCTGCTTCCATTTTATTTTTCTCATTCTTTATCCAACCAATGCTCCTACTTCTCCATGTTTCTTCTGTTCAGCATTTTTTTTAAGCCTGTTACATCTCCCCATTTCATATTCTACCCCATTACTTTTTCTCTTTGGCGCTTTAACTGACCTTTCTTGAACATGTTTTATGCGTCTCCTTTCCACATGTCCTTTCCCTATTTTGGTGGGAGGAGTGCACCAAAGAGGTAATGCACAATAATCTGCATACACAATTCGAAGTATAAGAGCTAATAATGGAATTATTTATAATATGCAGAGACCAACAAGATTAATTCACTTTGTCTGCTCCTATTCAGATGGCACTTGGAATATTCCTATATCTTGACTCACATCAGCTTGTTACTTAAAAAGAAAGCAGGTCAGCTATCTCATGAAAAAACATCATGCCCTAATTTTGAGGAATATCTTTGTTTCTTATCATTTTCAATGGATGTAAGTGATTGCTTGACACTTGTAAGGCAGCTGAAATCTTTCTGATTAAGGTGTGCATGTAGAACAGGCAGCTTTCAGCGTAGAGGTGAATGAAGAACAGACAAATCATAAACAAACCCAACTGTTTATATCAATGCAGGCCTCCATTTATAATATTTTATAAAATCATTGAAAATTGGCCCAAAGCTAGTTAATGAAAGAGAACATGTGCTCATTTTCTTTCTGAGCTCCACCATAGGATCTGCCAGAGGGCCAGAGGTGGGGATATGCCTCAATATCTGTGGAGGAAAGGTCAGCCCTAAGGTAATCATTTATTTTGACGCCTATTGACTTCAATGCATTTTCGCAAAGTTTTCGCCATTTCATGAATTTTTAGGAAAGGCGAAACAGCACAGATTCTCCCATCCCTAGAGACTAGGGTTACCATGTTTGAAGGTTGGACACTTTGGACAGAGGCCGGAATGGATGATGTTAGGGGTGGAGCTGTCAGGGACAGGCTGGTAAGGTTCAGGGGCAGACTGGTGACACTGGGGTGGAGCTAAAATGTTGTGGCCCATAATTGGCCAAAATACATGCTGGATCCATTTCTGTTAATTGTACCATGGGAGTAACTTTTCTGTTCAATAAACCTTTAGTTAATGGTTAAGAACCACTATCACTCATATCTTTCATTCTTAATACCTTGATAGTACCAGTTGCAGTTCAGCAACAACACCTTTCCTCCAGGGTCACAATATAACACTGCTTTACTGTTCAGCAGCTGTGGTAGAGAAAGAATTGTATTTGATCCCCTTCTACTCGTTAAACTGGCATAATAGAAAACTGCTTAAAATTCTATTTACTTAAAGTCTGCAAAAGTTTTATTTGAATGGAAATCCCCTTAAAATGTGTTTTAATATAAGTGCCATTTTCTGACGCTTGGCAGACCGTGAGTCCCATAGCTAAGCAGCCAGTAGGAATCAGATGCTCTTCAGCATAAAAACTGATTTCACCCTGTAAATACCCTGAATTCCCTTATTAATAGAAGCATGATTGCATGTGAACTCATTCATGAATAGGACACAATTGCCTGAACATTTTTGGCACTAGAATTGCACCATTAAATGCATTAAAATGACATATACAGAAAAATTCTCTAGGTGCACATCTTCTGGGTCTTCCTCCAGGGTCTCCATGAGTCAGTTGGGGTAACTGTTCCTGATTCAGAACAGGAGGCGGGATGGATGCACAACCTTTAATGAATGGCGGCAATTCACTCAACATCTGGCGTCCATTTTTGCAGTCATGCTATAAATAAGCCCTATAGAGTGTCGGATACTTGTAAGTTTTTAGTCCCAGGTTGGCCTAAATATCTGAGATGTTTCAGTACATCACAGGCTCTGAATGCTCCAGCAGAGAAAGGGTTAATATTATAAATATCGCATGGGTCAACTTTGTTTAACTTTAACGTAACCTCGACCACTTACCCTTAATTGTAAATGGAATTCCAAAATATTGCCTTACATTTTCAATTACGCTGTGGGATTGGCCGGCGTCCACTCTGCAAATTATTTTTGAAACCCAAAGCAACTTTTCCAGTCTCAAGAATGCCAGCGGCCTGAATTCCGTCAACTCCACCAAAAAAGCCTTTGGATTATTTGTTACTAATCTCTCTAAATTAACTCTGGTTTAGAGCGGACGTTTTTACAAGAGCGCTATTAAGGGAAATCATTAGGGGAATAGAATAGAGTGCAATCGTTTCTGCATTATCTAATCCTACACCACGAGATCAGAAACGTCCGTAATTGAATTTATAGAGAGACATAACAATTTTACCAAAGCCAGAGCCTGTAAAGCTGTGTAAGGATATAGAATAAGAGACCGCAGCACAAGCAAAAAGGGCCAAAGTCAGGATGGGGATGGATTCATAACAAAGCTATGCTAACTGAAAGCAGCTTCTACAGAAAGGCAACAGGGGCTCCTGGTGTGTGTTGAGCTGCCAACTGGGAAAAACATACTTCATCTTTTCAGAATCTGAAATATAATAATGTATCGCACTCTGTATGTTGCCATGTATGCTGGAACATCACCCACTCAAAGAAAATAAAAATACAGGGAACAAAGATGTTATCTAGACACGTCACTTGTGCACGGTTACATTATAAGAAATGGACACCCTCAAAACAAATAAATGCAAAGTTGCTCAAAAGCTTTTCTAAGCCCTTTTGCAACCGACGTTACTTTTTTTTTTTTCTTTAGATTTCAAAATACGGGTATTGGATCCATTATCCACAAAACCAAGTTAAGGGAATGAAAGGAACCCATAGATTCCATTTTGATAGTAATTCAGTTTTTTTTTAAATGATTTCCTTTTTTCTCTTTAGTAATAAGAAAACAGTGCCATGTACTGGATCCAAACTAAGATATAATTAATCCTTATTGGAGGCAAAACAATCCTGTTGGGGTTATTTCATTTTAAAAATATTTTTTAGTAGACTTAAGATATGGAGATCCAAGTTACATAAAGATCCCTTATCTGGAAGCCCCCAGGTCCCAATCATTTATAATAACATTTCCCATACTGTACTGGATAGCTTAGAAGGGGTTATATAGGCAGTGATCCTCAACCAGTCACTCATGAGCAACATGTTGTTGTCCAACTCCTTGGATGTTGCTCTCAGTTTCCTCAAAGCAGGGGCTTATTTTTGAAATCCAGGCTTGGAGGCAAGTTTTAATTGCATAAAAACTAAGTATAGTGCCAAGTAGAGTCTCCTGTAGGCTGGCAGTCCACATAGGGGCTACCAAATAGCCAATCAAAGCCCTTATTTTAGCACCTCAATTGACTTTTTAATGCTTGTGTTGTTCCCCAACTCTTTTTACATTTAAATGTGGCTCAAGGGTAAAAAAGGTTGGGGACTCCTGATATAGGGGGTAGATAGCTTTAAGAAGAGGTTGGATGGCTTTTAAGCAAGTGTGGGAATACAGGGTTATGGAAGATAGCTCATAGTACAAGTTGATCCAGGGATTGATCTGATTGCCATCTTGGAGTCAGGAAGGAATTTTTTACCCCTCTGATGCAAATCAGAGAGGCTTCAAATGGATTTTTTTTTTGCATTCCTCTGGACCAACTAGCAGTTAGGCAGGTTATATACAGACTCAAAGTGAACTTGATGGACGTGTGTCTTTTTTCAACCTAACTAACTTACTCTAAAACAACAATGCCACCTGCTGGTCAGTTCAGCCAACCGGGGAAAAGTTGGGAGAAAAGCAATGAAGAAGGAGACAAAATTCTTCTGATGTTGCTATGCTTAGGAAAGATCATTTATGAAAACTTCGGGCAGAGGAGATGAGTAGGAGCACTAAAAGGGGCAAGAGTTTATGCTTATGAGCTTAGAGAAAGCCTGGAGTCAGGCAGGGTGGACATGTTCTCTTCTATCTAGTGGTTTCCGAATGCTGCCAGCTGTTTATTCATGGGGATGGCTAAGGGACTCTGTATTTTCTAAGCAGAACAACATCTCAGAACTCAACCTCTTTTCTTAAAATTTCTCTGGACTCTAGAGTACTTGGGAGAACTGACCAGCAGGTGGTGCTGTTGTTTCAGTGTCATATTAGCAGTGTAAAAATTGCTAATATCTTGAACTCCAGACCAAAAGAGAGTGCTTTGTGTACATTCATTTGTTTGAAGTTTTCCTTCTTTCTGAAATCGCATTCCACCCTTCTTTTACAACGAGTCAATTTTCAAAATGGATCAAGAAAACTCAAATTGAAAAATAGTTTGAAATTTTGAAAATACAACGCACATTGACTTCTACACGAACTGGCCACTTTTTAGAAAATGTTTTAATTTTTTGAACTTTTTGCACTTCACAAATATCAAAAATCAGAGATTTCAGATTCGAATTCCTGATCGTATTTGAATGTTGCTAAGTCTGCTGAAAATCATGTAAAACTTACAGAAAAAAAGGAAATACTTTTTAAAAATTAGACTGATTTGCTTAAAATGGACTCGTTTTCTGAAAAGCGGGTTTCCAGGACCCCATACCTGCAGTAGTATTTATTGAAATATTTCAAAGTAAAACATGTCCTTGCCTGTGATTAATAAAATACATATTTTATTTTTTCAATTCTTATAAATCCCCGTTGTCGATGTATCTGACTCGTTGAATTTCTCAGTCACCCAAGCGTGGGCCTTTTCCCACATTAAAATATATTGTGATTTCAAAGCCAGAGCATGAAGGACGGGAAATGATATTTCACGAGACACCCACACACCCACTCACACAAACGAACTCAGTTTCAAAGTGTTTCAAATGCAAATATCTGTTCTTTTTAAAAGAAGATAGTAAACATGTTAATTGGGCAGCAAAATTAAATATTAGATGGTTGTTCACAATTTGCTTTGGACAATAATTATGAAACTGCGTGATCATATGAATATCCTTGTTTTTTTTAAAAAAAAAATCAACGTACAAAACTCACAACAGATACACCCCCAATCGATTTCTGTAGAAACAATGGGTGTTTATCAAACCCAAAACTTTGGGTTTGATAAGTCTTAAAGATTTGAGTTTGAAAATATGAGATCTCAAATATATTCGATTTTCTCAATGCAATCTCAAATTTGCCACAAAGTTGTCCATGCAAAAAACCCTAGAATTTTGTGTGCCCTTGATACTGGACGTATACTGTAATTTTGTAGTGAGTTAGGTAGATGCATGTTACCTTCAAAAATTTTCTGGCAGGGATGTACTGTGCATAAGGGAATGTCCTACCTTCTCCCACCCTGGTCACTTCATGTATATGATTTAGGTATTATTGTGGCCAGAAGGGAAATAAGTTGGGATACGGATAAAACAATTAAGTAGCTGGTCTTAGTAAAAGCCCTGAAGAGGATGCCATGCCATGACTCAATATTAGATGGACCTACTAGTGATGGGCGAATATGTGGCGAAAAATTTGTGAAACGGCATCAGCGTCTTGTTTTTGACTCCGGAGTCCGTCTTTGACACCGGCGTCCGTTTTTTGGACACCGGCGTCCATTTTTTGGACGCCGGTGTCCGTTTTGGCGAAATTGCGCCAGCATCCAAAAAAACAGACAGGCGAATTTTTGCGGTGGCTTCGCAAATTTATTCGCTGGAGGCGAATCACAGGAATTTGGTGCAAATTTGCACCTAATGAATAAAATCGCCCATCACTAGGACCTACACAAGACTTCTTTTGAACTAGAAAGAGATTAAAAACTGGAAGTTTAACTTTGTGCTTACACCTACTGTACCAGCACGCTACTAGGCAGTTTACCTTTAGTCTTACAAGGTCATATAGCCTGTGTTATACACCATATGACTCGTTAGAAGCAGATTATCAGGTGTCCTGATATCCCAGATCTAGCTGAACTAAATGTTATCTTTAATTAAAAGGAGGCATCCTCCAATCTTTAAATAACTCTGGTCCTCCAGAAGAACGTGTTTTCACAGTATTCACAAAGTGGATCAAAGTAAATGGATTATACAACAGACCCACCAGTTGTGTTTGATGGAAGCCAAGGAAATGAATGCTTCTCAGCAGGTCCTGGAACAGTTCTATATGGTGTAATATATCTTGTGTTAAAAACATTATAGGTTCATGGTCTATTTTTGGCCACACATGTATTTTTAGAGCCTGCTGACCCAGTTAATTACTCACCAGGATAAAACCATAATCTCATGGTTACTTGGATCAGCTACAATTGCATATGAAGCATAAATAACTGGTGCATACCTCATGCTCCAACGCAAGTCAAGACTTTCCCTTGGGAATGGTACATCTAGTGTACACTCATGCACTGTATCTAGGCAACAGCAAGCACTGTGGTGCACAGCTTCTTCCTGTTTCCTTGGTGCTGAACATCAAGAACTGGCAAATTGATTTCATTGTCTTTCATGGAATTTTATTCTGAAAAAACATATCCAGGTCTATAAAGTTGTTATTAATCACCATGAATATATGAAAAACTGGAATGAACTCATCCAGCAACAGTAGAAACTAAGGTTACTGTGGACAGTAGAAACCCAAGAGCCTCTGCAGCTGGTCACATCGTTTCTGTAAATTGTGGCCTGCTGTCAGGCTTGAACCCAAGGCCTTGTACTCTGGGTTTCCCCAGATGAATCCATTGAATTTTTTAATAGAAGGAATCTCCCTTAGCATTCTGTGTTCCTTGCTTGCCCTAGTCGTTCAAAATCGATCAGTTGCAGGAGCAGCTCATTGCTAAAGCTCTGTTTATCCTTGCCTTTAAGTACCCCTGCCTGACCCCCTGCCATTGCCAGTTCCTCTGTTCACTCATACTGTAGGTGTTCCTCTCAGCAGATACTTCTCCCAGTGGAAAACCTTCCTTCTGACTATGTTGCCTGGACTAAGGTCTGCTCTCTTCCTTCAACCTGGCCTGAAGACTGAAGTTGTCCCTTCTACTGAGAGTAAGTTGAGCAATATTCCCAATAACTTGTCAGTACCTAGACATTTACCTATTAACCTAGCCTATACCTGGACTCAGATACTGCTACCACTAGTGTGCTTCATTGTGGACTCTAGCTTGTTTACCTGTCCATACAGTGCTTTATTTACCCTGCCCACTAACCTGCTTTGTCATCTACCCATCCTGCTTATTTCAGTTTGAAAGCATGATTCCTGCCTTAATCTTAGCTTTGCTTGCTCTTTAGTCCCTACTCCAGACACTACGATCAGTGCCCTCCAAGACCATAAATAACTGTAAGGTGTGCCTGCTGTCAGACTTGAACCCAGGACCTTGTACTCTGATCTTCCTTAATGATTCCTCTGTGCTGTTGAAGAAGGATTGCTAAAGCCCTTCCTGTAACTTGTCTTTATGTACCACTCTGTGACCTCTTGCCATGATGTAGATGTTTCTACCAGGTGATACTTCTTCTATTGGGTAACCTTCCTGCTGGTTATACTGCCTGGAGGTCTATTCTCCTCCATCTCCCTGGACTTATATGGTCCCTTTTGCTGAGATTAAGTGCAGCAATATTCCTTATACCTTGCCTGTACCTGAGCTCTTGTGCATAATTGTGGACTTCAACTGGTTTACCTGCCTTTGCCTTGTTTGCTTTTTTTACCCTGCCTGTTCACCTGCCTTATTACCTTCCTATTCTGCAGTAAAGTGTATTTCAGTTGACAAGCACCACTCCTGCCAAAGCTGTCTCAGCTTTACTTTCTTCTTTGTCCCTACTCTTTGGTCCCCTGAGTCGCTTATGTGGCCCCTCTTGGTCATGAAATTTACATTGTCAGTAAAGTTTAAAAAGCACAAATAAAGATATAAAACTTTGCTTTGACACAGCTCAGTGCAATTTCTGATGTGTATTTGTTAATTTAAAAGAATACTTCAGTCAACTTTTAGGGTTGTGCATACAATATCTACTATATTCCTTTTTTCTTTTCAACATTCTCCAAGTAACACTTTGACTAAGGCCATTCTCTGTGGCAGTCCTCATGCGTCAGCGTGTGTTCTCTAAAACTCTTTCACGCTGCACTCCATGGTCTTATAAAAAAATATATTTTCTCTTTATGAATCATCTAGAGAATCCACAGGCTGACTCACACATATAAAAACTGTGCAAATAATACACTTTGTGAGTATGTGTGTGCATATATATAGATATTGTGTATACAGCATGTGTGTTGCGAGCCAATAGTTTTAAAATGACTCTCTCCTGCCTCCTCTTAGTAAGAATAAAGTCTCCAAGAAACATTAATGGATTGTGATGAGTTAATGGTTATCCTGTGTAATTTTTTTAATGGGTATTATGCACTGGTTACAAACCTGGGACACAAGCTGTTTGTCTTTAAAAGGCGATTGTTCTGTCAATATATAGAACAGAAGAAACATTCCATGAAAGTGTTTTTATACCCTTTATACCAGGGTCGGACTTGACATTGGGGGCCCAACGGGTTCCAAACCTCTGGGCGTGCCCCCCACGTGCATTGGGGGGCACGCCCAGAGGTCATTGTTTTTTTCATTTTATTGGAAGGAATTTGGGTATATGTATTAAATCATTATAGACTCTCTAGACTACTATTTTGCTAAGACTGACATGGTGCCTTCTAATAATGTATTTCCCATTCTAAGAAGCCCTATGTCTTGGTGGTAGAAGGCCTGGACATTCATAATGATCTGATTTGAAGATTGAAGTTGGTGGGGCTTGAGAGGATGGGCAATGTTTGGGTGTATGGACTAGGTGGAACCAAGAGCTGGTCCAGCATGCTATGTAGGAAAACATTTACTTAATTACAGCTCCTTTTCACTTAGTTGACAGAATCCACCTTCAGATCACCCATGCAGACAGCTGGCTAATAACACGGGTCCCTCTTGGAGGTGAGGGACCTGCAAACGGAGTAATATGGGATCCCATGTTTCTGACAGCAGTCACCAGCTACGGGCTCATTATACCACTAATGTGGTGGGTTCCTTGTATCAATCAAGAGAACTATTGAACTGATCATTAGTGTGTGAGGGAAGGGACGTCAAGTGCCAGGAGAAGGTAGATTTTGCTGAGATCAAGTATAACGTTACAAACTCACTACACATGGGTTGTTGGCTGCCTACATTCTGATCAGTTGGTCCATGGCTGATTAAATTAGGGCTGATTTATCCACACACATGAATTGCATTGATCATGTTCTTCATTCTGAAAGAAATAAACCCTAAAAAGGCCATATTTTATATAGTGACCTTATTGCACGAGGCTAAAGTTTGAGCTTGTCAATAGCAGCAATGATCCAGGACTTCAAACTTGTCACAGGGGGTCACCATCTTGGAAAGTGTCTGTGACACTCACATGCTCAGTGAGCTCTGATTGGCTGTTGAGAAGCTAAGCTTAGGGCTCATCACTAATTATCCAGCAGAAAATGAGCTTCCCTGGCTGTAATATAAGCTGATGCTACAGGTTTGCTGATTATTAAATTCTGATGCTAATTGCACTGGTTTCTGTGCTGCCATGTAGTAATTATCTGTATTAATTACTAATCAGCCTTATACTGTGACATTTATATTCTATGTGTACTGTATATTGTGAGTGTCTCCCTAAGCTCAGTAAGTGACAGCAGCACAGAGCATGTGCAGTGAATCAGCAGAAAAGAAGATGGGGAGCTACTGGGGCATCTTTGGAGACACAGATCTTTACTGCTAAAGGGCTGTGGTTGCCTTGGGCTGGTACAGAAACCCAAAACATAATGTACTGTACAACATTTTTTCCTTACTTCTTCAGTTAAGCTTTAGTTCTCCTTGAATTAATGTAATCAAAGGGCAACTTGATGGAGTGTCATTTGTTGTTTACTGTTGTGCAATGACTTCCCAAAGAAGGTATCAATTTACTGGATTTTAATCCCAAACTAGTCAATGGTTATCCAGCTAAATCACATAATATTGACCCCAAATAAATATAACCCATAGTGCCCCTCAAAGCAACATAAGGCCTATTGTGCAGTATGACATTAATTACATTTCACTGTTGCCCCGTACGTGATAGGTTAACCTGGAAGAGTTGAGATAAAAAGACATTTCTTCATAACATCTTTACTGTTTTGGAACGGATCGTTTCACACTAACCAGTAGCTTTTTTTATGACTTCAAATTAAATCTTTTGCATTTTCCTCAAGTCTGCAGTAAAAAAAAAAAACCACAACATTCTAGACATACTCTACAATCCAAGAGAAATAAAAGCAGAATTAAACTGTGCAAGGATCTTTCCATAAATATGCCAACTCAACGCTGCTGTTTTTTTAGCACGCCGTCACTCAAAAATGATGATTTGCTGACTTTTCAAAACCACGGGTCACAGGGAAGAAATTAGTGGTGGCTGCTTGAGAGGCGAAAATAAATATCCTGGCTGTTTGTATGGGTCAAGGGTAATGCAAACTAAAGAATTACACCAGTCTATACCACTGAGTGACTGGTTTTGTTCAACCAGGTTCTAGAAGAGTAATGAAAGTTAAAATTTAATTTAATGAGGGTAAAGTTTGCCAACTTATAGGAATAGTCTCTTTATCATCCAGTTGACATCACAGGAGAGTCAAACATTGAATATTTTTCCTTAAAGGTCATACAGTATGTGCATTAATATACATGGTAACTTCACAATTACAAGTAGACATTGGAGTCCAAGGGTTAGTATTTATTATTTACTTCCTGTTGTGGAAGAAGTTTAATGGCAGGCTCTGCTGGGTTTCTGGCTCGATACTTTAACCACTGGGCAAGGTGAGCAGCCTGCAGGGTTGGCCACTATATGTTACCTATTTGTTTGCAGCCCTAGCCCAACAGCAGCCAATCAGGGCTGACTCTGCCCTATTTAAGGCCAACCCTCCTTACACTCCTTGCCTGAGCATAGGCTACCTACACTAGCACTGTGGCATTGCCCCTAGCTAAAGGTTCATGCTCTAGCCTACTTCCTAATCTGCCTTGTCTTGTCTGAACCCTTCCCTGCCTTGTCCTGCCTTGCTCTGAAGCTTGTCTTGTTTTCTTTGCCTTGATCTGCCTTGCCTTCCCCTCCCAGTTCTGCTCCAGTCCTGCTTTTTACCTTGCCTTAACCATAATCTGCCTTGACCTAACCTTGCCTTGCTGGTTCCTGCTTTCTCTCCTGTTCTGACTTGTACCCTGTCTTATATCTTCCCTCGTCTCACTCTGCATCTTGCTCTGCCTTTTCCTCCCTCTCCTGCTATCCAGTCCTCTCCTGCTATATAGTCCAGTCCTTTTGCTCCAGTCCTTCTGCTCCCCTATCCCCAGTCTTATCTGATTCTACATCCTGTTTTGATTCTAAACCTGCACTGTCCTGTTCTGATTCCATGTCCACACCGTCCTGTTCTGATTCTACGCGCACCATCCTGTCCCAATCTACGCCGGCCCCATCCTGTCTCATCCAGTCTGTTGCTGTTCTACACCTGCTCCATAACACTCCTACCCAGTCTGCTCCTGTCCCGACTCGTCGCCTTCTTCATCCTGTCCAGTCCTGATCTTCACCCTCTCCGTCCCGCTCTGCACCTGTTCCACTCTCTCACTGACTACGCCCTCATCACCCTGTTCCTGCCTTTCCCTTTGTGTTCCATGGGCACAGCCAGTCCCTGCCTAAAGGACTCACCTTCCACCTCTACCTCCACAGCGCCCCCTACCTAACCCTTGACATTTAATAACTATATAAAGGCACCATGCTGCAGCTTTTGGGGTACGGGTGCCTTTTTTAAAAAAAATGAAAACCCTGAAATGATTCTGTTTCCTGTATCTGTTCTTTATATTCTTAAGAAAATCACTAGTGAATGCATTTCTCTGTGAACGACATCCTATAAATTAGCCATGCGACTTACAAAGATAATATGACAATGAAACACATTTCTCTGATAAATTTCCACAATAGAACTCAAGGTGATGCTTAAAGATAGACGTAAACAACTTGTGCTTTGTTGCCTCTGAAAGATGAATCTTTATGGATAATTTAAAGATAATGGGAATTTTATGTCAAAGAAAGCTCTTTTTGAAAGCGTATGACACCCATTACAGGCAAAATCAATGCTTTATCTGGCACTGGCGTGCGCCGAGGAGCGCTCACTTCTCCAGATTCATCGTGTTAATGGAAGCCCTTCCCAATGAAAGGACTTGCGGTTTGAAGTCGGAACTGATATTGACTGTTGAGTCAAGAGGGTAGTTAAGGATTAAGATAACCCATGTCTGAAACATAAAGGTTTGTCTTAATGTTGTGGAGCCTGAAATGCATGAGCAATTACCGTCCATAAGAGAATTGATAAAAAGGCTCTAGGTAAGACAAAGGAAAACACATTGTGATTTATAGACATGGCTCAAGACATTCCGGATATTCACATTGAACTAAGCTTTTGTAGTATGGCCAAGACAGTAATATTCTGAGACAATTTGCAACTGGTCTTCATTTTTTTTGTGGTTTTAAATCTTTTATAGCTTTTTATTCAGTGGCTCCCCAGCTTGGAATTTTAGAGATCTGGTCACTAGGGTCCACTTTAGCACATAAGCAGTGGTTTGAAAGACAGACTGGCTAATAAATAGTTAAAGGCCTGGAGATAAAGATATGTGAAAAAAAGTAGCAATAAAATTGTAGCCTCATGGAGCAACAGGTTTTTTTTTTTCAATTCTCGGGTCAGTGACCTCCCTAATAACCAGAACAGAACTGACAGAAGCAGAAGAGTCATTTAAAAACTATAAAAAATTAAGGCCAGCCCCCCCAAAAAGCCAAATATCAAGCAATATTGCTTTGGAATGTTGCTGGTTTACTACATCAGGTATGGGATGTGTTATCTGGAAACCCATTATCCAGAAAGCTCTGACTTATAGGAAGGCCATCTCTTGAATACAATAGCATTCCATAGACTCCAATTTAATCAAAGGATTCAAATTTTAAAAAAATTATTTTCTTTTTCCCTGTAATAAGAACACAGTACCAAACAAGTGATCCAAACGAATTGGGTTATTTACTAAAGTCTGATTGCCGAAAAAATCGTGAAAATCCAATGAAAGATCCAAAAAAAACATGAAAATCTGATTTTTTTCCCGGGAAAATGTAATAATAAATAAGCGCAAAAAAACCCGAGCGGATTTTGTAGCAGAAAATAGTGAGATAAATTCGGACTTTGATAAATAACCCCCTAAAAGATAATGAATCCTTATTGGAGGCAAAACAATCATATTAGGATTAATTAAAATATTTAATTTTTAGGAGATTTTAGTACAGAGATCTAAATTATAGAAAGATCCCTTATCTGGAAAGCCCCAGGTACCGAGCATTCTGATCCCATACCTGTATTGAGGTGCTGAATCTTTCAAGGTTCAGGTCTCCTTTATGGAGGGCAATCTTTAAGGCACATTTAAAGGTTTGGGGGAAACACTGAAAAAACAATTGTACTTTGGCCACAGTATTATTGGAATCTATAAACAGAGAAAACTAAATGGCACATCACAGTCATATTAAAATACAGTATAGAGGTATAGGATTCCAAAAACCTGTCATCCAGAAAGATCAGGAAGACCGTCTCCCATACAGTCAATCTCAAGTACAGTGTTGGACTGGCCCACAGGGATACCAGGAAAACTCCCGGTGGGCCCAGTTGTCAGTGGGCCCTCTTGTTTCTAAACATTTGGTCTATTTCATGGTCATTCCCTATTTCTTTATGGGGAAAAAGGCTTAATAATAGCAGCATATTGTAAGTATATATAAAAGACTAGGAGAGTAAAGAGGTTGAGTTAGTAGAGGAGGAATAATAGTTTGGAAAGCTCCATTGTCTAAGGTTTTCTGATGGGCTCACGGTCTTAGGTTTTCTGGTGGGCCCAAGGTCTAAGACTTCCTGGTGGGCCCCTGGCATCCCAGTCCAACACTGTTCAAGTGAATAATTCTATTTGGTTTCAATTATTTCCTTTTTATCTGTAATAATAAAACAGTACCTTGTAATTGATGGGAACTAAGCTGCAGGATTCCATATTGGTGGCAAAACAAACAGTTATTTAATGCTTTTATGAATGATTTTAGTAGAGGTGAAATATGGAGATCAAAATTACAGAAACCCCGGGTCCCAAACATACCGGATAAGAGATCTGTTTTAAATGATATCTATTGTTTTTCCAAGTTAAACAAGCAGAAACTTTGACAAAAGATGAAGGCTGAACAGTGAAGCTCATTGAGTTATAAAACAGTAGATGGAGCCATCTTGATTGTTCAAGAGTTTAATGCACGAGTTACACCAATCATACAACCAAACTGCTAAACTACCTAACCTTAAAGTAACACTCAGCGAATATTACAAAATTCTAAAATAGTACACATGTAATAAAATGAATAAAAATAAAGACTACAGAGACATTTTCATTGAACCCTTATGGATTAGCTTAATATTGTAGCAAGTCCAAAGTATGTGATTTGGAGCTAATGTCAATTTGATCCCAGAATATTGACCAAATTTCAGTAATTACAATTACAAATAACAAAATTAGGTTTGACAATGAATCCTTCTGGGAATTAGGCTGTCTCTTCAGACCTGGTTTTAGAGAGGGATAAGAGATCCCATGTCTGTGTTTCAATGAGCTTTCATAGGAGAATAAAGTGAAGCTGACACTTCATTGGTTCTTTCTTTGCCTTGATGCAGTTGCTCAGTAAAGGAAATTATAATCTCTCCCATCCTACACTGGAATATTTTGTTCTCAGTGTTTCCCATATGAATATTTGTATGTTCCTTTTGTCTCCCGTTACCAGCGTAATTGTCATTGTACCCTGACCTGGTATTTTTCTTTTCACCAAAGTGAGCCACACAAAACCTCTTAAGAAGTTCTGGGTTGCTTAGCAATGTCATGTGCTCGCCGGTCAATTCATTCCAGCCACTAAACCTAGGGATTTCCCAGAATTTCCTTGCTGAATAACATCACCAATGTGGGTGAGATTCGAGAAACACTGAGGAAACTCATTACAAAGCCTTAGTTTTGTCTTAATTCTGCAGCCGCAGCCTATTCAGCAAAACTTCTAGCTAAACAGTGGCTCTCATTAACTAAAAAAGGGCAGATTTGCCCCGATGCAGTGACCCCTCTCTACTAATTATACATTTGCTTTCCATTGTTCTACCCACTGTGAACAAAGTTTATTCCTTCTTTGTTGCTCATTTGTGCTGAAGATGCTCATGAGAATCAATGCAGAGAAGATTCTTCCTGGGGTTGCCTACATATAATATCATTTATGACTAGGCAAAATAGGGATAGATTATTCCACTTCCCCTTTGTCTTCTTGCAGGAGGGTTATAACATAACAGGAGGCTCATGGTAGATAATAAGGGAGCTTGCAGTTCACTTGCCTAAGAGTCTATGGATGCTAATGCTTTCATGGAGAGTTTATATTGGCAGAATTGAACTGACCTAACCAGCAACCCATCCCCATCCCTTAATCCCTAGTGAGCCAGCAAAAACAAATCCTTTGGGGATCATGGACTGTCATCGACATCATTGTGTTCCATGTCCACCTCTGGCAGTAAATACTTGTGCTTGCTTTGGCTTTCACCTTTTGGAGGTATTACGGATGGTGGGGTGCGGGTATAGAAGTATCGGAGGCTTGCCGCGTTGGGAGCGGGTTTTAGGGTTGGGTGTGAGTTGACTTTTTGTAGACCTGCATATCACTAGTATATGAAGCTACACATGGTATGGTCGCTTTCATATGTTTCCCATCATGCAGCTCATTGACTGAGAATCATTGATGAGTGGGAATTCATTAGATATTCTAATTAGTAATCCAACCTCTGGCCATAAAAATTAACCCTACTGGATCTGAACAAATCCTGACCATTGATTAAGCAATGCAAAATCTAAAAAATCAACAATTACAAGAGCAAGTTGCCCGGGGTTTGCTGCTCACCAAGCTCTTGTTGTCTATCTTGACAATATATTTTCCACCAATCTTGATCAACCATATCAAGGATGTTTTACTCCATTTGGGGAAGAATCGACTCTATGCCAAGCTCTATGAATATCCCAAAATTTACTTTTTTTGGCTTTAAGATTTATTTTTAAAACAAAAAACAGTTTAAACAATTTTTCAATAGCCAGCTCCAACTTCAGTTAAGTAAGTGCAGCAATATACTAGTTTTGATAACTTTTATAGAAGGTTTATCTGGTTTATTACTCAATGAACTTATAACGATGCTCCTTTTAGATGGCCTGACCCTGCCCACACTGCATTATTTAAAGGCTCTATTAAATGCTGCCTCTATTCTGGTTCATCCTGACCCCAGACACCCTTCATTTTCAAGGCTGATGCATCTGATCTTGCTGTTGTAGCCATGCTTTCTGAGAGACAAGACATGAAGGTTCTTCTTCTTCATTGTGCATTGCTTTCTTAAAAACTCAGTCAGGCAAAGAGAAATTATGATACTGGCAACACACAGCTTCTTCTGTTATTAAAGCATTTTTTTTCATGGTGGCACTTCTTAGAAGGTGCTAATTATCCTAATATGGTCCTGACTGACCATAAAAATCTAGAATTTCTTAAATCTACCAAGCTAGGTGGGCTTTTTGTTCCTAGATTTAATTTTGTAATTGCTTCTTGTTCTGGAATTTGGAGAACAGCTCATGTAGAGCCTTGAGTTGTAGGACCTTCGTAAGATAGAAGAGGCTTTGAACCTGTGTAATGATTATCTTTTCATGAAGATCAAGTTTTTGCTCTCAAGAGTCTTCACCCAACGGTTCTTCAATTTCACCATTCTTCCACCATGGTAGGGCACAAAGGGTTTTTCAAAACATTCAATTTCCAGCCTTTAGCTGAGTTTTCGTATTATAATTCCAACCATTTCTGTATCCAAAGGTCTCCCTTTTCTTCTAATGGGTTCCACCCTTTTTTGTTGTCTTCAGCTGCTTTGCTTTCCCATTTGCCATCAGAACTTTTTACAAAACTAGAATTAGTTCAATGGGTCATTCTCTTGAATAAAAAGATGTGCAGTCTTGAGCTAAAAAACATTTTGACCTTAAGAGGTCTCAAGTTTTGTCCTTTTTTATGGGGGAACAGGTCTGGCTTTCCAATAGAAACATTAAATGAGGAGTCCCTTTATCTTAGGTAGGGGCAGATTTCATTGGATCGTTCTTTTAATTTCTTACATACATCTCTGATGTACATCAGCAGATTTTCAAACCTGGCCATTTACGAAACCAACCAATATCCATAGTACATGGATATCGGTCAAGATCTGAGCTTATATGGCCATTCTAATAGCTACAATGTTGGTATAAAAGTAGCATAGTTCCCACACTGTTGGCACGAAAATTAAGAGAACAAAATGCTTCCAATAGAATAACTGCCATAAGGGACCCACGAGGCCAGCTAACCTATAACCCCGATCAAATCTGACAGATATTTCACGATTTCTATCATAAATTATACAATTTAGATCTACCATTATCGATGGATGTAGGGACCGCCTCCAACCCCCTTACCAATTTTCTTTCAGAGGCCAATTTGCCAAAATTTATGGAATCAGATCTGCAAATTCTTAACCAACCCATTACCTCTGAAGAGATTGCAGCGACACTTAAATCAATGCCGAGTGCCAAAACCCCAGGTCCAGATGGGCTCCCATATAAATACTACAAGGCCTTTCTACATATTCTTTCTCCATATCTCACAGAACTTTTTAACCAATACCTGCAAGGTACCCCTATCCCTCATTCAGATCTGACTTCATATCTGGCTCTGCTTCCCAAAGAGGGTAAAGACTCAACTTTGTGCACTAATTATAGACCAATAGCTTTGCTAAATTCGGATCTAAAATTGTTCTCTAAGATCCTTGCCAACCGACTTGCCCCTATACTCCCACGCCTCATACATAAGGACCAGGTAGGATTTATACAGGGGAGGCAGGCGGGGGACAACACAAGAAGGACCATTGATCTTTTAGAATTGGCTCACAAACAAAGTCAACCAATGCTATTACTCAGCCTTGATGCCGAAAAGGCATTCGACCGCTTAAGTTGGCCCTTCTTGTTTGCCCTCCTCCGACACCTGAACCTGTCAGGCCCTTATTTAACAGCACTAAGAGGCCTATACAGTACACCGTCAACATACCTTAAACTTCCAGGACAGGCCCACAGTCCTATCCCAATTTCCAATGGTACGAGACAGGGGTGTCCTCTTTCCCCTCTATTGTATGCTCTTAGTATAGAGCCCCTGGCAGCAGTGATAAGGAATAATAAGGACATCACTGGGATACAGGTTAACCAGGAGCAATTTAAGTTATCTTTGTTTGCCGATGATGTGCTATTAACCATTACTAATCCTCTGCTAACTCTACCATCCCTACATAAAATTTTGGAGGAATACAGCAGGCTGTCAGGACATAAAATCAATCTAAGTAAAACGGAAGCCCTGCCAATCCAACTATCTCCAGCAACTTTGGAAACCCTACAATCTAAATTTAAGTATAATTGGAAATCAAACTGGATAACAAAATCACCCCTTCATACAACCAACTATTTGTCCATAATTTTACTCCACTCATCAATCAAACAAAGGCTACCTTGCAACGTTGGAATTCTCATTCTTTGTCTTGGTTTGGGAGGATAGCTGCGTTGAAAATGAATATTCTCCCCAAATTTTTATACCTATTCGAGACTTTACCCATTTTGTTTCCTCACAAAGTCTTTCAGGAAATACAAGCCACGTTTCACAATTTCATCTGGGGAAACAAGCGTCATAGAATACCTAAAACAACACTGACTACTCAGACCAGGAATGGGGGTCTTGGCGTCCCTCTGCTTCAGAAATACTACGAGGCAGCCCACCTCAGACAATTATTGGCCTGGTCCCATTGGAAGCCTAATACAGTATGGGGACATATTGAAAATGACCAGGTCCCAGGAAAACATCTTAACCACCTAATATGGTCTTCAAATAAGCATAGGACCCCGAAGTCCGATCTTCTGAGACCCACACAACATACTCTGGGAATATGGAACAAACTCAAAACAAAATTCACCTTAAGCTCTGCCTTCTCCTTGAACACGATCTATCTTAAAAACTCAGATTTTCCCCCAGGCTCATCACAGGGGTTCTGTACTAGGTGGCAAGAAACAAATCTCCACACAATTAAGGATCTACTGACCCCCACCAACTCTCTTTGGACATATGGTGAACTGTGTCAAAAAGCCCCAGGGACTCAACTCCATCAATTTGAATACTTTCAGCTGCGACATTTTCTGCAACCATATATTCGGCAGGCAAAATCCACCACTCCCCTCCCATTTGAGCTTTTATCCAGATCAGGCCTACCACAGAAAGGCTTAATTTCTAAGATCTATAAAATTTTACTGAACCCAGAGCCAGATAACCCTTTCAAACACTCATATATGACCAATTGGGAAGAGGACTTAGGACAACAACTAAATGCGGAGGACTGGACGGCTGTTTGGCTCAATGCCCAGAGGATGGTCACTTGCTCCAGGCAAAAAGAGAGTCTGTACAAGGTGCTTATGAGGTGGTATCATACCCCGGAGAAGTTGCATACGTTATTCCCAGACCATCCAAACACTTGTTGGAGACAATGCGGAGAAGTGGGCACATTAAAGCATATTTTCTGGTCCTGTGCTAAATTACAACCACTATGGGATGATGTAGAGTCCTTACTAACCCGTGTAACAGCCCATAACCTGCCTAAAGACCCCTTAACTTACCTTTTAGGAAAACTGTTCCCTCGACTCTCCAAACAGTCCCAGACCCTAGTCAACCAGATCCTAACGGCAACCAGATTGTCTATAGCAGCTAAATGGAAGTCAATAGATTCCCCGACCCTGTCACAAGTGATAAATAGGGTCAATAGCAATCGTTACTTTGAAGAAAGAATAGCTTACATTCAGAATAAAACTCCTAAATTTCTGCAGGTCTGGTCTGTTTGGATACTTGAGGGTCTGGCTGAATAATTTATAATTGTTATTGTACATACCCAGATGTCGCTTTAACATAAACTCATCCTTTTACACTGTAGATTCTGGCTTTTAACCGTACTATGACTTCAAGGCTGATTGTTATAGTTTCATTTTTATTATGTTCTCAAAGTACATTGAGCCTCATGGATCCTGTAATCGTTTGACTTGGCTAATGTTGACATATGATATTTTGCATGGCTCATGATAATGTAAGATTTCTGTGTTACTCAATAAAAAATATAAGTTACAAAAAAAAAAAGTAGCATAGTTCCAAACCCATAGATTCGCTTGGATCAAAGCCTTTTGTTTGCTGGCAACATGCACTAAACGGGTTAAAGGAACATTTAATTAAAGCCATTTTAAAGGTTAATTGAATACATCTGTAATGCACTCAGCGGTTTTTCTGTACTCCTATTTTTTTGTTAACAGGCCTTTTTATCTTTACGTATCTCCTGTTTGGTGACCATATGGAATCTGACACACACTATAGGTTTTTTCATGTCGGAGAAGTGCTTATTTGTACAAAAAACGACATATCCATTTATCCATTTTCAATTAAAGTTCCACAGCTACCTCCAAACCAGGCAGATGTAATTATTTGCACTGTGATTTCATACGAGGGATAAAAAACCATAATTACACCAGTGTTTTAAGAAGCAGCCGATTCAGACCAATTAGGGCTCTTACACACGGGCGTTCCGACCTGCGCTCCCCTGCGTTCCGTTTTTTGGCGTTCAGCCGCAGGGGAGCGCAGGAATAGACGCAAGTCATTATTTGAAATGGGGCTGTACTCACTCAGGCGCGTGTAGGCGCCGAACGCAGGTTCAGACGCAACATGCTGCATTTTTCCTGCGTTCGGCGCCTACACGCGCCTGAGTGAGTACAGCCCCATTTCAAATAATGACTTGCGTCTATTCCTGCGCTCCCCTGCGGCTGAACGCCAAAAAACGGAACGCAGGGGAGCGCAGGTCGGAACGCCCGTGTGTAAGAGCCCTTAGTAGATTGTAGACAGACACACCAGGTACTCATAGAATTGATGGAGCTTAGAAGATGCTTGTCGTGTATTTATGTCTTCAGACCTATGTTGCCCCGAAGCTAATGACAGAAACCTAACAACACAAATCAGAGCCAATGAGGCAAGGAAAGGGGAAAAAAAGCAAAACAGTTGGGTTTTTAATCACTCTCTGAGATTCTTTCCATTTTCTAGTTATGAACAGAAGTTCCCCTGTCCTTATTAACGTATTCCATTTCTTATGTCAGCATAGAAATCTCTTATCAAGTCTGACATCAAAAAAAAAAAGGTTCAATATATATTCATTTTAAAACCAGTACAGGTATGGCATCCCATATATGGAAACCCGTTATCCATAAAGCTCAGCATTATGGAAAGCCCATTTACTCCATTATAATCAAACAATCCACATTTTTAAAATTGATTTCCATTTTCTCAGTAATAATAAAACAGTAACTTGTACTTGATCCCAACTAAGATATAATTAATCCTTATTGGAAGCAAAACCAGCCTATTGGGTTTATTTAATGTTTACATGATTTTCTAGTAGAATCTAGAAAAGAAGTGAAACTATTACAAAATTTAATATAAGCTTCATCATGCTGAAATAAGAAGCTTTCTAAATATAATCAATTAATAATTCTGTACCGTTCTGAAATAATCACGTTTATCTTCATTTACCCTCTCTCAGCATCTGTTTCTGTTCATTCTGTCTTCATTCAGCAGTTGGGTGTCAGATATTCATTGACAGTTAGATCCAATATATCTTATAGGGGGGCTCCTTTTGCCTAGAAGATTTATCTGCAAAGAGAGGTAAATAAAGGCTTAGGGACTATTACCGAAGTTCACACCTAGGCTCAGGGGGGGAACAGGGGTAGGGTAGGGGGTAGGGGTTTTATGAATACAGATTTGGTTCTCCTTTAAGGCAATGGGTCACAAACTATTGGGACCCAACGGGGACCTTACAAGGATACTATTTTAAAGATTTTTCACTATTGCTGCATGTTCACTAAAATGTGTCCCGTTCCACAATGAACCTTTTTGCAGAAATCATTCCCAGTATATCTATACATATAAATATTGTCCAATACAATAAGATAAAATTACAACTGAAAATGAGGTGTAACATTTAGGCAAAATAAAAAATCAAATAAAAAATGTACTTACCGGTATGTTTTGGGCCTGTCTAGGAAGGGGAATGCTTTATGGCTCATAACATAATGATTAAGCAGAGTGACCGAGACAAATTTAGTATTTTCCATGTTTTTCCAACAGATAACCTTCCTCTGGATCAACTGCCAGTTAGGCAGGTTAAAAAAAGTTAAAAGGTTGAACTTGATGGACGTATGTTTTTTTTCAACCTGACTTACTATGTTACTATGTATGTTACACAGTAAGATGAAAGAATTCTGCGTAGGAATGCTAATTTCCCAATGAATTTATATATAAGGCAATGTGTTAAATTCGACAGATTTATGTGCAATTACACCATGACATTTTCACATTGTAGTAAATCCTGCCCCAAGGTGTCACTTAACATGCGACATCACATCGCTAATTCTGTCAGTCAGGTAAAACTGCAACAACGCTAAAACGCTAAAACATTGTACTGCTGCGCCTGTCTTTCCCTTTTATTGAGAATTCACATTGAGAATACATTTTCGCAAATAATTCGCAAGTGAGACTGGTGTTTGCGTGAGTGCACACTCTCTGTGAGGTTGTTGTGCGCAAAAATAGCATTGACCGTAACTTAAATTAGCAATTTGTGAAACTGTTTTGCAAATATTTTCTCCACCACAAAGAGTGTGCACATAATATTCGCAATTTGCAATTTTTGCCATATGTAAAAAGCTCTTATAGACATTCGCAGTGTGAAAAAAAATTCGGAATTCTGTTTGCACACTCTTATTCAGCTTTATAAATGTAACCATGCACAGGGCAAATATATTCACTGTACAAACTTATCTGCCCTGCGCAAAGTTTAGAAATGAGCCCCACAGTCTCCAAAATTCTCCATATAGAGACAAAATGCGTTTACTGTGTCTGCCTTGATGTTGGTGGCACTAAACCCAGACAGTCGGGCAGCATTTATGGCTATTTTCATATGTAAACTAGGGGAGGGGAGAGAAATCTTGTGACTTTTCATCGTAAAAAAAGGAAGTGAAAAAAATGTTCACACTTTTTACCGCCCCTAATTTGCATACGCAAATTAGGATTCAGATTCGGTTCGGTATTCGCCGAATCTTTAGCAAAGGATTCAGGGATTCGGCCGAATCCCAAATAGCGGATTCGGGGCATCCCTACTATTATTAAAAGTTGCAGAACACCCCCTCATTTAAGCAATTCTACCTGAGGAAATGCCAAACCTTTTGATGAGATGAATACATGGAAAATGCAATTTTTTGGCTTTTGGTGGTCCTTAAACCTTTATAATGTGCCTGTGCTGCTAGTTCTAGTCTAGAGTGAGTTCTAGTGATATTACAAGGAGACAAAGCTGCTGTTGCTCATTTGCTCAATGCTGCAGTCGTCCTCCGTGTAAAGCCCCTTCCTTCAGTACATTTATTACCTCGGTGACAATGCATCATTTAATGACATTTTTACTGCAACCTGTGGGTGTACTGATGTTGTACATAGAGCTGGTAATAACAGCTGCCTCCGCCATCTGATCACTCTGCGGTATTTCTGGGATACGTGGGACCAGGGTACGGGGTAAAGCAAAGTGAGGTTATGTTCAGTGTCAAAACTACCTGGGGTGTGGGGGTGCTACTGCACCAGGGTCCGTACCCCATTAGGGCCCGTCAGGGGTTTCTCAAGCATGAAAAACCGATGTGGAAATCGGCTCGGGGGGGGGGGGGGTTGGGGAGCCTGGGTCCCATAGGGTATAGTTATATTACTGGTTATGTTGTCGTGTGCGCCTAGGGCTTTATTCAATAATGGTCAAATACAAGAGTCCTCTGCACTCAACCCATTATCAATATATTTAAGACAGCGACATTCTGTGCATACTGCTACTAAAAAATGCCTTACCCTTTAAACAAAACAGGGATTGTTTGTCCATATATTGCAATATATTTAAGCTGGCCAACTACGTCAAAGTCATCCCATATCTGGCCAGTCCTATGCTCAATTTTATCTGATTCATTAAGAATTCTATTGCTTCATTATACATTTTACAAAGGGACTAGGTATTACCTGCAACTTAACTTGCTGCTTTCAAAGTAAACCTCCATACTTGGCTGCCCTTTTATTAGACACCAGTGGGATCACCTGACTATAGCTGGGAAGGGTGGGAGCTACAACATAGAGCTGGTCACTGCTCCTGTATAAACTATAACAAACAAGGGAAAGTTGTGCTCACCACTATTTTTTAAAACCATTAGGCGGGGGTGCAATGAGGCTGTGACCACAAAATACACATAGTCAAATACAAGAGTCCTCTGCACTCAACCCATTATCAATATATTTAAGACAGCGACATTCTGTGCATACTGCTACTAAAAAATGCCTTACCCTTTATTCAATAATGCATTTGAGGAGAAAGTCCCAATATAAAATCAATAAGTATAATATCTCACCAGTAATAGGTGTGGTATGGGTGCTCATGCCCCAGACCTAAAGCTCAAGGTGAGGGTATCCAACCAAAAGAGAAAACGGCAGGCACTCACAGATCCCACAAAACAGGTTTGTTTTGGGCAGAGTTACTTTAAGATGCCACCTCTGTTTCTGCTGGGTATAAGATTGCCTCCTCTGCCAGTGGCAAAGCCTGGACAAATTAGTCAGGAAGCAGGGTGATGCCATTGGGAGGGTAGGACTGGGATGTCAGTGGATGGGGCAGTGATATTCACAGGACATGATTTTTGGGCAAGGCTGTGACATCAGTTGTTGAAATTGTTCTGCTTGCTTACTAAATTTTAGTTTATTATTCATTAAAATCTACATTATAGATGGGGAGAGGGGGTCCAATAGGTAACAAGGCCCTATGGGTATAGATGACAAGGGGGGGGGCATGGCACCCATAACTATGTTCCATCCTCTGCTTTCCTCCTATCCCTTGTGTCTATTCCACTCAATACATATATATATATATATATATATATATATATATATATATATATATATATATATATATATATATATATATATATATATATATATATATATATATATATATATATATATATATATATATATATATATATATATATATATATATATATACATATATATATATATATATATACACACAGGTAAGTCATTTCTCTCTCACCCTCCGTCCTCTGATGGCACTTTTATGATCCCTTCTGCCTCCTCCAACACCAACGGACCATCATTGACAGTAGTGATGAGCGAATTTATTCGCCAGCCATGGATTGGCGGCAAAATTCTGAATTTTTAAGGAAAAACGCCCATTGACTTTTAATGCATTTGAAGAAAAAAAGTCAACATAAAAAAAACGCCCATTGACTTTAATGCGTTAGGACAAAAAAGTCTTCATAAGAAAAACGCCCATTGACTTTAATGCATTTGGAGCAAGAAAAATTGTTGCTAGTGTAAAAATTGTTGCGCGTAAAAATGCCTACTGACTTCAATGCGTTTTGTGAGATTTCAGGACAGATTCGCTCATCACTAATTGACAGTTCTCACCCCTTTATACCACCACCCGGGGAAAGAAGCCAAAGAACAGGTGAGAGGAAAAAAGACAGACATAGAGGAGGGGAATGAGACAGAGACAGGAAAGATTTTCCTTTCCCTGTCTCTGTCTCACTCCTCTCCTTGATGTCTGTCTTTTCTGTCCTTTTTGCTCTCACCTGTTCTTTCCTTTGGTGGTGGAATAAAGGAGTGAGAACTGTCAATGTTGGAGGAGGCAGAAGGGAGCATAAAAGTCCTATCAAAGGATGGAGGGTGGGAACAGGCTGTTTATAAGGTTATGATATACAATTTGGCACAGAGAGAAATGACCAACCTGTAGATATTTATATATTTGGATATTTGAATAGGATACCTGGTGGGAGTCAAGTTGCTTGGAGATGCTGTTTAGTATTCCTTTACACCTTCTCACTGTCTGGAATCACCAGCAAAGTGAGAACATTTTACAAGGAACAGCAATAAAAGCAAAGGATTTTATATATTTATTGAATATATTATTGTATTCATATTGCGGAAGACACAGGCTGTGCCGTTAAAAAATAACAACGGAGACAGGAGCCCGGGGGAACGGCAAGGTCGCTTGATTAAATGCACCATAAAATAATTCGCCTACTCGAAATAAGTAAAGAGCTGATCCTTCAAAATAAAGTCGTATTGCACCAGGTTCCTTTTTATATCTCCTCTTGTCACAAACAAAGCAAAGACGGCGGTAAAGTTTGGCTGTCGTGGAAGCTGAGTGGGAGAGTCACGGATAGAAAGACTTCATTTATACAGAAACTGCAACAGAAAAAAAAACGATTTCTTATTATTATTTCAGAGAGAAAAGCTCAAAGGCAGCTTGTCGGTGACCTCAGTCCTTTTTTTTGAAAGACCAGTAGGATAGAGAGAGAGAGAGCTAAAGCTTTCCTTTAGTTAGTGATCTGTTAGTAACCCTCAGTCCCTCAATGACGTTAGGGAAGGCCCATAGGGAGGGGATGAGTCAGAGACAAGGAAGCATTGAGATTGCTTGAACAACCATTAGCACGTCATTGGTAATTCCAGCGACACCTTTCACATTCGTGGCATTTGTCTAAATGTGCTCTACTGAAAGGCTGCTGATAGTATGTTTTATTAAAGGCACTGGCACCGGCTCTTGCAGATGGCAGTTGGGAAAGCTTGACCGATCGCTAGCTTGTGATGCCAACTTCATAAAGTTACCCGCGGAATGCATATGGATTGAGGCTGAGGGAAAAAATGTACCAACCTCAAAACAAATACTAACGTATTGTCCATACATATACAGGTATGGGACCTGTTATCCACAATGCTCTGGACCTGGGGTTTTCTGGATAACTAATTGTTCTGTAATTTGAATCTTCTACTAGAAAATTAATTAAGGGGCACATTTACTTAGATCGAGTGAAGGAATAGAATAAAAAATACTTCAAATTTCGAAGTATTTTTTTTGGCTACTTCGACCATCGAAGTGGCTACTTCGACCTTCGACTTCGAATCGAACGTTTCGAACTAAAAATCGTTCGACTATTCGACCATTCGATAGTCAAAGTACTGTCTCTTTAAAAAAAAAACTTCGACCACCTACTTCGCCACCTAAAACCTACCGAGCACCAATGTTAGCCTATGGGGAAGGTCCCCATAGGCTTTCTAGCCAATTTCTGATCAAAGGAAAATCGTTCAATCGATTGATTAAAATCCTTCGAATGGTTCAATTCGAACGATTATTCCTTTGATCGATATTCTAAGTCGAAGGATTTAACTTCGATGGTCGAATATCGAGGGTTAATTAACCCTCGATATTCGACCCTAAGTAAATGTGCCCCTAAATAAACCCAATAGGCTGGTCTTGCTTCCAATAAGGATTAATTATATCTTAGTTGGGATCAAGTACAAACTACTGTTTTATTATTACAGAGAAAAAGGAAATAATTTTCAAAAATGTGGATTATTTAGATAAAATTGAGTCTATGGGAGACATCCTTTCCATAATTCTGAGATTTTTGGATAACGGGTTTCCGGATACTGGATCCCATACTTGTATATATACATCATTCTCTACCCCAGTGCCCAGTGGAGCTTACAATTCCTGTTAGTTACAGTACATACAGTATCGTTAGTTTTCCAAGGAGCCAATGAAGCTGTTTCGGGAGAAAACTGGAGGAGATGGAGGGAACCCACCCACATGCAAAAGGTGCCCTTGCTGTAATTGAACCTAAGACACCAGCAGAGTAGGGTTATCATAGCCGGTAAAATAGTGGAAAAGGTTGGGGCTAATTTGCACACTTTCTGCCCATATTCCTGCTCAATCTTACCTTTTCATCTGGATCTCCATGATTCGCCCATCAACATACCTCCCAACATTTTGGAAATAAAAAGAGGGACAAAAAAGTTGCCGCAAAAGTTTTGACCACGCCTATTTTGTGGCCACACCCCCAAATTACCATGTTTGTTTTACAAAAAATTGGCAGGTTATGAATGTTTGAACATTTTTCTGTGTTTTTTTCCCAGTTATTACAGTTTTGCTAATGATGGTGAATTGCCCTTTAAGCTGTGAGTCTAACTTCACCCAAGGGACCTGTTATCTTATATTGTTACAATTACTTATTTGCTTATCTCGAAATTGTTACAAAAGTATCTTATCTGCTGCGGTGGCTGTTCTTGGCTCTCTACCGAAAGTCAATTAAGTTAGAAACTTTGTTTCTTTTTCTGGCTGTTCACTGCAGAGAAAATTGGGACTTTCCAGTACAAACGAGGGACTGTGGGTTGAGCTGTCAAAAGACACTAAAGTCAATGGCCGTTAAAATGATTTTGATGCATGTCAATTTTGACGCCGCGGCAATTTTTATATGCGCACCTATTTTGTCCGAATGCATTAAAGTCAATGGGCTTCCGAAGTATTTTGAGGCGCAGCAATTTTTATGTGAACGACTATTCTGACGAGCGGCCAAATATTTTTGACGCAGGCAGATTTTTCACCGGCACATTTGTGCCACAGTTTTGCGAATTTATTAGTTGGTGGCGAAACGTGGAAATTCGCTGCAAATTCGCACCTGTCGAATTTCTTCGCCCATTAATGTATATATAATGTACCCTCAGCTGGACAGTTTCAGCTAAATCGACTAGCAGAAATCAGAGAGGTTACCCCTCTCGTTGTGATTGGTGCATTTTATGACTGTTCTGCGCATGTGCCAGCTGTCAATAGTGAGGGGATGAGCTGAGGTATAGTGTCCTTATAATATATATATATATATTGCACTTCTGGAGGTACCTGCACTCTTACTTCTTAGTTCGTTAGTGGGTGCTTGGTCAAGTATTGCATGTATTTTTCAAGATGGACCAGCATTATGGAGTGCTGGTCCATCTTGAAAAAGAAAAAAAAAATTATATACTTGTGCTCTGATAAACTTCAGTCACTGTTTACTGCTGTACTGCAAGTTGGAGTGATATCACCCCCCTCCCTTTTCCCCCCAGCAGCCAAACAAAAGAACAATGGGAAGGTAACCAGATAGCAGCTCCCTAACACAAGATAACAGCTGCCTGGTAGATCTAAGAACAACACTCAATAGTAAAAGCCAAGTCCCACTGAGACTGATTCAGTTACATTAAGGGCTAGTCCACACGGGGAGATAGCAATGCGTTTGCGGTCGCGGCGACAAAGCGCCGCGACAGTCGCCGCGACCGGCGCAGGCGACAGTTTTGTATGGGCGCCTATGTAAAAACGCCTGTGCTAACCACACGAGGCGATGCGCTTTTCAACAGTCGCCTGAAAAAGCCTGGCGAGGCATTTTCAGGCGACTGTTGAAAAGCGCATCGCCTCGTGTGGTTAGCACAGGCGTTTTTACATAGGCGCCCATACAAAACTGTCGCCTGCGCCAGTCGCGGCGACTGTCGCGGCGCTTTGTCGCCGCGACCGCAAACGCGTCGCTATCTCCCCGTGTGGAATAGCCCTAAGTAGGAGAAACAACAGCCTGCCAGAAAGTAGTTCCATCTTAAAGTGCAGGCACAAGTCACACGACTGGGGGCAGCAGGGAAACTGACACTATGTCTAGCCCCATGTCAGATTTCAAAATTGAATATAAAAAAATCTGTTTGCTCTTTTGAGAACTGGATTTCAGTGTAGAAGTCTGCTGGAGCAGCACTATTAACTGATACATTTGAAAAAAAAACAACATGTTTTTCCATGGCAGTATCCCTTTAAGGACGGCAGGTTGGCTGCTCTTTCCATGGAGTCACAGTAAAGACCAGAGGAGGGCTCCTTTGCTGAATGGGATGGCTGCCCAGTTTGGGAAGGGATATCTGATTAATGATTCATCAATAGTGATGGGCGAATTTATTCGCCAGGCACGAATTTGTGGCGAATTTGCGCTATTTGCCGCGTCAAAAAAATTTCAGAAAAAATGGACGCCGGCGTCGAAAACGGACTCCGGCATAGAAAAACGTCCATCAGCGTCAAAAGCGGACGCTGGCGTCAAAAAGGAGACACGGTTTTTTCGCATATTCGCCCATCACTATTCATCAATCTAAAAAAAGGGAAAATTAGTCCATAAATGAGTCTCCAATGGGTTAAAAGTGTAATGTTTAGGCAAGTGGCGTGTGGGTATGAGCTGGTATAACACACAGAGCTCATCTGTTTGTGCCAGTATAAACTGGCAGGCGCCTCCTGCAACTTGTTGTTTGTAATCATTACATCTGATGCAGAGTTTTTTTTTTCTGTTGTTGTTGTTGTTGTCTTAGGAACAGCAGATCCAAAACACACCAACTTCTTGGATTTAAGAACTTGTTATGAAATGAGCAAATGAACTAGGTTTTATTTAGTTAATGTTTGTTTCTTAAAGGGACCACCACCTGGCTCATGTCACATCTGGAGGCTTAGCGAAGCACAAAGGTAAGGGTAGTAAGGATATTACTATAGTAGAACATATAGTCGGTCTGCCCTTAAAGGAGAAGTAAAGTCTAAAATAGAATAAGGCTAGAAATGTTGTATTTTGTATACTAAACATAAACATGAACTTACTGCACCACAAGTCTAATCAAACAAATGATTTATGCTTTCAAAGTTGGCTACAGGGGGTCACTATCTTGTAACTTTAATATACATATTTGCAAGACCAAGACTGTGCACATGCTCAGTGTGGTCTGGGCTGCTTAGGGATCGTCATAAATTATCAAAACAGCACAAGTCAAATAATATCTGCCAGAAGCCGATACAGCAAGACTGATTAAAGGATAAGTAAACCTTAAAAATAAGTGAATGTAAAATTGATGAGGGGGCTATTCTAAGCACTTTTGTAATTTACATTCATTGTTTATTTTGTTTTTATTCCAAGATATTAAAGTGGACCTGTCACCCAGACACAAAAATCTGTATAATAAGTCCTTTTCAAATGAAACATGAAATCCAATTTCTATTTTTTTATTAAAGCATCCATAGCTGTTGTAACCTCATTTAAAAATCTCAGCTGTCAATCAAATATTGTCTGCCCCTCCTCTATGCCATGGGCATAGAGGCGGGGCAGACAATTACTTTCACTTTCCATTCAGCACTTCCTAGATGTCACTGCTCTCCCCACATTCCCCCCGTTCTCTTAACCATTTAATTGTGTTGCCAGGGCATGGGAATGGACATCGGGTCCCCCATTCTGGTGCACAAACATGATTCTGAGATGATACAAGGCTTTCCTTAAAAACAGTGTCCACAAAATGGCTGCTGCCTGCTTGTTATCATTTTGAATTCCCAGACTGAAGGAAACAAGATTCAAATAATTTATACAGTGTAATTAAAGTTCATTTTGCTTGACTAATGTGATAAAATAGGATTTTGAATAATTGTTTTGGGTGACGGGTCCCCTTTAAGAGATAAATGTACTGTGAATATGAATGAATTTTCCCACCAGTCTGACCATCAAGTAGTCAAGGAAGTTGTCAGGAGAAAGAAAGAGGCTGATGTTCTTCTGCTTAGGAAAGATGTGAGAAAGGTTTCTAATTTTATTCCTAAGCAGAAGAACATCAGAGCAGCCTCTTTCTTTCTCCTGACAACTTCCTTGACCACTTGCTGGTCAGACTGGTGGGAAAATGACCAGCAGGTGGCGCTGTTGTAACAAAATTCATTCATATTAACAGCACATGTATCCCTTAATATCTTGAAATTTAAAAATAATAAATAATGAATGTACATTGCAAAAGTGCTTAGAATAGCCCCCTCATCAGTTTTACATTCACTTGGTTTAAAGGTTTACGTATCCTTTAATAATCAGAATATACAGACTGCACTGGGCCCTGTGTTGTCATGTAATCTAATGTGGATTTTATAGTTTTTGTATTGTTTAATACAAACTTTCTCCAACTCTGCAGAACCAGTGGCTGCAGCAAAATAATCCTCCAAATAGAATCCCAGTTTATCGGTTTAAATCTGGCTCCATGATCTCTGTCCCTGCAACTGGAGTTGGAAACAATAAAGGGGATGTAAATGCAAAAATAAAATCCAATACAAATCTCTACACAGTCGCCGACTGCTCTACAGGGAAACAAACAAAACTGCTTGAGTTCTGCATGGCTGGGAAGTAAGGCGGGGGCTCCCCCTGCTGTTCATAAGTATGATTGTCTCCCTGCAGAGCAGTTAGGGACAGTCTGACAATTCCTATCCACAGCAGTAAATGAAGGGAGAATTTATTTTTCATTAAAGAAAGTAAAAATTGGATTTTATTTGTTTGCCTTTACATGCCATTTAACCACTAACCTGATCAAATAACTCTATACAGAATATAGTACATGTAAGGGACAACGCAGGAGCAGGTTTTTAGTTACTCCAGTACCATGGACAGCGACAATCCAGATATTCTGTAGATCAGAGCTTCCCAAAGTTTCTTTTACCCCTACATTCACAGGTAGAAAGTGTTGGGGATCCACACAAGCAGGAAATAAGTTTGTAGACGCTGCCAAACGTTGGCCGTATATTGCAGCTCCGCAAAGACTGCAGAAAAGTCTGGTTAACACCTGCTTGGAAGCCACTGGGAGCAACATCAAATGTTGGGGGGGGGTGCTGATTATCAAGGTTGAGGATCATTAGAGTCTAATATTATTCTACCTACAGTTGACAAATTAAAGCTTGTTGCTAATGACAACTGCACTGATGCAAACCTATCCGGGGGTTAGTAAATGCACCCTCTGGACTTCTGCATATGTGAGAACAGCTATAAGCATAATGAGCAGTTATGGTATAGCACAGCCATTATAACTGCCATTCCCATCCATCTGTGCAACCGTAGATGTAACCACTAAGGGAACACCCTAATGCATAGGTGCTACTTCGTGGCAGGCTGTCCATTTGATATTGTTACTAAGGTAAAACCATGTTGCCTACAGTTTTGAGCAGAAGGTACAGAAGCTAAGGAAATACCCTAAAGCATAGGTGCTACTTCATTGGCAAGCTGTCCTTTTGATATTATTACTATGGGAAAACCATGTTGCCTTCAATGTTGAGCAGAAGATAGAGAAGCTGCTCACTGAGCAGGACAATGGACTCACTGAGGGAGCAAGGAGTGGACACCCCCAGGCCTCATCAACCCTTAACATAATTCCCATCTTCTTAATTTTCTTAATCCTAACCACAGAGGCAAGAGTGGCAGAACACATTGATGGGCCTTGAGGTGGAAGACTAGGCCAGGCTCTACGGGGCCACAGACTGCTCCTGCAAATCAGGTCTCACAGGGTCTGTAAAAGTGGCTCTAAAATCAACCAGCTGTCAAACCTGGCATAGTTTCTTGATTTGCTGGATTGCCGAAAATAATGAACATACTTATAATATATTACATAATACTGAGTAAATAAAGGGATATAATACTTGTCTTCCACCTAACCGCAAATGCTTCAAGATCTTCTGAAACCCTTTCCGGACACTGATTAACACGTGTTACTTCCTTGCCTCGCAATTGAAGAAGATGGTAAATGGAAAATGGCAACATGCCCATGTCTTTCTTACTTGCATAAATAACTTGGAGACAAATTAATAGTGGAAGCCAAGAAAGCATTCTGAAAATGTATTTTTGAAATGTTTTGTTCTTGGGAAAGAAGGGGTGGGTAGGGAATGGGGGTGGCATGGCTGCTTCTGGGTGATCTCTCTGCCAAGAAGAAAAGAAAAGCAGAACGTGTGCCTGATAATGTTCTCTTTCTTTGATCAAAACACTTGGGGCAAAATGGAATTTCATCCTTAGGGCACAAATAAGTGTTTGCACTTCTGTAACTGTTATACTCCTTTAACTAACATTAACAACTCTAATAAAGTTGAATACTGTTCGACAAGCCATTCACCAGTAGAGCCATTTGTTGGGCAAGGCCTTCAATTATTGGATCCATGTCAAGTCGGACTGTTCTGATCATTTGTCTCTTGGGCCAATGACTAGATCACAAGGGACGTCTGTGTAGGCCCAATGGAAGAAACTGCATCCATGAACCAATGCTATTTTTTATCCTTCCTGATTAAAGTTTGACTATACAGGTATGGGACCTCTTATCTAGAATGCTCGGGACCTGGGGTTTTCCGGATAATGGATCTTTCTGTAATTTGGGTCTTCATGCCTTAAGTCTACTAGAAATTAATTTAAACATTAAATAAACCCAATAGGCTGGTTTTGCTTCCAATAAGGATTAATTATATCTTAGTTGGGATCAAGTACAAGCTACTGTATTATTATTACAGAGCTAAAGGAAATCATTTTTTAAAATTTGGATTATTTGGATAAAATGGAGTCTATGGGAGACAGCCATTCCGTAATTCGGAGCTTTCTGGATATCGGGTTTCCAGATAAGGGATCCTATACCTGTACTATATATATATATATATACAATTCTTAATGAATTAGATGAAAGTTGAGTGTTGAGTTGAGTGTAGTACTCGCCATACCATAGATGTCTTTGGCCAGCTTATAAATATTGCAATATATGGACAAACAATCCCTGTTTTGTTTAAAGGGTAAGGTATTTTTTAGTAGCTTAAAGGGATCCTGTTATCGGAAAACATGTTTTTTTCAAAACGCATCAGTTAATAGTGCTGCTCCAGCAGAATTCTGCACTGAAAAAAAAACCCAGATTTTTTTATATTGAATTTTGAAATCTGACATGGGGCTAGACATTTTGTCAATTTCCCAGTTGACCCTGGTCATGTGACTTGTGCCTGCACTTTAGGAGAGAAATGCTTTCTGGCAGGCTGCTGTTTTTCCTTCTCAATGTAACTGAATGTGTCTCAGTGAGACATGGGTTCTTACTATTGAGTGTTGTTCTTAGATCTACCAGGCAGCTGTTATCTTGTGTTAGGGAGCTGCTATCTGGTTACCTTCCCATTGTTCTTTTGTTTGGCTGCTGGGGGGGGGAGGGGGTGATATCAGTCCAACTTGCAGTACAGCAGTAAAGAGTGATTGAAGTTTATCAGAGCACAAGTCACATGACTTGGGGCAGCTGGGAAATTGACAATATGTCTAGCTCCATGTCAGATTTCAAAATTGAATATAAATAATTCAGTTTGCTCTTTTGAGAAATGGATTTCAGTGCAGAATTCTGCTGGAGCAGCACTATTAACTGATTCAATTTGAAAAAATTTTTTTTTCCATGACAGTATCCCTTTAAAGCATAGTATTTAATGTCTCTAAAATTTTCCCTGCAAGAATGCTACATTTTCAAAGGAAAAGTGATAAAAATCAGCTTTTTTTCCCCCAGTACATTAAATGGAATTAATATACAATAAAGTTTGTAGAAAACCTTTCAGCCCACAGAGGTGCCATATCTCGCAGTACTGGAGTGTTTGCTTCTATTTTCTAAGTTCCCTTCAGAGAATTTCAATAGGCCTCTACTTAGGGCGCTCAATTTAGCAGCCAAGTTTAAACCTCAAAGCGACTTTATTATATTTAGGAACCGAATGAGTCTAATAACACAGCTCTAAAAATAATCTTATTTTGTAAATAGTCACAGTAGCAACAGATTTTACTTGCTCTGCGAATGGCACGCCAGATTATATGCGTTCTGCTGAAATAAAAGCCACATTTTTCTTCCGTGGAGAACCCTATAAGCTTTGCAATTCACAAACAAGCTCATTTATAAATAGATCACAGGTAGAGTCCAACTGGTTTGAAAATTTTGTGAAACCGCAGAATTTCGATGAAATTTCGGCAGAGGCATTGGAGTCAATGGGAAGAAGTCTGTGCCTTTTTTTTTTTTGGTGTAAAAATTGCAACTATGCATAGGGAAATTTTAATAATGATCTTGGTGGGTTGTATCCTCAAATGCAGAAAAACATTTTTTTTTCATGAAAACAAAACACATGGTGGCATTCTAATAATAAAAGCAGTTTTCCTGTGTCTTTTCCTTCTGCAATTTTTTTTTATTTTGGACAATTCAAGATGCAAGGATGAAATTCTTACCCGAATTCACACACATTTTCACAGTAGGTGAATTTTGCACCAAAACTTTACGGTGAAAAAGTTATCTATCTATATCTATCTCTATAGCTATCTATCATCTCTCTCTGTCCGTCTGTCTGTCCATCAGTTTGTCTATCTATCATCTATGTATCCAGGGTGGGACTGGGCCAGCGGGATGCTGGGAAAAAAACCGGTGGGCATCTATTTAACCTCTTTTTATTTAGTCTAGAAATAGGGAATGGCCATTAAATAGGCTAAATGTTTAGAAGCAGGAGGGCCCACTGACACCTGGGCCCACCGGGAGTTTTCCTGGTATCCCGGTGGGCCAGGCTGACACTATCTATCTATCAGGGTCGGACTGGGGGGACCGGGGCCCACCGGGACTGTTGCCGAGGGCCCCCCTCCGGCCACCCGTCCCCCCACTGTGACGCGCCGGCTCAGCAAGGAAGCCGCTTGGTGCGCATGCGCAACAGCGCCGCTTGGCGAGCATGCGCAGGCGGCGCTGCTCAGCGCCGATAATTTGTATTTATTTTTTTTAAATATAAATATTTAGAGAGGGGTTCTGGCCCGGCGGGGGCCCATGAGTCCGACACTGCTATCTATCATCTATCCATCCATCTCTCTGTCTATCTATCTATCTATCTATCTATCTCTCTATCTATCTTTCTCTCTCTATATCTATCTAGCTATCTATCTGTCTGTCTGTCTGTCTGTCTGTCTGTCTATCTATCATCTATCTATCTATCTATCATCTATCCATCCATCTCTCTGTCTATCTATCTATCTATCTATCTATCTATCTATCTATCTATCTCTCTATCTATCTTTCTCTCTCTATATCTATCTAGCTATCTATCTGTCTGTCTGTCTGTCTGTCTGTCTGTCTATCTATCATCTATCTATCTATCTATCGATCTATCTATCATCTATCTATCCGTCTATCCATCTATCTATCTATCTATCTATCTATCTATCTATCTATCTATCTATCTATCTCTCTCTCTCTCTGTATCTCTCTCTCTCTCTCTCTCTCTCTCTCTCTCTGTCTGTCTGTCTGTCTGTCTGTCTGTCTATCTATCTATCATCTATCTATCTATCTATCTATCTATCTATCTCTCTATCTATCTCTCTCTCTCTATATCTATCTATCTATCTATCTATCTATCTATCTCGTTGTCTATCTCTCTACCAGCTACCTTTATATTCAGAATGTCAAGTAAGAATGTCAAGCCTGAGGCTTTTCAGCTGGCACTGGGAAGACTGGAGCGCTAACAGAATTATCATGCTCATTAGCAAAATCACATTTTAATGCCAGAAGTCAGGAGCTGTCACTTTGTAAGATAATCGGCATTACAAAAGCAGATTTTATAGGTCTGATCAATCAAAGAGACAGTTCCATTTATGGATGGGAGGGCAAAAACGGAACTACACACTGTGCAGCTAATGGAACAGGGCCCCCTTGGGTCCTGTGGTTGAGAAGATTCGGCAAGAGCCTCTGTTTCACTTAAGCAAAATATTGACTTGTACATTGGCCCACTGGAAGAAGAGCAAAACTTACCGTACAGGAGGACTAAATTGTATCCAGACATTTGGTAAAGATGGTTCCCCATGTCCTACCATGCCACTTTATGTAACTTATAGATAGGTCCTCTGTTTATGACTCATGGACATAATTAATTGTGTAGGGCAACAAACAAACTATGTGATTTTCATCTATAGATTGTAATGCAAGGTTCTCATTAACTCGCTCGCTCCATAAATTGAGCATGTGAAAGATGTGCAAGTTATGGGGCAGGTAAGGTCTTGGATTGGGTCCCTACTTGCTTCGTAGGAAAATAACACACCGGCACATCATGGGTAATGCAAGCATGCTTGACAAACGGGTTACGTCCTGAAATGTTGCATCCGCAATAAACAAGCAAGGATTTTCCTGGTAGCATTACCCTTGATGTGCCGGTGTTTTCTTTTCCTACGTTGTATTTGAGGCTGCCAATTCCTCTATCACCGAGCACCTGGGATTCGCGGTTATTTTGATGGCCAGGGTTTGCGAGGGTAATTCTTCCCTTGTCCCTACTTGCTTCCCCAGTCTAACGTTTATTAATTTTAATGAATGCTGGCAGTGCTGAACTCATGGAGGGAGTGCAGGTCTTAGCGTTTGATTCTGGATTGAAAAGATCTGTGTCCATGGTGCAAAAGTGCAAAAAACATGCAAAAAGACCCGATTTTCCTCCCCTCTGCTGGACAAACCAAAGCAGGCAACAGCAAAGCTGAAACCAGTGACCTACTGAAATGCAGGTCATGTTTAGGTCATGAGCCCCAAAATTCCGGAAATTTGGCTGTGAGCAACCTTTTTTTAATTACCTTAAAGGTATAATGAAAAATTCCTCCTCGTTTTTTTTGTATACAGTGTGTGATATTCTATACATCATTATGCCAATATCTCAGTTGCACCTTGGCACAGCCTTGAAAATATTTGATTAATCCACAAGATGTTGTAATATAATAACGGAAGTGATTATCATTTGTATAAGCTCTGCTGACCTTGGGATGTTTGCAGATGTTCTTATCTCCATTAAGAGCTTAATCAGTTTGTTGTGCGCTTCATATTCTCTTTAATGCTGCCCAATAAAGCAGTTTCATTGCATCAGGATGTAATATTTCCATAGCCTATTTTTAAGGAAAATATCACATTTAAAGGAAAAGGAAAGTCTGTTTGCACTTGGGGGTGCCAAATGTTAGGCAAATGTTATTGACTTAACTGAAACCCCGGGCCGGTGCTCCGATCAGCAGAAAACCTCACCAGCCCAGGGTTTTTCTAGCAAGCACCATGGTGAGACCTTCTTCCAGCATCTTCTTTCTTCAAATTTCCATGGGCAATCGCATGCGCAGTAGAACTTAATAGCCAACTTTTTAGTTAAAGTTCGGCTTTTCGTTCTACTGCGCATGCGCAACCGTGTGAAGGAAGACGGAAGATGATCTCTCCGTGGTGCTCACTGGTATAACCCCAGGCTGGTGCAGGTTTCTGCCGATAGGAGCACCGGCCCAAGGTTTCAGGCAAGTCAATACAATCACTTGGGGGTGCCTAACATTTGGCAACCCCAAGTGCAAACAGACTTTCCATCTCCTTTAAGGAAAGACTGCTTCATATCCATCCAATTTTCGCTTTGCCCACCCCTGTCCTTTTAGTTGTCCTTGTAGTTGACCAAAGACATAATTTGAGATGCAAATGAATTCACCAATGAGACTGTTGATAATGAAGACACTTTGTTTTTGCTGAAACTGAAGGCCTTTATTTAAAAATATATAGTATCATGGAATCATCAAGTCATCAGGTTGACATCAGGTTGATAGGCAATAGATATGAATGTTTCTTGGAGGGCTTTGTTTCTGCTAATCCCTTGTCACCTCGTCAAAAAGAATTTAAGGAAATGTTTCTCCTAAATGCCATATCTTGGCATGGTCTTGCACAAGGGCCAACCACCCTGCCTGACACAGAATAATATAAAAGTGGCATATCAGGTGGCTTGGAGAACCCCCTAAAAGATGTGTCTTAGTGTTAATGTGTTATCGTTAGTGGATCTATAGAGACTTCCAGTGGTGTAGTGTAATGTCCGTTTGTAATATAAACAACATGACAGGTGAAATATGAGAACAACCATGTGCAGTTTGCAACTGTAACATCCATGCGACTCTGTAAATGTGTGCAATATATTGTATGTTGTATGGCATAAAGTATGGACTATACACTTCTCTGGCTTCCCAAATAGCACAAGTAATGGCATCATAGTTTCCTGGCCATGATCACAAGCACAAGAGCTAAAGTGGAACACCCACTGGCTTTGAGGGAATCAAATGCTAATGCAGTTATTAACATTATGTGCCAGACATGATGCCATTCTAGCTTGTGGAAATTGCATCCAGCACAAGTTACAAGTAATTTGCCAAATTTGATATTGGTGCATCTATGTGGTCCCAAATTAGTGTGCACCTTCACACGTTTCATTACACTGGAATTATGATGGGGAATATGCTGCATTGTGGGTCAAAAAGATGGCAATTTGTGTCCAAAAATTGTACTTTGTTCTGTGAGTTGGTAACTGAAGCTTCAGATCTCCTCCAACTATTTGGAGCAAGGAATGTTCTTCAGGGAAGAACTGGGCAGAGGCTGGCATGTGTGGGTAAAGCGCACTGAATCACACACCCAAAATCTGATCTCAGTTTGTGCAACAAAACAATAACTATTTGCTGGATGTTACATAATCTCTCTGTTGGTACTATTCAGATAGTGCAGCCATCAATCACTTCACAGATACTTCAGACAATGTCATACCTTTAATGATGTTATTCAGGCCATGCAGTTGGAAACACCCAGAGATAGTGCTCACTAAAGGCCCCCATACACGGGCCGATAAAAGCTGCAGACAGACCGTGTCGGGAGCTTATTGGCCCATGTGTGGGGCCATCCGACGGGCGTCCCCGGTCGATATCTGCCTGAAAGTTGGCCAGATGCCAGTCGGGCAGGATAAAAAATCCCGTTGGATGGCAGATGCATCTTTTTGTTGATGCGGTCCCAAGATCCGACCGCCCCATATGGCCTCCATTCTGATCTGATCTTTGGGTCCTAGGGTCCACGATCGGATCAGCCGATATCACCCAGCTCAATGTGGGCATATCGGGGAGATATCCGCTCGTTTGGTGACATCGCTCATGGCCACCTTTACAGTTGAATTAGCCTTGGTGCAAATGAATGAAAGCTCAAAAGTGGTGTCTTATGGTGGTCATACACTGGCAGGTTAAAGCTGCAGATATCGGTCCTTTAGACCAATTCGGCAGCTTATCTGCCCGTGTATGGAGGCTTCCGATATCCACAATATCAATCAGGAAGGTTTAATTTTTCAGGCGATCGACCTGTCAGAGTCCATTGCTTCTCCAATCTTTCGTATAAAGCCCTGCCGTTGGTGAGCATATTGGGGGAAGATCCACTCGTTTGCCAATGTCTCCAAACGAGCGGATCTTATAGTGTATATATAGCGCTATATAAATAAATGATGATGATGGTGTATGGCCAGCTTTACTCCAGGTATTTCCGATGCCTGAACCTAACCACTTTAGTCCCTATACTAGCGGGTGACACCCAGGGTACTAACACTTCTGGCCACCTTGACTTCTCATCCTCTCACTCCTAGAGTGAGCTCCTACATGAATAAAAAATTGTATGATAATTTGGAAAGTATAAAAAATGATAGCATTATTTGAATGTGAATGTGCAAATAATGACTATTCCTAATAAAGGAAGAGGCTTTTATAGTTTGTAATACAATGTGTCTTTTACCAACAGAGTGTAATGGAGAGGTGGCATACACTGTTACACCCTGCAAGATGGGATCAATAGCTGCCTTGAGGAATTAAATACAGAATAAATACATTGGGTGCTCATATATCCTTGGTCTTTATGTGGCCTACATTATGCTAATGTGTTGGCTGGAACTCTGCCCGATTACAAGGCCCCATGCCAGCATCGCTGGAACATAATATTGATGCCAAACATGGCTTTACACGGGTAAAATACAGATAACCGCAGATGATATTCCTGCTGACAGCACTGACACATGTTTTTAATGGAACACAGACGCCGTTCCCTAACAAGTCTTTTGCTAAGTATACAAACTGGAATGTAATGAGTCATATTTTAATGCTTCCTCCATAACTGAAGGACAGGCTCATAATTATATCTGATTGACGGAGCTAGCGGGGGTTACATTTCTTCCTGTAGTAGCTGCTGATAATCTTTAAATGATGCTTCTTATTTAAAGAGGGAAATTCACAGTTTCAGACAGGACTTCAGAAGGGACTAGAAAACCTAAACTCCACCTGCCCCCTCAGCTGACATCAGACATCCGGGATAATATCCCACCAATGAAAAGTTATGGGATTGGGAGCCAGCTGTAGAACACAAAGGAAAAGTATTGTGAACTACAGTGAGCAGTGGTGACCCCAACCTAACCCCCACCAGAAGTAGTGGCCCAAGTTTTTTGGTAGCCCAACAAATCAGACCCTTGATCTCTTGGGTTTCAGGCCAACCTATGTATGACTAAATGTCAATGTTCAAGTGACACTATCTAGGTTTAGATACAACACTAAGCCATGCCATTAGAGGAATATAGTGATAAGAAATACATCCAGTGTAAAGCGAAGCTAAGGCAGCTTATAAAAATTTGTATCAGGTCTAGTAACTTATACCAAACAATTAGACATCACCAGTAAATTATATCTGCTTGTTGCTATGGGTTAAAAGACCTGGTCCCGATTTCATGAGTTTTATCACACTAAATGCAGTAGATGAACCCAAGTGGAACTGCTGCCAGGGACAAAAGAGACCTCTGAACATAAAAAAGGTGTTGAATACAGGGCTCCCTAGTTCCTGTGTCCTCTGTGCTCCTCAGCTTGCATGGTCTAAATGAGGCACCAGCTAGGGGCATTCCTGTAGATGCTGCTCATTCTAAGAGTCTCAGGGTGCCGTGTAGGGTGCAAAAAAGAGGTCACTCATTCATACAGTATAGTTTGCACTTTCTCCATTGTTTGTAAATGAGGCCCAGTGTCATCCAAGTCACCTTTCAGGTTAATATCCCATAGACAGAATATACTCAACAGATTCTCCTGCAATGAAAATATGACAAGGATTTTGTGTTCCCAGCTTCATTGGTTTCTTTGCCACATTAGTGGCTGCTACAACATCTTCTGTATGGTCTACCTTTAAAGGGCATGTAAAGGCTAAAAAATAAAATCCCATTTTTACTTTCTTTAATGAAAAAGAAACCTATCTCCAATATACTTTAATAAAAAAAATCTGTACGGTTTTTATAAGAAACCTGCTTGTATGCAGTGACATTCTCCCTTCATTTACTGCTGTGGATAGGAATTGTCAGACGATCCCTAACTGCTCTGCAGGGAAACAATCATACTTATGAACAGCAGGGGGAGCCCCCGCCGTACTTCCCAGCCATGCAGAACTCAAGCAGCTTTGTTTATGATGATCCCTAAGCAGCCCAGACCACACTGAGCATGTGCACAGTCTTAGTCTTGCAAAGATGTTTAACAAAGTTACAAGACGGTGACCCCCTGTGGCCAACTTTGAAAGCATAAATAATTTTTTGATTAGGCTTGTGGTGCAGTAAGTTCATGTTTATGTTTTGTATACAAAATACAGCATTTCTAGCCTTATTCTATTTTACACTTTACATGCCCTTTAAGAGATTATCTGTAGTTTAAAAGGGAGCAATCAATCCTGTATGTTTTTTGTTTAAATCTTTATTCATCAACTAATCAAATGGAAACAGTTTCAAGATGATTTTATTGCACCTCCTCTACACACCCAGCTTCTATAAAACAAAAGGAGGACAGCTGATTACAGTTGCATTGGGATAAGCACCACATTATATATCTGATACTATGGCCAGCAAGTCTCTTTTATTACCATTTTTTTCAGATGAAAATAAATGTCCATGTTGTCTAATTAAAGCAGCTTTACGCTTTCGAGGACAACACATTCTATGTCTGCACACAACCGATGCATGGCATTCTTGGGTCTTCAGACTGTGGCCCTTTGTGTGGGCATCGAAAGCCAAGACACATGCTTCCCCTATGCAAAAGAAAAATGTTCAGAAGGCTCAATGCCATTAAATATCTTTGATCTGTTTGCCAGATATATAAAATTGGGGGAGAGCCAGACAAGCTTCATAGGAAGGCCCATTGTAAGAAGCTCAGGTTTTCATTTCTTTTCTAACTGTACGAATAAGAGAAAAAATAACACATACGTTTACTCTTCCTGACGTTAAAAGTTTGATAAGTTTGAAAAATTTACTTTATTCTTTCTATATACCGTAAGCAGCTACTTGCATCTTGGAAAATGATCAATAGCAAGACCCCATTTTTTCTCAAACAGTGTAAATTAAAGACCTCTGCATGGGATTATCTTGCTCATGTTTAAAAGAAATGGTTATTTGATATAGACTCATCTTTTCTCCCAAAAATGGGATGATATCCCAATGTTACTGGGGCGATATACAAATATTAGCTTTACAAAGGAAGTCCTTGTCCTTGTGTGTTCCTTGTTTATTCTGGCTGTCTGGTTTTGATATAATAGGCAAGGTTCCTACACAATTGCCTCTAGTTCAGTGATCCCCAACCAGTAGCTCGTGAGCAACATGTTGCTCTCCAATCCCTTGGATGTTGCTCTCAGTGGCCTCAAAGCAGGAGCTTATTTTTGAATTCCTGGTTTGGAGGCAAGTTTGGTTGTATAAAAACTAGGTGCACTGCCAAACAGAGACTCAATGTAGGTTGACAATCCAAATAGGGGCTATCAAATGGCCAATCACAGCCCTTACTTGGCAGTCCAATAACATTTTTCATTCATGTGTTGCTCCCCAACTCCCTTTACTTCTGAATGTTGCTCACGGGTTCAAAAGGTTGGGTATCCCTGCTCTAGTTGCACACAGTGTTGGACTCGGACACCAGGGGCCCACCCAAAAACCTTACACCAGGGGCCCACCAAGAAAATTTAGACCAGGGGCCCACTCTCTATTATTCTCCCTCTCCTCACTCAACCTCTATTCTCCTAGCCTCTTTAGTTATTCATACTATAACCTATTATTCCATCTATTTAGCCTCTTTGTTCTATTTGGCCATGAAATAGGTCAAATGTTTAGGAGCACAAGGGCCCACTGACACCTGGGCCCACCGGGAGTTTTCCTGGTATCCCGATGGGCCAGTCCGACACTGGTTGCACATATTTTATAAGAGGGAGGTTTAAGCGACATCAAGTTCTACTCTTTGACCAAGGGTAGTAGATTCTGCCTTCTTATCATGGCTGTTCTTGCTATCTGGTCTTGCTACCCTTGTCTGCCACTGACTTTGTCTGCTGAACCATGGCACAAATATCATTGTCAAGGTCAATATGATATGTTACTCAGTCGTGTCTAGTTACGTACTTAATAAAAGACATGGTTGATAAAAGAACATTAGGTTGTATCAAGTTCAATCTTTGGTCCACATAATTCCCAGCACTCTTCTATTAGGTCCATGAGGAAGTCAAAAAAGGCATCTATATTAATTGCTCTCCAGTTTGAATCTTCATGTAGGCCAACCTGTCTTCATAGCTGAAATCTAGAGCCTTGATCAGTTTATTTTAGTTTAGTTACACATTACAAAATGTACAAATTTACAAATACAGGTATGGGACCTGTTATCCAGAATGCTCGGGACCTGGGGTTTTCCGGATAACGGATCATTCCGTAATTTGGATCTTCATGCCTTAAATCTACTAGAAATTCATCTAAACATTAAATAAACCCAATAGGCTGGTTTTGCTTCCAATAAGGATTAATTATATCTTAGTTGGGATCAAGTACAAGCTACTGTTTTATTATTACAGAGAAAAAGGAAATCATTTTTAAAAATTTGGATTAATAGGATAAAATGGAGTCTATGGGAGACAGCCATTCCATAATTTGGAGCTTTCTGGATATCGGGTTTCCAGATAAGGGATCCTATACCTGTATCTTGAAATCTAGACAAACTGTAGATTGAAAATTGCTTAGAAGAGCGCTCGGAACAATTTTACACTTGTTGTAAAGGTTTATATTTCCCTTATATTACTAGAAAAATATAGTTAAATTACCTCCCATCAATTTTTTCAAGATCGTAAAATCTATAAAATCAAGAATGTTCCAGTGCATTATACTCCCCTAAAAATAGAATAATGTGCTATTTTGAGCTGCTTTAATAAAAATTTCTGGAAAAACTCAAACTCATCCATTTTACATACTGCAGGCTGGTTGCCACGGCTCTCAACACATTCCAATTGGAACTAATCAACAAGTAGTTGAACCTGATAGGGAACCACATACTTTATTTGCTTGTGTTAATGCAGAACTTTGATTGGCTCCTCCCACTTAGGATATGCCCACCACTAATTTGAACCATAGATCAATAACAAGGAGAGTGTTTCAATAAAAGCCCATTTTTAAAGACTTATATTATTCATAATTACTTACAAGATTAGATTAGCATTTTGAATTTTGCTATACAGTATGTCCCCTTCAAGGTGCTGCTTTACTACACCTGATCATGAAAAAATATGTTGGCACGGCCGGATTAAAAAGGTTAATGATTCCTTTATTATATAGATATTTGCTCGGTTCTGGGTATTCTGGAAGAACTCGACCACCATAATAAAAAAAAAAAATTGAAGCGGAGAGAGAAAGCAAGAAAAATAGAGAAATAAGTGAAGAAAGACAGGGAGTGGGAAAATAGAGGGTTTTTAATTAACAAGTTCTATCGAGAAACATTTTTTTCAAGCTTTCAAGAGTGACTCATAGATCTGTAATTTGAGTTTGCCAGTGGCCAGGAAAAGGAAGGGGGAGGATAGGGAGGCTTAATAAGGACTTAAATGAGCAGAAACAAAATGTATTGCTTAGGCAGGGATGCTTTAGAAAATGTCTTGTATCCAGTGTCCAGTCTTAATTGTGTTCTCTGCTATGAAAAGTTCATGTTTGAAGGCAAGGAACTATACTATGAAGGTTTTCTTTACACAAAAAAAAACCCCCTAAAGTTAAAAAAAGAAAGAAATAATGCAGTCAAGATAGAAAGAAACAAAAACAGAAGCCTCCTCTGATTCATTTGTTTTCAATATTGAAGATTTCACATAAGTAAATGCACAATTTGGTTTACTTAAAGGCAAATGAAGCAAATCGTCCATTGTAGATAAAATTCAGTGGGGCTCATTTATCAACACTGGGCAAATTTGCCCATGGGCAGTTACCTATAGCAACCAATCAGTGATTAGCTTTTTGAAGCCAGCTACAAGTAGAACAATGAATTTAGCAATCTGATGGTTGCCATGGGTTACTGCCCATGGGCAAATTTGCCCAGTATTGATAAATGACCCCCCAATGTGTTTTTCGTATCTACTTAGCTATGCTAGTATGAGGCTTTTCTGTATGTAGATCCTTTTATAAATGAGGAAACTGCCAATTCCAATAAACTGCCAGTTGCTAGTGATTGACTAGAGCTTGGGAAATGATTGGGCTGCGCCACTTTTTCTTTTTCTAAGGCTAATTTTGGAGACATCAGGGCAGTAATTTGGACATAAAATGACTTGACAGCTACACAAAAAAGCAGTGTATGTAAGTTAATATGCAAGGTAGGGGGATCTGTTATCCAAAACCCCATTTTACAGAATTACAGAAAGGCTGTCTTCCATAGACTCCATTTTCTCCCAATCCCATATTTTGAAAAATTATTTATTTTTACTCTGTAATATTAATAAGACAGTACCATGTACTTGATTCAAACTAAGATATAATTAATCCTTATTGGAGGCAAAACCAGCCAATTGGGTTTATATAATGTTCACATGATTTTCTAGTAGACTTACTAATTACAGAAAAACCATAGCTACTTCTAGTTGGCTGACCGGCGTTTGCTCTCCATGTCCTGCAGGTTTCTGCACGTGTCCAAGCCAACGTTGTCACGTAGCCCAGCGTGCGTCCTGATGCACACAGTAATGACATGACCTGTTCAGTAGCGCATTCTGTAGCTGTAGGGGCATTTTGTCTATTGTTTTATCCTTCTTCCACTAATCACTTCCTCCTGCAGTTTTGGTGCCAAAACTCCCTAATTAAACCCCTTCTGTGATTCCCTATTTGCCCAAGCTGTCTTCTAGTTGTCTCAGATCATGCTCAAGCCTTTCTGTGTGTTTTGATCCTGGTTTTTTACTTTGGCCTGTCCTCTGACTACTAAACTCGCTGCCTGACCTGACCTCTGCCTGTTTTTTTACTTCTCTTTGCCTTATTCTTGCCTGTACCTCGTCTAGAACCCCTGTTGGACCACAGCAGAATGTTCCAGGGCCCCAAAAGGGCTTCCGTGAAAACCAGGACTAGTTGCGCTTTCCTGCCTTCCTGAAGTGTCAGATCTGTGCCAGCAGCCTAACCCCAGGTTCCTGCACAACCTTTCGTCACTCCGAGACCTGCCTCTCCCCCAGGGCCAGATTTACATAGTGGGCACCCTTAGGCCCACTGCCGTTTGTCGCCCTTGTCCCCTCCCCTTTATACGTGCAAATATTCATCATCTGAACTGGAGCAATGGGGATTGTCCATGGGAAATATAAAAAATCATTGTATCTCCTGCGCATTCCCAGTATTTTTGAACCAATGTGGGTGTGGTTGGGCAGCATGCCGCCCCCTAAAATCCTGCCACCCTAGGCCCGGGCCTAGGCCTCTCCCCCATGTCTCACTCCCCTATGGCTAGTATTTATACTACCAACTTCCCACTGATTTCCCATTCTCACACTACCCTCAACCCCATTAGAGCAGGGGATGGTGCTGCTTAAGGTTAAAGAGGTCTCCAAATAAATCTCCTCACTCTTTTAGCTCCTCATAACTCCCTTCCACCCGCAAACTCCACCCCCCACAATCCCTATCCTTTAATCAGTCCAGTCTTTATTCCTAACTCTCCTGGTCCCTGACCCATTATTTCCAGCCCCCCTAAATGATAACTAATGTGTAATGGGGACAGAGGACCATGTCCATAACCTGTTGGGTGTGAAGGAATATTGTCACCAGTAGAGCTTGGCGGAAACGGAAAGCCTCCCAGTGATGTTAATAGTCTCTTTCCAGACCTTAGTTACTTAGGCCGGTGTAACCTGAGAGTTCTAACTCCAAACTACTTCTCCTTGTTCTAACTCACAAGCCCTCACTCTGTTCTCCTTAGGGTCTCAAGCTTGATTTTGATACTTTAGTAGGCTTCTACTCCTGGTACTAGGTGGAAGTCAAAAAAGAAGAGTCATGTCCTCCCTCCTGTTATATCAACTGTAGAACCAAATGGGTTATACCTCCCTCTTCCAGGGCACAGGTTACAGAATGGGGATTTAGCAGCAGGGGAAATTAACCTTTTGTGTCAGATACACATTTAAAATATTCTGGTTTTGAAGGGGAAAGGATATATTTGATTTTTATTTAAAACAAAGTATAGTTGCTTTTTTTTGTTCTGCTTGTATATTTTAATTCAGTGTTTTGTTTATTTGGCCTCAGTGGTAAATGGTTCTGATTTGTGTATTGTAAGACACTTGGGCTAATCTTGTTGTCTGATTATTTAGAATCTATACAGTAAAGGGAATAAATGAAAATCAAGATTTGAATGTTGCAGAAAGGAGCATGGAATTGTTTAGTAAAACTTTGCCTAGAAATAAAAATGTGGAGATTGTGTGATAACAGATGTTCTATTACAACAGCTATTGGAAACCAAAGCCAATCTTCTCTACACAGGGAATAAAACAATGAATTCCAACTTCAGTTGCAGTTTACATGAGACCTTGTTTATTGTTCCAAATATTATTTTGCGAGAAATGTAGTTTATTGCTGGAGGAACTATTTAACAAACAATTGGGCTGCAAAATTATTCATGTGGGGTTTTTTTGTCTCCCTATGAGGACTAGCTGTTCCTGTTACCCCTCAGTTTGGAACACACTACACTGACACTAGACCCCCCAACATCATGTACCACAACATTCTCAGTTGAAAAATAAGGAGTTATCTGACAATGCAGTGCACCTGATATACCCCAGGCCCTTGTGATCCACCATATGTATTTGCTCTCTCTACTAGGCGTCATCTTTATCTCTGGAAAACTGGACATTCCAACACAAAACTGTATTGTAGTTGTAGCACACCCGTAAGTGGGCCTCAGATGTCTGGAAATAGTGTGACTTGCTTCCACTGTATCCCGGGCACCCTGAGGCTATGTGCAACTCTCATTGGTACAATGGTAATTTAAACACTTTGGGGCAAATTCACTAAAGGACGAAGCACCTAAAGCTAGCGTTAATTCGATAGCGTAGCGCATTTTCATTAATTCGCCGATTCACTAACGGACACTGGCGTAAATTCGCTAGTACTACTTCGCACCCTTACGCCTGGCAAATTTGTGCTACGGACGTAACTACGCAAATTCACTGACGCGCGCATTTTTCTGAACGTTACCTTTTACGCCAGACTTCCTTCGCCACCTCAGACCAGGCGAAGTGCAATAGAGTAGATAGGGATTGCTTCAAAAAAAGTTAAAACATTTTCGAAGTCCCAAAAAACGCTGGCGTTTTTTCTTTTTTTATGGGTGATAGGCTGAAAAAGATCGAAAAATTTTTTGGGGCTACCCTCCTTCCTCCCTACATTTGGCCCCTTAACTATACAGTGGGCACATGTGTAGGGCAAAATAAACATTTTATTTGCTGTTTTGAAGGTTTCCCAGGCTTGTGTAGTGCTGCTACATACACCTCCATTGTAACTTCAATTTGGCACCGTATGCAAATTAAGAATCGCTAGTGTAACTTCGCTTTGCTTGTTGAATTAACGCTAGTGCAACTTCGCAACCTTAAGCTTTGGATTTTAGTGAATTTGCGTAGCGCTGGCGAAAATACGCCTGGCGAAGTGCGGCGAAGTGGACGCTGGCGCAACTACGAATCTTATTGAATTTGCCACTTTACCCTCAGCTGGATCCTGGCTTGAGTTCTGGTGCACTGATCAACCAGCTTGGAAATAACAGCTGTCCAGTGGTTGCCTCAAACAAATAAACTTCTTTATTAAACAAACAGGCAGGAATCTAGTGAATGCAATAGTTCTCATTGGCAGTTTGTACAAAGGTCTTGGCAAAGACCTACCACAAAGTGAAGGTTTAATTTTATTTTGTTTTTTGTTATCCAAATTTTGATGGAGCTACTACTGAGTAAGCTGGCAGTTTTAGCCTTGCCTAAACAGTTATAGTCTCAATGACATGCTTGTCAAAGGTTCTTTATTATGTTCCATTGGCTTCTTATTGTATTTATAGAAAGAAGGAGAAATTCACTTTTAAAAGCCCCAAAAATAAACCAAACCTTTTTCCTTCTGAAATGAAGAAGTCTTTGAAGGAGAAGTGGGGGTTCTATTAAAAAAAAACCTAACCCCCTACCCTACATAGAACCCCCTCCCTCCTTCCCCCCAACCTAGCTGCTGCCCCTGGCAAATGCCCCTAACTTTTTACTTACCCCTCAGTGCAGATTCATGGCATCTGAGTTCATGGTAGCCATCTTTTTGTCTTTGTCTTGTCTTCATTGGGAAGTAAGTTCCGTATCGGCGTATGCGCAGTTGGAGTAGTCTTCGGGTTTTTGTCAACTGCGCATGTGTCGAAAGTCACAAAAATTGCCAAAGCGCCAGAAGAAGAACCGGTGTAGAACGAAGAAGAAGAAGATGGTGTCAGTGAACTCCGATGCCGTGAATCTGCACCGAGGGGTAAGTAAAGACTTAGGGGCATTTGCCGGGGGTAGCAGCTAGGCTGGGGGGAGGAGGGAGGGGGGTCTATGTAGGGTAGGGGGGGAAGGGTTTTTTTAATTAGGGGTTTATTTCTCTTTTAAATGCTTTAAAGGTTTGCCTGGGTTAGGGTATATTATTACCTAAATCCAAAGTTCTTTACCATTGGCTACTTTTCCTTAATACACAACACTGAACCTATTGTGATGAGAAACAACCACGAACATGGTACTGATAATCTAGTTATATTTATATTTTTTATATTTAGTTCCTCACCACGTTCCTGGATGTTTTTGCTTTTCCAAGCAGTCACACTGACTATAGTGTGGTGGTGGAGTAATTTGGCTATGGATGGCTTTGATTGCAGAAGACCTAACTCAACGAATGAGGTTGAGATGATCCGGTAACAGATCTGCATTGTTCTCCAGCCAACATCTCTAAGCATCCAACCAACATTTAATTTCTCCGCTCACAAGAATAGAGTTAAAAACTCTCCAAAAATAAATCCAGAATGCATATCGTTTCCAGAACACGTAGAACATCGCTTTCTTTTTTATGGCATGCAATGCTAAGTATTTTTGTGTTGAATGAAATCCCCAGAGATCCTCTGCCACAATGATTAGTATATCCCTTGTGTAGGTGAAGCTTTTTATTTTTGTTGCTATCAATATCACCTAATCCACAGCCTTACAAAGTCAGTACATAAAGAAATGTCAAACTGTGAATGAGACGTATTCTTGCTTTTGTGTAGGTCAGACACTTAGAGGCTGACATTTAATAGGACTGACCTGTGCAGAAGCCGGGATATCTTTTACTGTTGGATAATAAAGTATTCCGACTACTGATTTCCGACTATCATCAAGTTATTTCCTTATTGCCGTGTAGGTGCCTAACCCACCCTTAGCATTGACATTGCCCTACGCTTGTTGTGCCATTTAACAGTACACACAAAGAGTACACTTAAAGGAGAACTAAAGCTTAACTAAAGTCGTCATTACAAAATGTAATATTTTTTTTATATGTTTTTAGTTTAGATTTTCTTATATTATTATTATAATTATTAATTATAATCCAATACATTTTAATATTATTTAAAAACTACAGGTATAGGATCCCTTATCCGGAAACCCAATATCCAGAAAGCTCCAAATTATGGAATGTTGAAAAAATGATTTCCTTTTTCTCTGTAATAATAAAACAGTAGCTTGCACTTGATCCCAACTAAGATATAATTAATCCTCATTGGAAGCAAAACCAGCCTATTGGGTTTATTTAATGTTTAAATGAATTTCTAGTAGACAAGGCATGAAGACCCAAATTACGGAAAGATCCGTTTTCCGGAAAACCCCAGGTCCCGAGCATGCTGGATAACCTGTATTAGGTATAGAATCCATCATCCAGAAACCCATTATCCAGAAGCTCTGAATTTCAGGAAGGGCACCTCCCATAGACATTATAATCAAAAAATTAAAATGTAAAAAAAAATATTTCCTTTTTCCTTATTTATCAAAGTCTGAATTTATCAAAAAAGTCAGACCAAACTAGAATCTACAATTGGACCTTATTTATTATGAAAAAAGCAAGATTTAATCGGTTCAGAGATGAACCCAAAAAAATTTAGCAAAAATCCAAACTTTTTCCAGAATTGCTCGAAATTTTTCAGATTTTTTGCCCAAAAAGTCAGAAATAGTGAGATTTTTGGGCTAATTCCGGTGCAGACCTCAGCAACTTCCGAATAACATATGACCTCTCCCATTGACTTATATACAACCTCGGCAGGTCTGAAATGCCGGATTTTCGGATTTGAAATTTTTTTCCACTAAAAATTTTGATTTTTATTGTTAAAAAAACTAAAAGAAATTCAGTTTTTTCATTCGGACTTTAATAAGTAACCCCTTTAAAGTCAAATTACAGAAATATGTCTTATACAGAAAACCCCTTGTCCTGAGCATTCTGGATAACAGGTCCCATACCTGCATTGAACAATAGCAAAAACTGCAGCAAATGTTTGCAGTAAAATAATGCTGCTACAAAACAAAACTCCTGTATGTTATATAAACACATTATTTTTATTCCACAAAATTCTTTCACTTTTGTGTTTAAACAAAAACGCGGCCATTGCCGGAAGCTAAGAGGAAAAGGCAGATGGAGATCTAGGGGCGGGCGAATACCTGACAAAATTTAAAAAATTAGAAAACTTGTAGAGAAGAACCAGGTTCTTTTGATCCCTTCCATTTATTGATTATTATAGTTTCCTTTGCCGTAAAAGCAGTCAAGTTATTAAATAGTCTACCATTTTGGATCCATACAAAGAAGTTTAACCAATACTCTAGGTGGCCCAAACCGTCTGACTATTTGTATTTGGATGAAGAGCTGTCTGAAAGAGAGATTACGACGATTATAAATAGAAAGTTTTCTAGTTACACCAATGTTGTTAGCAGACTACCCCAGGGATCTGTTTTTGGTCTATTGTATTTTAATTGATTCCGAAATAACCTTGAGGTTGGCAATGTAAGCATGGCCTTTGTGTTTGCTGATGGTACTAAATTATGCATTTGGGTAAAGACAACATGAATGCTAATTATAAGCTAAATGGAATAGCATTGGGCTTATTGTGGATAGAAATAAAGGTTAACAAATAAAAAAAACAACCGACTGCAATCCTATGCAGTGTCACACTGTGTCTTTATAGTGCAGTTTTGTGCAGCAGTCTATAGGAAGGATATAAATAACCCAGAAAATGTGCATCAATATTTGGTTTGATTTATCATAAAAGTGGACATTTGCAAGGGGACATTATGTCAGACTTTTCTTGGTTCAATCCACCCCTGGAGGTTCAACATTTTGTTGGGGCCCCCCCTTAAATAGGTTACAGACGTATGAAAACATTGATCGGTCATTCATAGTTACAAGAACATCTTGGAGAGCAGGTAAGTATTCCCCACAAATGTCACCCTAATTGACTTTCAAACTGGGCTTTCTGGTGTATCTAGGAGAACAAAGAGGACATTTTCCCATATCTCACCTTAACTGCCTTTTATCATTGAATTTCTGGGGTATCTAGGAGAATAAAGAGACAACAGTCCCATATCTCACACTAACTGCCCTTTACCCGGGGCTTTCTGGTGTATCTAGGAGAACAAAGAGGACATTTTCCCATATCTCACCTTAACTGCCTTTTATCATTGAATTTCTGGGGTATCTAGGAGAATAAAGAGGCAACATTCCCATATCTCACACTAACTGCCCTTTACCCTGGGCTTTCTGGTGTATCTAGGAGAACAACGAAGAAATATTCCCATATCTTACACTACCTACCCTTTAACCTGGGTTTTCTGGCATCTCTAGGAGCACAAAGAGGCAATATTCCCATATCTCACCCTAACTGCCCTTTATCCTGGGGTTTCTGGTTTATTTAGGAGAACAAAGAAGAAATATACCGATATCTAACCCTAACTGCCTTTTAACATTGCCTTTCTGGGGTATCTAGGAGAACAAAGAGGCAACATTCCCATACTGTATCTCACCCTAACTGTCCTTTACCCTGGGGTATCTGGTTTATCTAGGAGAACAAAGAGGACATATTCCCATATCTCACCCTAACTGCATTTTAACCTGAGCTTTCTGGTGTATCTAGGTGAACAACGAAGACATATTCCCATATTTTACACTACCTACCCTTTAACCTGGGTTTTCTGGTGTCTCTAGGAGAACAAAGAGGAAATATTCCCAAATCCACAATTAATTCTCTTTAATATGGGCTTTCTGTTGTATCTAGGAGAACTATATATTCCCATATCTCACCCTAGCGGCACTTTAATATATGCTTTCTGGTGTATCTAGGAGGACAAAGGGGCTACTTTCTCATATTTCACCCTAGCAGCCCTTTAATCTAGGCATCTGGTGTACCTACTGTAGGAGAACAATGAAGAAATATTCTCATATCTCATACTACCTGCCTTTTAACATGAACTTTCTAGGAGGACAAAGAAGCAATAATCCCATATTTCACCTCACCTGTCCTGGGCTTTCTTATCCCACCTGTCCTGGGCTTTCTGGTGGATCTAGGAGGACAAAGATGAAAAATGAACAAATCTCACTTTAAGTGGGTAAAGCCCCCCTCTGCCTCTGCTTCAGACTAATTCCCACAGAGGGACCTCTGTGATACTTAAATAAATTGAAGGGTATAAAGACAAGTAGGGGATATGTTAACACATATATATACAGGCTCACTAACAGACTAGTGAAAGATTAAAGCAATAAAACCAGTATATGAAGCATATGTCTATTATCTATTAAAAAATATAAGTATGGGTTGTTTATTTAATTGTTTTAGTTTAATTGTGTCCAAGATTTGGGTCTAAGGGGTTACAGCAAGTTTTCCAGAAGCTTTAATTCTTTGCAGTTAGTAATACTTCTCAAGTTGCCAAAAACTGTCACCAGAAGCATATGCTGTTACTCATAATGAAAACAATGATGAGGAGCTTCTGCGGACATGTTCGGAGTCATGGTTCTGTTCAAAAATATCCCAAAACGTGACAGCAATTGTAATTCCCCTTTAAAGTAAGAAATTCATCCAACCATAGTAGATGAAGTGGCAAATATATGAGCAGGAGAAAAACTATTTGTGGTGGACTGTGGTTCAGTTAAATAAAGATTTCAAATCCATTTCAAACCCCTATAGGTTTCATTTTCAAGAGTAAATATTTGTTGCATCATAGCCTTTTCATTGTGAAGTCTTTTTCAACAGCAAGCCTTGACATTTAGGTTTGGATTTGTCTTATGTGTGGATATTGTGCTATTTTCTTTAGTGAGGTGTCCTTCCTTTGTTATTTAAAGAAACAATAAAACCAAATATCATAAAGTCAAAAGCAGCAATTTGAGAGTATCGGGAGTTTCTAGGCAACACGTTTATATGATGCATTAGTCTGACCCCCATACTGTATGGAGATGTGAAAACCTAGCAGCAAAGTGTTCCATCTGATCAATGCAAATATATTTTCACCACTGGGAGGGAAGTGGTTGACAAATTTCTATATATTCATATGGTTATTTAGGGCCAGCCAATTAAAACTTGGTATGCCCTACTTAAGTACTTCTGTCTTATCATTTCCTGGCCTGAGCATTAATGCTGTTGTGGCTTGGCCCTAGCCCTTGCTCCTCCTTGCTCTTGTCCTGCCTTGCTTTAAGGTGGCCATAAATGTAAGAATTATGACTTTTACTGCAACCATTGGTCATTTGTTTTCAATACAAGCGTGTTAGAGCTGAATCACCAGATATACAGGTAGAAACAATAGAATTCTACCTGTATCTGATGATTCAGCACTTAAAGTGGCCAATGTTCGGGTGCCTTCAAAAGTGCCCATTCTAAATTTTATGACTGGCCCGATCAACAAGCCAACCGATATCCAAGTCTTCTGCAGATATTGATCAGCCCGTCTCCCACCATATGCGCACCAGATATCATACAAAACAATATTCAGTGTGTCTATAGCCACCTTTAGTCTTGCCTTGTCCTAAGACAGGGTATGCCTTAGTTCTAGGGCTGCCGCCTGTCTGGGTGAAAACCTGTCCTGATTCTATCCGTACTCAGTTTTGCTTCTCCACCCAATTTGTTCTGCTTCTTAGCAAGCTCTGTCCAGTCCTGTTCCTGATTTTCAGCCTCACCCAGTTAGGCACTTACCTGTAAATATGGTGCAATCATATAACAAGTAAATCATGAGCTAGGGCCAGGGCTGGAATTACATCAGCAATGTAATTGCCAGTACCCTTCCCTCTCCAATACCAGTAACCCCTTTATGGACACATCCACCTATTCCCTGGCATTTCCCCCACCACTCTTACCATCTTTCTATCCATTCCGCCACCCCAATCCTCTAATTTCCCTGTCATTTTATGCTGTTGCCCCATCTCGTATGATGTCACCACCCACTCCTGGCCCAAAGTCTGGTTTTAATCATGGAAAAAGGTGGCAACCCTACCTATAAAGTGCATGTCTGGATGTCTAGACCCTTTGGGTTCTCTAAATTTACTGGCAACAGATGGAGCACACAAGTGCCAATATGTAAGTCAGTGTGTAGGTGCATGCATGTCCAATATGCTTAAATAGAAGCCAACTCAATTCATTCATTGCAAAGTGATCACTACAGTTTGTCTGTGTTCCTGAGCTTCCTTATTGACTTATTCCTGGTCTTATATCCAGCTACCAGTGTAGATACCCAACTCCGTCCCTGTAACAGCTCTGTCCCCACCTCTAGGTGCTGATATCCGTGGTTGGTGCAGGAGACACATACTTACTTGTCTTCTGGCTCCTAGTAAGGTATGTTTGATACACCCCTTGCCTACTTCATATTGCTCCCAGACAGCTTGTTGCTTGAAGGATTCACCACCCTCCTATCAATTTATTGAGGACTTCCCTTTAATTACATGACGTTAATGCATTAATGCAGATAGATTTTAAGGAGCTCAAAATGTATCATAAATAAAGTTTTTATTCCAAGCAATACTTCTGTCTGTCTGATACAGAATACTAAAGCATCCTTTTATTATTTTCAACAATTCATATCCAAAAAAAGAACAAAGTCTTTTTGTACAGTAAAGCTTCCCTCCCCGCTTTTTATTTTAAGTGCATGATTCGTTCCGTCCAACAATGTGATTTTTTTCTCGGTAATAAAGAAGACGGCGTGATGAAGACATCTGAGAAAAAGATTTAGACAACTTGGTGGCAAATGAAGGTGCAGTGATTGAAAGACTTAAAAGACCGTCAGGAAGACTCACATCTGAGTCAGCACAGAAAAGCAAAACTTACAGATGATTTATTACAAAGTTCTAAAGAATGAAAGAAAAGTTCAATAAAGGGTTTCATGCTGCCATCAGATGGTCATATTGGGCGAGAGGTTCCTGGTTCATTTTACAATGCTTGAATAGAAAAGTTGCTGGTTATGCTTTTATTTAACTATAAATTTAAAGGCAACAATTATTTTGGAAAGGGGGACTTCTCATCTATTGGTTAGTCAGACAGACAGAGGCAGCAGACTGTGGACATGAAAGGCTATAGTAACTCTAAAAAACAGTAAATGCCTTAACAAGTCCATACATGAGCAGTCATTGATTTTCCTTTAAAGGAGAAGGAAAGGTTAAAACTAAGTAAGCCTTATCAGAAAGGTCCACCTAAATATACCAGTAAACCCTCAAAGTAATGCTGCTCTGAGTCCTCTGTCAAAAGAAACAGCACATTTCTTTCCTTCTATTGTGTACACATGGGCTTCTGTATTAGACTTCCTGCCGTCAGCTTAAACCTCCAGGGCTAGGGCTTGAGCATGCTCAGTTTGCTCCCCTCCCTTCTCTGCTGTAATCTGAGCCCAGAGCAGGGAGACACTCAGGAAGGAAGTGATTTCACAAAACTCTTCTTATTTAGATATTTATTGGAGAAAAATACAGTTAGGCAACAGACTGAATGCAGTCTGCAACTGGTGGGTCTGAAAAGTGCTTTATAGGAGATGCACATGTTGACTTGAGGACTAAATAATCCGATTTGTCCTATACATTTTACCACTCCCAAGTCCAACTGATTCTTTTTCAATATGAACACTGTCAGGGGTTAGGTAGCTGCGACCAGTAAAAAAAAGTCCACGGCAGTTTATTGGACTTTTAACTAAAAAAAGAAAAACAGTAAAATATAACTTTTTTTATATATATCTTTGCCACTTGATGGGCTTCTAACTAACACAGGCCAGTTGTCCTAACTAACCAGGAGTTAGCATACCTCTTGTCTCCCAAATGGAAAATATAAGGAAAAACAAAAGTCCCAACCTTACCTAGTTACATAGTTAAATCGTGTTGGAAAAAAAAAAAAACCAAAGTCCATCAGGTTCAACTCCTCCAAATGAAAACCCAGCATCATTGCCTCTCAGTGAGCTCACACATACAGCTTTCCTGTGTCTTTCCCCCCAGACTGGAGCCCCCATTGTGAATTGAATTGCATTTTAATAATCCACCTGGTGTGCCTTAGGTAGACACAAAACATTCAGGCTGGACTAGCAGTCCCACAACCACTCTGTTAGGAACCCAGGAGATAGGTAAGCTCTGCCGTGGACTTTCCCAGATATTCTTTCGCTCAGTGTCTTATAATGTAGCCGCAGGGGGGCGGGGGAGCAGACAGACTGAGGCCGGCCTATGGGCGTCTGAAATAGAAATCCAGCCCTGCTAAGGAAGTAAAAAATGTTTTCCCCTTCTCACCCTATTTTGCATATGCAAATTAGGATACGGTTTGGTATTTGGCCGAATCTTTCGCAAAGGATTAGGAGGTTCGGCTGAATCCAAAATAGTAGATTGGGCGCATCCCTAATTTTTATAAAGAAGAAAAAGTATTTTGGAGTATTTTATTCCATCAGCATTTTTCGGAATGTCTTTTCTCTTGTTACTTCCGAGATTTAGAAAGCTATATCTTGGAGATATTTTCTTGCTAAAGCCAATAGCTTACAACTCTGTGCTCAGGAAACGACCCTAAAGATGAATACTATCCTAACCATCTAATAATTCTCGTACAGTGAAAAGGTTTTATTATCTCAGTTCGTTTCAAAAATGCTTGATAAATTGATCTGTAAAGCGCGGAAAGGATTCTGTAACCTCTGAAAATCCTGACCAACTGAGACATTCATCTCCTGTCTCTATTAGGCCTATGTATCTGTGATTGACATATCACATTCGTAGCGCTCACCTGTCAGTCATTCAGGTTTATCTCTGTGCGTAGCGTTGGATGCGCGATGAATGATTTTGCAAAACTGTTGAACTGGCAGAGCCCATTGATTACGTTTGGTGACACCAAGATAGATTAGACTGTCAATAAATATTATTAGCAGCCAACAAAAATCTCAATAGTTCACCCCGTGTACGACATTCTTTTTCCAGTCATTTTTTATGGAGGCTCAGGAACAGCCTATAATTATGCTTTGCCTAGGGGCCCATTTGCTTAGTTCGAGTGAAGGAATAGAGGAAAAATAGTTAGAATTTCGAATTTTTTTTTGGCTACTTCGACCATCGAATGGGCTACTTTGACCTTCGACTTCGATTCGAACGATTCGAACTAAAAATCGTTCGACTATTCGACCATTCGATAGTCGAAGTACTGTCTCTTTAAAAAAAACTTCGACCCCCTACTTCGCCACCTAAAACCTACCGAGGCCAATGTTAGCCTATGGGGAAGGTCCCCATAGGCTTCCTAACAATTTTCTGATCGAATGATAATGTTTGAACGATTTTTCCTTCAATCGTTCGATCGAACGAATTGCGCTAAATCCTTCGACTTCGATATTCGAAGTCGAAGGATTTCAATTCAGCAGTCAAATATCGGGGGTTAATTAACCCTCGATATTCGACCCTAGGTAAATTTGCCCCCTACAAATTGCTTGTAAATGATACTGTCAACTAGTGGTAATATTTCCAAATATATATATATATATATATATATATATATATATATATATATATATATATATATATATATATATATATATATATATATATTTATGTTTATACCATGAAATTCAATACATCCCTTTGGTTAATATTAAAATCTATTAGTCTAAATATTTCCTTGTTTAAAGGCAAAACTGTGCATCATTAATTGAATTCAAGGTATAGCTGAGTACAACAGTACAGTAAGCAAAGTGAGCATCATTATAAATCTAGACATATTAGCGAGGCCTGGAGACAACTTAAGCTGACAGTTTAGCCAACGTCTAAGCAATAAATTATCGTTTGTAGAGTGTTGGTACAGCATTTTCTTTAAATTAAATGCAACTCTCTATTGGGCCAAATCTATTTTTGCTAAAATAAATAAACCAACAACAAACAACTATACATTTGAATAAGAACACAATAAAAACTGATGAATTGGGTGTAATTAAATGTACTTTGGGGTTATGGCTAAAAGTAAAAAAAAAAAAATAATATTTTTTATTTGCCAGTCGTATTTTAGATTTAGTTATTGTAGATTTATTTAGAGTCATTTTCCCATTTCTATTTATTAAGAATCGTTACTCAAATGAAAGTGAGCATTTAATCTCCCTACTGCCCATGGCACATTCATTTCCACCGCTGCTGTGCTCAAGGAGGAGGCAGCCACTGCTTCACATACTTCACATAGAGATGTATGGGAAATGAGGAGAGAATGCAGTTACATGCAGAAGGGAGTAACCAGTGTCGGACTGGCCTGGCGGGACACTGGGAAAAACCCCCTCTCCCCGCATGGGATTCTACAAAATGAAAAAAAAAATTGGCGCCGCTCCGCCTGCGTGCGCGCCAGGCTGCGTCTTCATGTGCTCACACCGAGCGGCGCCTCATAGTAGGGGGTGGGCGGAGAGGTCAGAGGGGAGCCCTGGACTGGACAGCGGTCCCGGTGGGCCCCAGGCCCCCCAGTCCGACCCTGGGAGTAACGAGAGTATTTAGCAGTTACAATGTAAATATCTCAATGCAGCACATTAGTGCCAATATCAGTGTGTGCCACTGACCTAAGCACATGCCTGATGAACATTGATTGAGTACAAAAAAAATCAAAATAGCAATTGCACGGGTGTCTGACTTTTTTTTTTGCAATGTATTTGCTCTTTGGAGATTGTCCACAATACATACTGTATATTATTAGTGATGGGGAAATTTATTTGACAGGCATGGATTCCGATGATGGAATATTTTTGTAAAACTGCAGTGAAAATTTGCTGTGTGAAAAGAAAATGGTTTCTCTGCAAAATTGTCGCAGGTCAAAATTATTCGGACGCCCATTGACTTTAACGCATTTGGACCAAAGAGTTGCACGTGTATATTACTATTTAGGTGTCATTATATAGTTTTGAAAGATTTAATCTTAATAAAAAAGTGGGGTTACTTAAAAGGCAATATCAATCCAATGTTCTAACCATAGCTTCTAATAAGCTAGAGTATAAGCTAGAGTCCTCAATGGGTCCAGTCATACAGACCCGCTGGCTCGTAACCCAACCTGCACCTTCCACTCAATATGTTGCCCTACCCATAACCACTACCCGATCCAGACCACAAAGAGTTAACGCCCAAACTGGAATTCGAGAAATCAGAAGTGATGTCACAGCAAATGCTCAGTGATGTCATTCTGGTGCCAAATCAGTAGGGCAAGGGAAGAAAATTGCTGAAACCACAGGGGAGGATACGAGGGATCAGTCCTCCTCCGTAGCCAGGTACCCAGACGAGTTATCCATTGGACTGCCTATATCATCAGGGAATGGCGACTTTCTACCCATGGGTACCAGACCTGTTGGAGGACTATATCATAAGCCATAAGATGCTTACCATTTACATTAATGGGAAGGACCATTCCCCCTGACCCTCTCCATACTAGCTGTTTGAGTGGAAATATGGGCACACTGCTTCCCACATAGCCAAGGCAGCAATTTATTTTTCCTTAGCAAAAAGTACATCTCCTTAAAGGGTGTATTGCCATTTGGGAGCTCTCCAACAGCTATATTATAGAGGCTTCTGGTTGATTAAAAATATTGCCGGTTTCTGAATGTTAGAGCCCCTCAGAGTCAGATTTGCAGGCAAAAGGTATGGCTGAAGTAGAATAAAAAGGGGGTTTGTGGTTGCACTCCTAAGGCTAAGTTAAAATGTGTTTAAGTAGGAACTGCTACTGATTTTTTGTGCATTCCTTGGCCCCCTGTCTAAGTACTTCAGTATATATTCAAATGCATGTATTTATAAAAACAGGGGTTTTTAGTTACAAAGTTATGATCATAAAGTTGATAAGCCACCATACCACGTCAAGGTAAACCCCGCATGGTGGTCCCTAACTTGTTTACCTCTGGTCATAGTATAAAAGGTCTTGTACCTCTGCATAGTAGCATTATTTGGAGTAAATGTCTCCTGAACCTTGGTTTCAGTCTGAGGGTTAGATCCTCCCCCTCCACTATCTAGCGGCTTTTAAAAGAGAGACAGAGAGACTGCCCAAACCAATGCCCATTTTTTTTAAAAAAAATAGGACCCACAACCCCCCTTTTTATAACTGAAGTAGGTCAGAATAGACAAAGTAGGGCAAGATGGAGGCCTGTAATACTTTACCTTTGTGCTACCCAACCTATGGGTTAACTGAGGCCACTTCTTGATGTCTTCGGGATGAATTCTGGAATTGTAGATTGGTCCTCCTTCTTTATATACCAATGCCCTATTAAAGACAACACTTTCACTTAGGGGCAGATTTACATAGGGTCGAATATTGAGGGTTAATTAACCCTCGATATTCGACTAGGAATTGAAATCCTTCGACTTCGAATATCGAACGATTCGAAGGATTTAAATCCAACGATTGAAGGAATATCCTTCGATCAAAAAAACTTAGGAGAGTCTATGGGGACCTTCCCCATAGGCTAACATTGACTTCGGTAGCTTTTAGCTGCCGAACTAGGGGGTCGAAGTTTTTTTTAAAGAGACAGTACTTCGACTATCGAATAGTCGAATGATTTTTACTTCGAATCCTTCGATTGTCGTAGTCGAAGGTCGAAGTAGCCCATTCGATGGTCGAAGTAGCCCAAAAAAACTTCGAAATTTGAAGTTTTTTTACTTCGAATCCTTCACTCAAAGTTAGTGAATCAGCCCCTTAGTGTGAAATATCAGCACCTCTCACCATATCATATCCACTACCACCACAATCTTCTTCAGCATTCCTTCGCAATTACATTCACTGCATTATTGTGCGGATGAGGCAAACGTTGGAACAGCAAACGTGTTGGGGCAGCATTGGTATGAGTGACTAGTGTTGGGTGAATTTGCGCCGTTTCGCCGAAAAATTCGCGAATTTCACGCGAAATTTGCAAAACGGCTAAAAAACGGCTAAAAATTCGCGAAACGACGCTGGCGTCTCGTTTTTGACGCCGGCGCCCGTTTTTGACGCCAGCGTCCGTTTTTTAGAAAAAAATGTCTAAAAAATTTGACGCCGGCGAATTTTCGCCGCGAATTTGTGCCTGGCGAATAAATTCGCCCATCACTATGAGTGACTCAAGAGTTGTTGATAACACTTGACCGCGATTTAGCTAGCATAAGCTAGAGCACCTATATGGAGCATCTTGGCAACAACCAAAGAGAACCTTGAAATGACTACCTGCTCAAGGGGTGTGTGAAGTATTAGGCTCCCCTGTGCTTTTCACCTTGCGCCTTGTTCTTTGTTCTGCAAGGCAAGTGCAACCAACATATTGGCTCATGGCACAAGTATAGCCCAGATCAAGCAGGCACTGGCAATTTAGCAAAAGACTTTTTGAGGCTTGGGTTTGTTCCTTTCATGATCTTAAATGAGCTCATTTCCTCTATTTACGTACAAGAACTTTGAAGCTATCTTTAGATAAACAGATGAACAGAGTTATTCATTTTGCTAGAAATGAGAAACAGGTAACTGTGCCTCGGTGTTTAAAAGAACGGCTTTCTTTGTATCAGCTGCTTTGCTCAGGTGTAATTCTAGAGGCCTTTGCATTCGAGATCAACATTTCAGTTGAATTAAATATTTACCTGCAACCCATTGGCCATATGGCACATACTTTGCATGGTGACAGATTAAACATTCATCACCTTTTGAAAATGATTCTGTTAAATCTGATGGATTATGCACGCTCACAAAGACCCTGTAATAAACCTGGATTTTATTTTTCCCACACTGTTTCTAATGGCCTTCATGGTGCTTTGCAGACATTAGGGGGCAGATGTATCAAGGGTCGAATATCGAGGGTTAATTAACCCTCGATATTCGACTGCCGAATTAAAATCCTTCGACTTCGAATATCGAAGTCGAAGGATTTTGCGCAATTCGAACGATCGAAGGAATAATAGTTTCGATAATTCCTTCGATAACATTGGCCTCGGTAGGTTTTAGGTGGCGAACTAGGGGGTCGAAGAAATTTTTAAAGAGACAGTACTTTGACTATCAAATGGTTGAATATTCGAACGATTTTTAGTTCGAATCGTTCGATTCGAAGGTCGTAGTCGAAGGTCGAAGTAGCCAATTCAATGGTCGACGTAGCCAAAAAAACATTCGAAATTCGAACTATTTTTCCTCTATTCCCTGAATGTGCTTTGATGAGAGCAGGTAAAGGCATTGCTTGTAGACAGAAGCACTTTGCTTGTAGCCAAACACTATTTAAAGGGGACCCGTCACCCAAAAAAAAAATTCCAAATACTATTTTATCACATTAGTCAAGCAAAATGAACTTAAATTACACTATATAAATTATTTAAATCTTGTTTCCTTCAGTCTGGGGATTCATAATTATAGCAAGCAGGCAGCAGCCATTTTGTGGACACTGTTATTAAGACAAGCCTTGTATCATCTCAGAATCTTGTTTGTGCACCAGAATGGGGGACCTGATGTCCATTTCCTTGCCCTGGCTACACAATTAAACGGTAAAGAGAACGGGGGGAATGTGTGGAGAGCAGTGACATGTAGGAAGTGCTAAATGGAAAGTGAAAGTAATTGTCTGCCCCGCCTCTATGCCACTGGCATAGAGGAGGGGCAGCCAATATTTGATTGACAGTTGAGATTTTTAAATGAGCTTACAACAGCTATGAATGCTTTAATAAAAAATAGAAATTGGATTTCATGTTTAATTTGAAAAGGACTTTTTACAGATTTTTGTGTCTGGATGACAGGTCCACTTTAATAGATGGTCAGTGGTTACTATATTTGTCCTGGTTGACATTTTTGAGTGTGGGCAATCTGTGGCTTTCGAAATTATTTTTTTTTAAATGACAAGATGCATGGTGTAATTCTAATACCGGTATGAGATCCGTTATCTGGAAACCCGTTTTCCAGAAAGCTCTGAATTATGGAAAGGCAGTCTACCTTAGACTCCATTTTAGCCACATTTTTAAAAATGATTTTCCTTTTATTCTGTACAGTAGCTATACAGTAGCTTGTACTTGATCCCAACTAAGATATAATTAATCCTATAATTAATCCTTATTGGAAGCAAACCCATTGGGTTTGTTAAATGTTTACATCATTTTCTAGTAGACTTAAGGTATGAAGATCTAAATTACAGAAAGATCCATTATCTGGAAAACCCCAGGTCCCAAGCATTCTGGATAACAGGTCCCATTTTTTTTTAAAGGCGTATTTATCAAAGGGTGAAATTTCACTTTCACCCATTGATAAATACGCCTTTCAAAATCCCATAGAAATGAATGGAGAGCTGCGGAATTTCACTCTAGTGGCGGAACTTCCCTCTTTGATAAATTTACCCCTATGGGAGATGGCCTTTCCTTAATTCGGAGCTTTCTGGATAACGTGTTTCCGGATAACGGATCTGATATCTGTACCAAGTCACACCAGGGTAAAAGAAAAGACACAACTAGTTCATATTAATGGATGATTTCAGGGGTGAAGATATAATAAAATAAATAACATAAATAACCAAACTGCTACCTATGGAAATCTCTGGAAGTCAATCGGTTACTTCTTCTTCTTCTTCTCCTCCCAGGCGAGTTATTCATTACAAATCAATCTGCTTAATATAGAACAAGTAATATTTTCTAGGGGTGGCTGACAGGAGGAGAATGTAAGTGTAAGCACATCAAACCTGAATGATGTAAATTCAAAAGTCCAGTATAATGTATTCTTTAATTTGTTTAAAGGAGACACAAACCCTAAAGTTAAAAAAAAACCCTTACCCCCTACCCTACATAAACCCCCTCCTTCCCCCCAGCTTAAGTGTTACCCCGGGCAAATGCCCCTAACTCTTTACTTACCCCTCCGTGCAGATTCTGTTCACGGGTGCCATCTTCTTCTCTTCGTTAATCTTTGGAGTAAGATTCGGTGAATGCGCAGTTGGAGCAATTTTCTGCTTCGTGACAACTGCACATGCACTAACTCACGAATATTGGCGAAGTTCCAGTCTCATTCTGAAGATTACCGAAGCTGCTAAAGATGGCGCCTGTGAACTCTGATGCCTGAATCTGCACCGAGGGGTAAGTAAAAAGTTAGGGGCATTTGCCCGGGGTAACACGTAGGCTGGGGGGAGGAGGGGGGTCTATGTAGGGTAGGGGGGTAAGGTTTTTTAACTTTTGGGTTTGCTTCTCCTTTAAGCTCAAATCTCGGTTTTGTTACACATCTGCTGCAAAATATTGGTTGAACTTGGCTTTTTGATATCTTTGACCTGTCCTTACCATCAGGCCTGGCTTTTTGTAAAACCCACAAAGGCCCGGACCTAGGGCAGCAAAAATTTTAGGTGGGTGACATGCCGCCCAACTACACTAGGGGGCACATTTACCTAGGGTCGAATATCGAGGGTTAATTAACCCTCGATATTCGACTGCCGAATTAAAATCCTTCGACTTCGAATATCGAAGTCGAAGGATTTAGCGCAATTCGTTCGATCGAACGATCGAAGGAATAATCGTTCGATCGTACGATTAAATGCTTTGAATCGAACGATTCGAAGGATTTTAATCCATCGATCGAAGGATTATCCTTCGATCAGAAAAACCTTGGAAAGCCTATGGGGACCTTCCCCATAGGCTAACATTGGCCTCGGTAGGTTTTAGGTGGCGATCTAGGGGGTCGAAGTTTTTTTTAAAGAGACGGTACTTCGATTATCGAATGGTCGAATATTCGAACGATTTTTAGTTCGAATTGTTCGATTCGAAGGTCGTAGTCGAAGTAGCCAATTCGATGGTCGAAGTAGCCAAAAATCGAATTTTTTTTCCTCTATTTTCCTCTATTCCTTCACTCGGGCTTAGTCAATGGGCCCCTAGGTATTTTCAGGAGATAAAATAGTTTTTAAAATTTCCTGTGTGCCAATCCCCAGATCCGATGTGGAACATTTGTCCATGTGCGCAAAACAAGGGGAGGAGACAGGGGCGGTGAACGGCAGCGGGAATAGGGCGCCCGTTATGTAAATCAGGCTCTGCTTACCATTATCTCTATAACTGTGGGTAGTTCATATTCTAGACCTGGCGGAGTATTCCTGGATATTTCCTTCACCAATTATGTATGAACCCTAATATTTTAGTCACAATTTAAATTATTATTCCTTGTATAGATCTGAAAGATTATCGCGGTGCACCACACTGATACAAGACACACATCAGGCTCAGTTTAATCAGCAAATAACAGAGAAGAGCTGCTCAAATGAAAGTCCGCCAGGCCACAGGTGCAGAAGGTCATAACCAGAGATCTTCATGGCCTATAGCCAGGGCTCTCAGATTATTTATATAAACACGGTCAAGATCAGAGAAATTCTAAGGTTGAAGAGTGTTGTGGGTGGAGAATAACTGTTAAATGATGTCAGGAGAAGTCTGATACTGTAGCTTTGTGTTCCGAGACTGAGAATTGTAACCTCCTACTCACCCTCCTTTCATCTGTATTGGGTTACAGTCTTAACCTTGATGACAGATTTATTTTAATATATGTAAGTCATTAAGTATGAAATGTTCTGTTTTATTTGTGTTTATTATCTTCTTATGATGTAGACTGAATATATAAGATAAAATAAAAACATATTCAAGAAGAAATATGATGGGAAGAACGGAAGAAACTACTGGGAACAGGGTCTCACCAAGGTTAACTTTGTAAATACTACTGTCTATGCTAAGTAATGTACAGATACTATCATTTTAAAGATGGAACATAACATTTTCGGGCATCTCTGGGTACGTAGAGCTGACTTTTGTAGCAATAACAGCAGGTCAATAGTGATGGGCGAATTCACGAATTTCCTGCGAAACTTCGAAAAATTCACGAAAGTCAAATTTTGCCTCTCGCGTCAGTTTTGACACCGGGGTTAAAGTCAATGGGCGTCAGAATAGTGTCGACGCGCGTGGTGGTTTTGACGCGAGTGACTTTTTTTTTTTGACGCCAGCGAATTTTCGCCGGAGTTTCGTGAATTGGAAATTTGGAAATTCTCCACGAATTTGTGCCTGCCGAATTTATTCGCTCATCACTACAGGTCAATACAAAGTATAGGGAAGAGTAGGGTCACAATGCTGGTTTAAACAACAAATGCAGTTTAAATTTGCATTTTTAGTGGGGTCCTCTCTATCCTATGAATTGGTGTAACATCCGCCGTGTGCCAGCGCATGAACGCTGGCGCGCATCAACTTAGGCGCCGGCGCATAAACGCCGGCGTGTGCCAAAACGCCAGCGTGCGGCAAAACGGACGCTCCCGCCAAAACACACAAAACAGGTGTAATTACCTCATGGTGCGCCCAGTCCCCTATTGGCTGTTGATGTGCCTGTCCTTCTTCAGCCTGCTCCTGATTGGTTCCTGCTCCCTTAAATACCTTCCTCTTCCTTCTCTCCTTGCCCAAGCTGGCTTTCTTCTGTTCCGCTAAAGCCCTGGTTGTCCGTGTTCTCGTTTGACCCTCTGCCTGTTTTCCTGGACCTTCGAACCTTCGCTGCCTGAACCGACCTTTGCCTGAAACTTGACTACGCTTTCGTATGATACTTTGGTACCTTGCTTCTCTGACTTCTGGAACTGACCTTGCCTGAACCTGACTACGTTCTTGCCTGATCCCTTGTACTATGCTTTGGTAACACGCTTGGCTCCTTTGCTGTCTCCGCCGCAGAAAACCTGGGGCCCCAAAAGGGCGTCAGTGAAGACCTGAGCCGTAGAGGAGTTCCCGTTGCCACCAGTCTTCCGTGGACCAGCCATCTTCCTACGGGATCCCAGGTAACAGAACGTTACAATTGGTTCACTTCATCATGGCCTTTGGGAGTGGAAGCGCATAAAGCTTTCCTGCGCCATTGCCTAGTGCACATCGGTCTCCCTTTTTTTGCAAGGATGTACCAGCTCAGTACACCATTTGGGATGTACATTTGCTCTACATGGTTCAAGTTAATTTGCTAATGCATGTTTATCTCAATTATCAAATAACAACACAGATGTTTAGTTGGACTGAGATCCAGGCATTTATTAGGTCATTGAAGGACATACAACTGTTTTCTATCCATTCCGGAGGTACCTTGACCTTTGTATTTAGGATAATTTTCCTGCTGAACTTTAATCCAAACATTATGTTTTTATCAGACGATAAGAGGATCTGCGAAAAATTTAGCGAATCTGCGAAATGCCGAAAAATTTTTGCGCACAGCGTGAAACAATTTTTTCTCACTCCAAACGCATTAAAGTCAATGGGCGTTTTTCTAGTGGCGGCTTTTTTGTCTTGGCGACTTTTTTGTTTCACTGACTTTTGTGTCCAAATGAATTAAAGTCAATGGTAGTTTTTTCTTAAGGCAACTTTTTTGTCTTGGCGACAGTTGTGTCTTTGCGACTTTGTTGTTGCTGCAGATTTTAGCTGCAGTTTCGTGAAAACATTTGCAGATGAAGAAATGCAGAATTATCTTTGCGAATCAATCCCTGGAAGAAACAATTAACTAATTATTCCTTCTCTTTAACACAATATCTACTACCAGCCCCAAAGCATGATAAGAAACCTTTTCTCTGTTAAAAACTAAAGTTTTTCAACTGGATTATCCCAAGCACAAGGCGAATTAAATTGGTTCAAAAACAAAATGGTGAATGTCCTACAATGACCCAAGGAAAATCCTAATCAACAGGGAATATGTCAGACAATTTTGATGCCCACGTTAAAGTCAATGGGTATCTGAATAGAGTTGATGCGCGACGCGATCAACTTTTCGGACACACATCCAGCATTTTTTGATGCCGAAAATTTTCACGAATTTGATGGCTGAATTCATTTGCCCATCACTACTGGTCACTGGTACTTTTTAAACGAGCATTAAGGGTCATGCTTGCTCTTGTGTCCATGGTCAAAATAAATGTCAACAGGAACTTTTCTACTAATATTTGTTCTTTTATTCAAAAATACTAAAATCTACATCAGAGAGTCCATTATAGTTCAGTTGATAAAATTATACTTGACCAGCCATCACAACCAATTTTTTTTACATAATAATTTTTCTTTACTTTTTTGGAGGAACCGTTTTTTAGAGGAAATATCAACAGCCAAACAAATGCTGCTTTTCAAACCATTGAAAATATCTAATTAGTGTTTAATGAAAAACTGTTTAGAATTACATTTTCATTATGCAAAATACAGTTTTTGGGTGGAGATCCACTTAGGAAAGGGTCAGATTGCTAATGTTAATGAAAGTTTTTTGTTCATAATTACAAATTGGCAGATTTGTGAGCAGAAACGCCCCCCTGTAATTATTTACACTTGTTTTATATGTTGGGTGTTTGCCATTTTCTGACATAAAGCAAATATATGGACAATATAAATAGGTAGTGGTTGGATTTATTGATGTGCATTTTTTATTCTAGTGCTTTTTGATACTGGCCTTCTCTTTGAAAATACAATAAAAACATTCATAATACAGTTGAAGCGGACTGATAAATGTATTCCCCATTTAGTGCAATACCCTAAAGTTTTACCACTTATAGGAACAGTAACACAAAAAAAGTTTTTAAAAGGAATGACAATATAATGTGGTGTTGCCCTGCACTAGTAAAACTGGTGTGTTTGCTTCAGAATCACAACTAGTGTTTAAAAAAACAGTCTGCTGTGTAGCCATGGAGGCAGCCATTCAAGCACAGGATACACAGTAGATAACAGATAAGTACTACTATAGTTTATATAAACAAGCTGCTGTGTAGCCATGGGGCAGCCATTCAAGCACAGGATACACAGTAGATAACAGATAAGTACTACTATAGTTTATATAAACAAGCTGCTGTGTAGCCATGGGGGCAGCCATTCAAGCACAGGATACACAGTAGATAACAGATAAGTACTACTATAGTTGATATAAACAAGCTGCTGTGTAGCCATGGGGGCAGCCATTCAAGCACAGGATACACAGTAGATAACAGATACGTACTACTATAGTTTATATAAACAAGCTGCTGTGTAGCCATGGGGGCAGCCATTCAAGCACAGGATACAAAGTAGATAACAGATAAGTACTACTATAGTTTATATAAACAAGCTTCTGTCTAAGTACTACTATAGTTTATATAAACAAGCTGCTGTGTAGCCATGGGGGCAGCCATTCAAGCACAGGATACACAGTAGATAACAGATAAGTACTACTATAGTTTATATAAACAAGCTGCTGTGTAGCCATGGGGGCAGTCATTCAAGCACAGGATACACAGTAGATAACAGATCAGTACTACTATAGTTTATAGAAACAAGCTGCTGTGTAGCCATGGGGGCAGCCATTCAAGTACAGGATACACAGTAGATGACAGATAAGCTCCATAAAATATCATTGTATACTACATAGTTTATCTGTTATCTGCTAAGTATCCTGTGCCTTTTCTCCATTTTCAGCTTTGAATGGCTGCCCCCACATCTACACAACATATGTCGAAAAATACACGAAACGTGAATTTTGACACCCACATAAATTTTGACACCCGGGTCAATTTTGATGCTGGCGTTAAAGTCAATGGGCGTCTGAATAATGGTGATGTGCGACAGTTTTGATTCGAGCGACTTTTCCAACGCGCTTCCAAAAATTTTGGCTCTGGCTAAAAGATTTCCCTGTGAATTTGCGCCTGGTGAATCTATTCGCCCATCATTAGCTGTTTCTGTTTTCACACAGTTTTGTTACACATTTTAGTACAGACTGGACTTGTAACTATTGATACTGATACTGTGGTAGTCTCGCTTTATGGAACAGAGATCTTGATGACTGCCTGTTTTGTCAGGCACAATCCTTTGAAAAACAGCACTCAGAGAAAAACAAATTATTCATGAAATTAGTTTGGAAAAATAAAGTCATTTTTGCCTATGATATGACTACTAGTATCTTCCCAGAGGGGTCTGGCAGCAAACTTTTTTCAGTGAAAAATTTATCAGAAACAATATACCTGTACAGGTATGGGATCCATTATCTGGATACCCATTATGCAGAAAGCTCCGAATTACAGGACGGCCGTCTCCCATAGACTCCATTTTATCCAAATAATCCACATTTTTAAAAATGATTTCCGTTTTCTCTGTAATTATAAAATATTATCTTGTACTTGATCCAAATTAAGATATAATTAGTCTTTATTGGAAGCAAAACCAGCCTATTGGCATTATTTAATGTTTAAATCGAACGATCGAAGGAATAATTGTTCGATCGAACGATTAAATCCTTCGAATCGAACGATGCGAAGGATTTTAATCCATCGATCAAAGGAATATCCTTCGATCAGAAAATTGTTAGGAAGCCTATGGGGACCTTCCCCATAGGCTTACATTGGCCTCGGTAGGTTTTAGGTGGCGAACTAGGGGGTCGAAGTTTTTTTTTAAAGAGACAGTACTTCGACTATCGAATGGTGGAATAGTCGAACGATTTTTAATTGGAATTGTTCGATTCGAAGTCGAAGGTCGAAGTAGCCCATTTCGATGGTTGAAGTAGCCAAAAAAAACACTTCGAAATTCGAACTATTTTTCCCTCTATTCCTTCACTCGAGCTAAGTGAATGGGCCCCTTAAGGTATGAAGATCCAAATTATGGAAAGACCCATTACCTGGAAAAACCCAGGTCCCGAGCATTCTTTATAAAAGGTCTCATGCCTGTACCATTTATTTTGCCAGGGGAACTTGGAAGAGCTGTAATATAAAGATACAGAGAGGTTTCTGTTTTGCAGTAGTATAGATATAGAAGATCCTAGGTGGACCTAACAGCCTCCTACAGAACATAATTTTTTCAGTCTCTCCTCCATGGTTTATTCAACCCGACTTTCCACTTTACAACCAGGTATCAATGAAAGTGTGATACTTGTGTGCTTGAGTCAGCTGGATTCCTTAATCAGAAAGAAGTATCAGGTGCACGTACCATTAGTGGTCCATCATCCACCATTAGTCCAGAGAAGAAATTTTCGTACAGCACCCATCAATTTAAAATGCCTTTATTGGTACATTTTATGGCAAACAGCCTGGTCTGCGACGTTTCAGACCTACCGGCCTTTTTTCAAGCTTGAGAGCTTGAAAAAAGGCCGGTAGGCCTGAAACGTCGCAGACCAGGCTGTTTGCCATAAAATGTACCAATAAAGGCGTTTTTGATGGGTGCTGTACGAAAATTTCTTCTCTGGATCAATGAAAGTGTGTGCAACCTACCCTGTAATATTCCTCACTTGAATTTAATAAAGGTTTCGACAAAGACTGTCAAAGGAGAAGAACATTTCAAATGATGTTTTTTTTTAAAAACTGGTACCTGCAGATCCATTATAAGTAGGGGGTTGGGCATCAAGTACTGTAAATAGTTATAGGCAGGTGGATGATTCAGTTGATCACCTGTAACAGATAATAGTTGGGGAACAGAATTGTTAATGGGTTTGGCTCACCTGAAAGCCTTCTTAGTTACACCACTTCTGTTCTGTAATTGAGTGTGGGAGTAGCCATTGATTGGAAGGTTCTTGAGAAGAAGGAGGTAGAGTCTGCAGGAATTCCCCATGAAGTCTTTATAAAGTGGTACTTGATCCTGACTTCTGCATGTAGTGTGTGCAAAGCTTTGGGATAATACACTGGATCTTGGTGGAAGTATAGAGTCACAGTAATATACAACAGTTATTTTATACGAAAGCAAAGAGAAAGAAGGTAGCAGGCACACCTTGGCCAATGCGACAGTACGAGCATGATGTCCAATATCTCTCTTGCTGGTTAAAATAGATAAAAGAATCCTCCTGCATGACATGCACAAGGTCAGTGTATACCAATGGTCATCTCAGCCAAGGAAACGGAAACCCACCACCATCAGTTTGGTGCAGTGTTTTACTCTTACTGGTAAACATCTGAGTGGGTGCAATAGTTAAGAGACCTGGAGCAAACAGTGCGCCATCCTTCAAAGTGTTGAGGTATATTATTCCATGTGCAAGAAGTCAAGTGGTTTTTTATAGTGCATATATGCAAGCATTGCACTTGAATTCTTTCAGAAATTAAAAGAAAAAAACGACATATATTAAGCCTCTCATCTGTTGGTAAAATCTACAGTCTCCGGCACTGGCTCTCAGAGCATGCTGGGAGTGGAGTCTTAGCATGAGCCAAAGAGAAGCAGGCTGTTAAATGGTCCTATGCAGTAAAACTGTGATGTGCAGGCATGAAATTTATGCCACATTTACTCTTGATTATTGAAGTGTTTCTTCCTCCTACTGGCGAATGTTTCCTTTCTACACGGCTGCCTTTCTATCTGAATTTCAAGCACACATTATCTAGCAGCCTTAGTGTTTGCTTTGGAAACTGAAGGAACATTTTCACAACGTTTGTGTAAGAGACATCAACAACTTTGGCATTGTAGCCTCCGTCCAATCAGCATTCTGGATGAGCTTCATTATTTAGCACCTTGATAACATTTTCTTGAAATAGTTACTTTCGCTAACATATTTATCGAAAACTCCAATTGGGAAAAACGTAACGTTAATTCTCGGAAAGAAAACTTCACTGCAAAGAATTTTCACAAATTTGACTCTTTAAAAATGGTAATTTTTAGGAAATAGCTTCAATTTTGGAAATACACTTCCAATTGACTTCTTCAAAGCGCATCAGGTTTTAGGTGCCAAATATTTTCATTTGAATTATGATTTGTCTAAGTAATTCGAGTTTTGAAAACTGCAAAACTCAAATTGTGAAAAAATACAGTCTTAAAGTTTAATATATAGGCCTCTTAGTCACTGGAGCTTTAGTTATAATTCTTGCCAGTTGTACGGGCACATTTACTAAGCTCGAGTGAAGGATTCGAAGTAGAAAAACATCGAATTTTGAAGTATTTTTTTGGGTACTCCGACCATCGAATAGGCTACTACGACCTTCGACTACGACTTTGAATCAAGAGATTTGAACTAAAAATCGTTTGAGTATTCGACCATTCGATAGTCGAAGTACTGTCTCTTTAAAAAAAACTTTGACTACATACTTTGGCAGTTTAAACCTACCGAGGTACAATGTTAGCCTATGGGGACCATCCCTGTAAGGTTTTCTAAGGTTTTTTTGATCGAAGGAAAATCCTTCGATCGATAAAAATCCTTCAATCGTTCGATTTGAAGGATTTCATCATTCGATCAACCGATTTTTCCTTTGATCATTCGATTTTAGGATTTGCGGTAAATCTTTCGAATTCGATATTTGAATGAGTAGGATTTTTCTTCAAGGGTCGAATTTGAGGGTTTATTAACCCTTGATATTCAACCCTTAGTAAATGTGCCCCGTAGTGTGTTGTGTGTAATTCTTCACAGGTTGGGTTTCTCATTGATTAAGTAGAGGTTCTCTGTTAATTTTAAGCAGAGGAAAGACCTTATGATGCAAAGCTGATCTTAACTGGTAAAAGAGTGGGCTTTTTTGGCAAATTTTGATTGTTTAAACTATTTATTTCTAAGCAAATCTAGCATGATAAGTGTCTTGGCTTCTTTGTTCCTCTATATTTGTTTTGGAGGCCCTTGGTGACCACCTATAGGTAAAGAAATATATTTAGAGTCTTTTGAACAGAGGGGCAAAATACATGTTATAGAAACGAATATAGAATATTTGTACAGGTATGGGATCCATGATTTGCCTTTATTTATCAATAAAAAAAAAACTCGAAAAAATCGGATTGGGAAAAAAGCTACTTTTTCAGATTGTCACCCGAAAAACGAATTTTTCATGTTTGATGGCTGAAAACCAGGAAAAATTTGCGTTTTAGCTGAAAACCAGCGTCAAACCTCGAAAACTCTGAACATTTCATGAGGGTTAAAACACCTTCAGATGGTTAAGGGGACATCTGGCATTGACTTTTTTTATGAATTCAGCATGTTTTAGATTACGAATTTTCGGATTAGAACTTTCAGTCTTTTTTTTTTACTGAAATTTTTTTGGGTTTTCGGCATCAAAATGAACACTGTGAAAAAAATGTGCGCTGATAAATAACCCCCATAATTAATCCTTATTGGAGGCAAAAACCAGCCTATTGGGTTTACATCATTTTCTGGTAGACTTAAAATATGGAAATCCAAATTCCAGAAAGATCCATTAGGCTGCAGCCTTGGAAAACCAATGGATTGGAGAGAAGGTGGTATGAGTGTGGAATCCTGTTCAAGGCTTTGGCATGTGTTGATCACATTCGGTATACATGGCAAACATTTTTACAATAAGCACAATTTTGCTTGGTTTTATTCAAGCTAACTTTTCTTTGGGTCTTGCAGAAATGAGGGAAGCTTATAAGGGATGCACCTAAAAGAAGTTGTATGCTGACCTAGTGCAAAGTGAGTGTAAAATGCTATCCAGTCAGCCTTGGGTTTGAAATTTAAATCAGTGAGGAGAGGAGCAACCAAAGTGATTTGTCAGAATCTCTTTAAAGTATTTGCATTGTGCAATGTCTTCTGTCATGCTTACAAGCCTATACTCATGTGACATTTTAAGTCTCAAGTTCTAAACACAAGGTGCTGCCATTAAAATACAAATCATAAAGCGAATTAGTACAACGTGTACAATGGGGAGCCTTTCTGGCTTAGATTTCTTTTTTCAGTTTAGTATTCATTAAATTTCAAGGAGATCGCTCTTGATATTTGAAGTGCAAACAAAGCCGTATGACTAACTCAGGAGGACTTTGTCTTCAGTTGTGTTGGTATCTGGCGCTTAGGGTACAGCACAAATGGATCTAATCATTAATTCAGTCATCTTACGCTGACAGTCGGAGACAAGTTTTCCCGTCAACAGAGAATGAAAAGCACTTTTGTGAATCAGTTTTGAAAGAACACGCTCACCTCCAAAGTAGTAATAAAATAAAAACCTTGAATATACTGTACACCTCATATTTAGCTGCATAAATATCGATTAAAAATAGAACTGGCTGCCTTATTTTACATGTGCAGAACTGATATACATATACATGTATACAGGCACATACTCATAGATACAGAATTAAGAGAAAGAGAAAGGAAAAGAAAGCAAGAGAGAGGAGAATATTATTTGGCTCAGTACATGACTTACCCTGTCTACACAGTAGTGAATGGTGTTGATGTGCAACATGTTGAGGTGCGTGGAGCCATAAACAGCAACACCACTGAAATGAATGGTGTGCCAGGGGTACTTTGTTCAGGGTATAAATAAAATCTCCTGCCCAATTACACATTTGGGTCTGACCTTTATATTTCGTGTAATTCGCAACCACGAAGAAACATTCATTCGGAATGGGTAATTTGCCCTTGGCTGACAATTAGTGGTACAATTAAAATTTTTATGACTATTTTTTTATTATACTTTATTTCAACAGGACTCACAAGTTTTGCATAATTTACAAAGACGATTCATTATACCGCTTGGTTGTACCCCCCACTACTACTGCTGTTTCCCGTATCAAACCCTTCTCTCTTGCGACTCCTTATATTTGGAATGCCATTCCTGAATCTCTCAGGAGAGAATCCTCCTTCAATGTTTTTAAAACAAAACTCAAAGACTACCTCTGGGAGCACCTGGATAACACCTGAACTGGCACTTATATAACAGTGTAACAAAACCTTAATACCCCTCTGAATGGTGTCTGTATGTTACCCTTCCATTTAGACTGTAAGCCCTATGGGGTAGGGTCCTCTAGCCTTTTGTTTCCTTGACACTGAGCACTTAATCTGCATTTTAATTACATTTTATATTTTTGTGAATTGTATTCTAATAATGCACTTATTACTTTTTATTCCAATGACCCCTTGTTTGTTACTTCTAATTTATTGTTTTGCTGTACAGTGCTTTGCCCTCAAGGAGCGCTTTACAAATAAAAATATACATACATACATTATACACTGACCCCATGGAGCTTACAATCTAAATTCACTCACAAACTAGGGGTAATTTTATTATCCATTTAACCAACCTGTATCTTTTTGGCATGTGGGAGGGAGCCAGTGTTGTTCAGGTAAGGAAAAACTCAACCCGCGCCCAAACCTAACCAGCAGCTGACCATAACCCGCAAAATGTAGTCATTGTAGTACCCACACCCGACCTGTACCTCACTCTGTAGTCTACTTCTGTGCATGCCTCTGGCTCAAAGATGGAACCAGTGGGGGACTGTACACAGTGTGACCTGCACGCAACCCTAACCCACAATGGTTAGTCAAATTACAACCCAAATCCACAGGGTTTCAAGTCAACCCTCACACCAACATAAAGGGAACATTCAGACTCCTTGCATTTCATGCCCTGTAGACCTGTAGAAATTAACAACTTTTCTCACCTTCTAAGAAGTAGATGCATTGGGAATCTTCATGAATTTTCCGAAAATTGTGAACGTGTTGTTAATTGCTGTACATTGCTTGACCTCAACTGGACCTCATATTAATCATATGTGTATGATATGCATACACATTGATTACATTTCCACCATGTCTTCTGGAGATGGTCATGATCAGAATCTCCACTGAAGTTTATATGCTGGCAATTTAAAGAACAATGAAAAGATTCAACAAAATAATAAAAATGTTCTTGTTTTTTTTCATATAATGCTTTTTAACTGATTCTTAACTCCTCACAATTATAATGTCTTGTGCCAATATTCTTAGAATTGAATATGGCCATGAAAACATTTCGGCAGATTTCTACTAAATTGATACTAGAAGAATTATTGAGTAAGTCCATTGAATGTGGCCATACTTGGGCCAAGCCATACAAACTGTTGACAGATTCGGAGTTGGCCGCTTATTGACCTGTGTATGGGGCCCTCCAATGGGGTCCTGCCAAATGTTGATCACATTTCCTCATTGATGGAGTCCTTGTCCTGGCAGCTTATATCCCCATCATTGTGATCTGATCTTTAATCTGAGCGCCAAAACGGTCATTTCAACATAACATTGTATGCCTCAAGGCAGGCATTTTGAGGATAGATTTCCATGTATGGCATTTTGCTGCTCGTGTAGAGTCACCTTTACTTACACATAGAAGGCACACATATTAGTGGAACAATTGTAGTGATTTAATCATGTATTAGCTTCTACAAAGCTGGTAATATGTAAATAACACTACTGATAATATTTCAATGGATTTTGTGCTAATGTGTGGCAGCCATATTTAATTTGGATATAATATGTAATTTTCCAAGGCAAATATGACAGATGAGATTTCTCCAGTTTGACTCATTATTGCTGTGCAAAGGTTTTACTAACATATTAGGTTCTTTGTTTTGTATGACTAAGGATTGTTGCACACTGATACATTAGGGGCACTGTGCACAGAATACACTTATTGTGATTATATCAGGGTATCTATAGTATGTTGCCTTGGAAATGGTTATCATGTAATAAAAGAGCACATTAGTGTTATGTGGGTATGTCTCTTCATTGTGATTTTTATTGGTTATATAAAAAAGTTTGATCAACTTTTTCATTAGTTGCAAATTGTTTTTTTTTTGTAAACACTCTAGTGTCCTGGAGTCATCATGAATAGTTTGGATAACATTAGAGGTATCATCTATTGCAGTGATCCCCAACCAGTAGCTTGTGAGCAACATGTAGCTCTCCAACCCCTTAGATGTTGCTCATAGTGACCTCAAAGCTGCTTTGAGCAGGTTAAGCTTGATAAACTCAAAAGTAGAAATGAGTTAATTGGTCTGAATTTACCTTCAATCCACAGTGAAGACCTATGCCTGTAGATTGGCCTCCTAAATCTCCATTTCAGCTTCCATGCTAATCAGCATACCACCAACAAACCTCGATTTAAAAGGACACTTTGTTGTAATTCTTCATAAATAAATTCCTAGGACACATACAGAGCTATCTTCTTGAGTACAGATACTGAACATTTTTAAGAAACTTGAACATGGACAGCAAAAACATGCACCATTGGGATTTTAATTGCAGCAGACTCATGGTTACTTTATTTTTCATGCTCCCCTTGACCTGTCACACACCTATAACTTTACAAACCATCACGACGGCTTCTTAAAGAGAGTCTGTGTCATTCTGGATATCTTAATCATATTCGAGTGGTGCTTAAAAGGTAAGAACTAAAGGACAACACATTATGGAAAGATACAAAAAGAGAGGTGAGGTCTGGGAGATAACATCAAAGAGTTGTGTTGAATTAATTTATCAGTCGCATTGTTTTTTTTGAAGACCTTTGTTTCTTTTTATCAGAAAACCCCTTTAGGAACATTTCCAGTAAATAAAAATACAGGTTTCACTTACAGAGATAAATACTTTTATATTGTCAACTGAGAAACATGACAGTGATGGAGAAAGGGAGAACGGGAAAGCAACATTTGTTATGTAAGGCAAAAGAACAAGCAGATACAAGAAACAGGTGCCAAAAAATATAATAAATTATCCCTGGGAAACAGGCATTATATGACAGCAAATCTATGTATAAATAATAACAAAAATGTAAACATCCCAATTTAATCTATAATTGCACATAACACATCTTCCAAGACTGGGTATCTTTTTTGATAAGAAATGTTATTACATATACTGCACATTGGCATAAATTGAAAATGAAATGAAATGAAAAATCTTGAAAAATTTGTGATTTTTTTAGATCTTTCTTTTTTTAGATCTTTTAAAAAAATCACAAATTTTTCTGAATTTATTAAACCCAGAGGATGGAAAAGTCTGAATCAGAAAATCTGGCATCTCAGACCTGTCGAGGTTGCATATAAGTCAATGGGAGAAGTCCCAATGATTTTTTGATGTGCGCTGGGTTTCGTGCAATATCCCGAATTTTTTTGAGTTTTTGGCCAAAAATCTGAGTTTCCGGGTGAAAAAATCTGAAAAAATTCTGAAAATCTCATTTTTTTCTAACAAAGCAAATTTTCGGTGAAATGTAATAATAAATGATTGTAAAAAAACAGATTTGATCAGAGTTTGTAGCAGAAAATATTCAGACTTTGATAAATAACCCCCTTGATGTCTAACTGCATATAATATTGATTTTTATTCTCTTAGAGAGGAGACCAGCTGCTGGGCAAATGCTGTTCTTGCTGAAATTATATTTTTATTATAGAGCATGTATTGCAATTTCTAGTTATAAGAAAAATTATTATTAGAAGAATTTTTTGTCCAGCTTGGCATTGGCCACTCAACGTTAGACCCCAAACATAAGCAATGTAATGTTACCAAAAACTACTATATTAGCCAACCATTTCTTTTTCTCTCTCTTTCAAGGTTGTCAGGCCTTTGCATTTTAAGCCCCTTCAAGGTCCAACCTTAGGTCAAGGTACCCTTTATCTCATGAAATGCATACACACACAGACACAGAAAAATATTGGTGTATCAGTCATTCAGTCCTAGTTACAAGAATATCTTGGAAAGTCAAAATTTCACCCTAACTGACCTTCATGTTGAATTAGAGGTTTATTTATCAAAATCCCAAACTTTCTCACTATGTACCTAAAACCACAGACTTTCACCCCATTTAACAATAAATTTTCCCAAAATTTGTACGTAATTGTACGTTTTGTACGTTTCTATCGGATTTGTCGCAGAAAACCTTTTTTATTTGACGCCGAAACCTGTGACTTTTTCCAGTTTGATGCCGAAACCATGAAATCTTCAGATTATTGAATGAAACCCAGCGCAGGTCACAATATCTTCCAATTGTAAACGGGACATCTGCAATTGTCTTCTACATGAACTCGGCAGATTTGAGATGGAGAACTTTTTTATTTCGACTTTTAACACCATTGGGGTTTAATAAATCTATGATTTAAATTAAGTTTTTCCCCCACCAGAAAAACATGGAAAATAAACCCCTACATGTCCATTCTGCCCAATTCTCACCCAAACTGGCCTTTAGGCAGATCCTCTTGCCACTGCTCCATGCTCCCCAGAGGATTCAGTGTCACGGCTTAGGAACCAGTGCTATCTAGTCTTGATCTAGAATACTCATCTTTGGAAAGGTTTATTTTTCCGAAGATGGAGGCTAAAGATCATAACAATCAAAACTTCAAGAGCTCAAGTTAAATTTCGGTATATAATTGAGTATTGCTCTTTAAACCCAGTGTCAGTATAGTTATCCATCCATGGAAAGGAGGATAGATACAGCACTAGATATACACAGCCAAATATAATATTCACATTTTAAAACTAATGCTCAAAACTGTCCAATAAACAGTGTGTAAAAATGAGTTTTTTTTTTCTGAAGAGGAACAATTTAAATAATGTATTCTGTGCAGTACGGTATCTTTTACTTTGCAATGCTGAAGCGCCATCCTTGCCTTTAATAAATGTTGCATCTGTACCCCTGAGTGTTTTTCTATTTTTATATCGTGACACACACCCGCCTACATACATATATATGATGTAAATAGAAAGCCACTCATAGATCTGGGTATATATAGACATCCAAACATCCATAGCCTCCCATTCCCATACATAAAATAGATTGGGATGTTTCTTTTATGTTCTCTGTTTTGACGGCCTTGTTTCAGTAGGTAATGGATTACTTTCATTTAAGATTACAAGTTTTTCTGCAAAGTGAAATCCAGCTTTGATACCGACATGAAAAGGCACTTCTCCGTTCTGGAAACCTGGCTAAAAATAGGCAGCAATGACGTTACTGCAGTTTGGGAGATTTCTTTCCATTAAAAAACTGAAGAATTCAGAGAAATCATTAAAAATGTATGGCTATAATTCACGTCCATTTTACCCTAATGACATTTTTTTCCTATAAATATTACAGGAACATTGCCTTTCTCCCTCTTTATCCAGACATGTGTTCCTGAATATTAAGAAATATTAAACCCGTGAAAGGGAAAAGAAAATAAAAAGGATCTTTTTATACTGTAATGCTTGGTAAGTTGATTGATGCCTTGTTTCTTCAAAACATAGAATTAAAATCCAGAATAGAAATGAACGTGAAAGATATTTTGTTTAGAAAATATGAGTGGTCATTTCAAGTACAAAATCAGGTTCAAAGTATAGCGTGGAGTGTGGAGCACTCGTTCAAAATGGTCTTTGCATTTGATTCAATGTAAGCAAATATGGTGCACCCATTGGCACTACCTGCTGTTGGAACCCTAAAGCTACAGTCAGGTCCAAGGTGGTGGTAACTCCATGGTTTTACAGCATCAAAAGGGCAATTTTGCACCATTCACCAGAAGAGCCATGGTCAAGCTTGTAGAAGTGCAGGCTTGTTTTATGACACACGCACCTTGATGAATTGCATTAGTATGTGCTCTCTACTGGAAACAATAGGCATAAAACACATCAGGCTTCCACCTGTATGTCCTAATAAATGGTTTGAACTTTTAATTATACGTTTTGGTCATTACTCTTGGAGAAAAACCCGCAACTCTTTTGGTTTCTGTTCCATTTTAGAGCACCCTCATTAGCAGGTGCACTCAAAAATGTCTCCTACTGTCTTCATTACTTTTTTAAAAGAGCAATGTAGCAGTAGTAAGATCTTCTTCAGAGCCAGAACTCCAATTTCCACAATGTCTTGCATATCCTCTGATAAACAGACCTGCAACAAAAGAGGTGTTGTGGTAACTGCAGCCTTTGCTGCAGGAGACTTGAGACAACTCAGCTAGGACATAGTCTGCCATTACAAATCGATTTGTGCCATATGACTTGGTGGGTTACCACATAGTGATTGTGGCTCAGCGTAATGTGAATGCAGTGTAGTTGTTCGGTAGATTGCATTAGTGACTCCTCTCCAAACATGTCATGGACCTCATTTTTGGAGAGCCAGATCACGTCAAATAAATGCATGGCCAAAGAGCAGGTTGAGCAGTAATATTGTGCAGGACATATGGTAATGTGCCATCTCCTGTCATCTGTCAATGAAAGGAATTTTGATCAATCAAACCCACTCATTGTGGTACCAATGTCATAGAAAAATGCCCATGCAAAGCAGACAAAGAGTTGCAATGACCTTTAGATAACCAAGTGCTTTCTGTTAATGACCAGAATTTGCTGAATATCAGTTTATTTGTGACTGTTCAAGAAAACTCAAGATTGGAGTTCAATATTTAGTTATGTATATTCTGGCCCTGGTGGGAAATGTACTATTTTTATTACATTTTGCATTTGTTTAAATGTCACAAGTACCTAGAATATCTTCTTCACAAACTTTAATTACTGTTCCGGTAATTTACAAGGAACCAAGTTCTCCTGAAAGAACACAGAAAAGGATACCAAACATCAAACAATTGTTTTGCTAACTGTCACTACAAGTAATGTATCTCCCCTTTGAATGAGGATAGGGGAGCCTTGTGAGTCGTGCTTTGAGAAGGAAGGATGTCTATTAGGTTGAGTTTCTGAAAAGTTCAACAATATTTTATGTATGGCTTTGAAACACTCTAGTAAACCTCAGCTGTCAGGTTTGACTCTTTGTGGTAAAGAAAATATATGGAACAGTAAAACATTGAAATGTACCTAATGCATCTCTTCTGTTTGTTACAGAGAAGCTGTAAATTCCCATAAACATGTTGCCAAGCACTGAAAAAAAGGTTGCTCTTACAATTGCGTCATACAGAGAGGGATTCAAAAATAAGAAATTTGATATGGAAATCCAAAAATATCCTGCCGATCTATGGCATTTCTAAAAATGCTAGTTGCAGGCTAAATAGGCAGACGATGACCCCATACATGATCATGTTTGCCATCACTCTCAAAATCATTGTTTGTCAAGGGAACTTTAATGACATCAGAGACTTCAAAAGTCAAGTCTGATTTAAGGTGGCACAGAATCGACTTCTTTTCAGATTCAGTTGAGAACCAAACCTTCTACAAATTATGCAGCTGAATTCTGAACCAAATTCAAACCCTAATTTCCATGTCTATTTGCAAAATTCCCAAAAAGTTGTGAAAAAGTATTGCACCTTCCTAAAGTCACGTGGTTTTAAGGGTTTGCATTCATCATGGCCAGCCACTTGGACTTGGAATCCTACCAAAATAATATTTAGCAGAATCCCTTACTGAATCTGGAACCTGGTACAACTCCCAAAAAATGTGAATGTTCCTAATGGTGAAGTAGCCCTCTAAATGCATGGCAGGGCATCACTCATAGGGGCAAATTCACTAAGCGCCGAAGCGCCGAACGCTAGCGTTACTTCGCTAGCGTTACTTCGCTAGCGTTTGGCATTTTCGTTACTGCGCAAATTCACTAACTAACGCTGGCGTCGATTCGCTAGTGTTACTTCGCACCCTTACGCCTGGCGAATTATCGCTACGGACGTAACTACGCACGTAACTACGCAAATTCACTAACGCGCGCAGTGGACTGAACGCTACCTTTTACGCTAGACTTCCTTTGCCACCTCAGAACAGGCGAAGCGCAATAGAGTAGATAGGGATTGCTTCAAAAAAAGTCAAAATTTTTTCTAAGTCCCAAAAAACGCTGGCGTGTTTTCTACATTATGGGTGATAGGCTGAAAAAGATCGCAAATTTTTTTGGGGCTCCCCTCCTTCCCCCCTACATTTCCTAACTCATGGCAACTTACCTATACAGTGGGCACATGTGTAGGGCAAAATAACATTTTATTTGATGTTTTGAAGGTTTTCTAGGCATTTGTAGTGCTGATACGTATTCCTCCATTGAAATTTGAATTTGGAGCCATATGCAAATTAACCATCGCTAGCGTAACTTCGCTTCGCTTAGCGAATCAACGCTAGCGCAACTTCGCAACCTTACGCTACCCCTGAGCGCAACTTCGGATTTTAGTGAATTTGCGAAGCGCTGGCGAAACTACGCCTGGCGAAGTGTGGCGAAGTGCGGCGAAGTGCGGTGAAGTTACGCCTGGCGCAACTACGAATCTTAGTGAATTTGCCCCATACAGTGCAAGACTAAGCTAACCTGTCTTACTTAACTAGTAACATGGCTATACACAGTATATATATATATAAAAACATGGCTGTAATAGCCACTCTCTCTTTATACTCCAGTTGCCCAGAGTGCTAACTTAAGGACATTAATGCACTCCCTAATATTGCACACTCCAAAGGGAAGAGCTGTTTCCCTTTTAATGTTAAGGCTCACTGGTAGTTCTGCAATTGACCAGGGGTGTCAGGTGTCCCTAGTCTTTAAATCTGGATCCACCACCTGGTTCTGTCTCTTTGGACCACACTAGCTGAAGGAGGTGGTTGGTGCTGGAGAGCATAAGGTGGTGGCAGGCATCAGTAGGTGTATATAGTGTCAGGATAGATCCTGTAATGGCTCACTTTGGAAGTGAGAGTTCGGCTAATTGTAGTTAATAGAGCAGTGGACTCCAACGAGGAAACCAGAAGGGTTAGAACCCCACTGTGTCACTCAAGAAGTTAAGCTCAGAAATACGGAAGTGAAAGAACCTCCCCCTGTAAAGCACTTTGTTACAGTGATGCAGTATATGGGCATCAACTTGGGCCAATGAAATGGTTATGCAAAATAGGTACCAGTGTGTTACATGGGTTTTAACCCAGCAGCAGGGAAAAGAGGGAATGTTAATGAAGCCATAAGGACCATTATACTTATGGGTCCCTACAAAGAACCTGAAATTCCTTTTTTAAGAGACATGATGCACAAATAATGATATCCCAACTAAAACCAGTGATCACTTTTCTTGTATAAACCAACCCAGTATATCCTGACTTTATCCATTTCCAATGTTCCTCAAACACTACATTTCTGACACAAGTGACTTCATCTTTAGTTTGTTAATTTCCTTGAAACCAGCATTTAATGCCAACCCAAACAGCTATGAAGCACAATTAGAAGACATGCTAATTTAGTATCCAGCTGATTTATCTCTTATCAATTTAAATAACAGAATTTCTAATCAGAGGAGGACAGTTGAGAATCATCTACAACGTTCTACAGTGATTACCTGGGCTGATCCAAATACATATGAGCTTTTCTTTATTCACAATGATACTTCTGTGGGACATCATACGCAACCACAAACACACCCACATGTCTTTGTAGTCATTGCCAACCAAAACGGCTTGTAGCAAAACAGTAAAGAAAGGGAAAGTAGTCCTCACCACAATGAAGAGATTGCACTGAGGGTGTCCCTATTCTGTGCATAAAACTACTAAACTACTATAAATTGTGATCTGATTCATTAGAAATTCTATTATTTCTTTAGGTGTTTTTACACATTTTACCCTTTTAAACCTTCTCTTCACCAGGGAGGGTTTTTCCTCCAGGATATGTTAATTTACGTTAACCTCAAATCTTCTTAAAAAAATCTGAAACTGTCAGCTAAGTTTCCCCCTCATCTATACTCTATTTTATTTTTTATTTTTGTTCACAATTCCAAGATTTTCCTATATATTAACATAGTGTCACCTGCAACTTTATTACTAAGGCTAAACTATCAAATGGTGGCAATGTGCAGTTAGGAATGATGAGTGGTGCAACAAGGGACTGTCACTGCTCATATAAAAACTAATAGTACTGTAGCAGGAAAAGTTGTGGTTAAAATATGGGGACTTCTACTGATGAGAACAACTGTCCCATTTACCTATTAAAAAGAACAATATTTGAAGTAGCTGTCTTAATATGTTTGCAAAGAAATCAGTGTTGTGCATTCTATACCATGATAGCTGTTCAATATACTATGTGACCTCCTCTTGAGCTCCATAAACTTGAAGACCTCTCCTTGTGGAGTACTGTTACCTTCACTTGAGCGCCATACACTTTTAGATGGCGAATATTCAAATTAGAACTGTTTCCATGGTAGAGGTGTGATAAATCTCACATTCAAATTTACATTCGAGTTGGTGGTTTTAAATTAGAATTTGTGCGTTTTGACACAAAAAATAGTCGAAATTCTAATTTACCATTCAAACCTTAATAAATTTGCCCCATAGAGTATTTACCTTTTATTATTATTATTAAAATGTATTTATATAGTGCCAACATATTGCGTAGCACTGTAAAGTAAATGTGATTATACAGCTAAATCACATGAATTATATACATAGAACACATGGAGTTATATACATCACAATCAATACTGGTACAAAAGGTGAGGAAGGCCCTATGCAGAAAGAGCTTACACTCTAACAGGAAGGGAGTAATACACAAGGTGTGGGCATGGGCAAGATCGAATAAAGTGGGTGAGAAATGTGGTACTGTATGTGGTGTTGCGTTTGGTAGTTAAGCAGAGTGAGGGTAGGCTTCTCGAAAGAAGTGCGTTTTAAGAGATTTCTTGAAAGCAGAAAGGTTGGGAGAAGGTCGCACAGACCGTGGGAGAGAGTTCCACAGGAGGGGTGCAGCCCTTGCAAAGTCTTGAATGCAAGCATGTGAGGAGGTAATGAGAGAAGAGTTGAGTAGCAGGTCAGTAGAGGAGCGTAGTAAGCGGTTGGGTGAGTATATAGAGATGAGTTCAGAGATGTAGGGTGGGGCAGAGTTATGAAGTGCTTTGAATGTTAGGGTCATTAATTTGAATTTGATTCTGAAAGGTAGCGGAAGCCAGTGCAGGTATTGACAGAATGGCGTGGCAGAGAAGGAGCAGTTGCTGAGGTGTATGAGCCTCGCAGCAGTGTTCATTATGGAGAGGTGACAGTCTCTGGAGGGGAAGGCCAATTAAAAGAGAGTTACAGTAGTCTAGATGTGATATGACGAGAGAGTGAATAACAATTTTGGCAGCATCTTGGGTGATAAATGATCGTATTTTGGATATGTTCCTTAGGTGGAAGTGACATGATTTAATAAGTGACTGGATATGAGGAGTGAATGACAGGGCAGAATCTAGGATAACCCCAAGGCACCGGGCTTGAGCTCCATACACTGGAAGACCAAAAAGGCTGATAATCTTCAGTACATCCCTAGTATCGATTATATAGTGGGCTCAACTTCTAAAGGTCACTTGAGCACCGTACACTTGAAGACCACTCCTCATAGAGTACTTTGTTACCTTCACTTGAGCACCCACCACTTGAAGACTACTCCTCAGGACTCAACCCAGAACATACAATCAGGAAGAATTTTTTAATCACTATATAAACTTCATGAAAGATCATCTCTAACTGTCTTCCTCAAGTAACCAGTTGACAGGTTTATTCATAAGACAACCTTTTGTAAGAGCAAATGTCTTTCATATTTTTGGTAAATCATATTTATTATAATTGTCCCCTTTCTATATATATAAAATATACATTGAAAGTGATGAGCAAGAGAGGCAGTCAACATTACTGGAATAGCAAACACATAAAAAATGTGCTGGTAATTATTTGGCTGTGTTAATCGTTTTGCTCCTCCTCTTACAAGTAATCAACAATGGCTTTACATATCCATGTTCAACATTAGTCATTTCCTAATCACCTTCATTTATTCAGACCAAGCGTGTTTGTGAGACCAGACCTGTCATTTTGATTGAACAGCTAAAGTTTGCCTCCCACGCACGTGCTTAATTCCAAGCTAGAAATCTTCTTCTTCTTTTTTGTGTTAATTGGAAAGGGCTTACCGAAGTAATGCCCTTTTCTACCTTGTTCTGATATGTTGTGTTTTATGTCTAAAAAACTGACAACTAGTATTATCAAAATGACCCATTAAGCATAAAACTTTATAGGTTAAATATTGATTGCTTTTTTTCTGACTCAAAGAGCTACCCCTTTCTGGTCTAACAACCTGATGTAATTGTTCTCTAAATTCTCAATTAAATATGTTCCAGAAAAATGGCACACGGAATTTTTTTCAATACTAAAAAGCCAGTTACGGCGCCAGCTCCAAGGCCAGTTGTATGTTGAGTTTGTCTAGTTAAAAGGATCACAACTTCAGGATCTGCTTCAAGAAGAAGATTTAAAGGAGACATTTTAAATAACCTTCATATTCAGTTATATGATTAATCTTTACTTAAACTATGGAATGATGCAGAAAAAAAATATTTTGGATGCATTTTACCTGCTAAAACTGTCATTATATCAGAGCTGCAGAACGAACCTCTCAGGTCAGAAGCTAAGCTGAAATGAGAGGTGGGAGTGTCTCTTCACTTTCTCACAGGAAATGGTCACAGAACTGATTGACAGGCTGAGCTCTGCTGTAACAATAGAAAACCCCTCCCACCTTCCTGCCTGTGTCGCTGTTCCCCGTCTTATGCTTATTGTTGTGCAATTGGAGAATTTTTGATAATGATGCAAAGGAACAATATATGATTAGATGTAGGAAGTAAAAACCCGTATTGAGATATATTTAAATACAGCATTACATTATAAATTATCTTAAATGTTTTATCAAAATACAGTACCTGCTATTTCTAATTAGCAGTAAAAGCATTGATTCAGTTATTGCTAGGGATGCACCGAATCCACTATTTTGGATTCGGCTGAACCCCTGAATCCTTCATGAACGATTCGGCTGAATACCGAACCAAATCCGAATTTGCATATGCATAATTTGCATATTTGCATATGCATAATTTGTATATTTGCATATGCATAATTTGCATATTTGCATATGCATAATTTGCATATTTGCATATGCATAATTTGCATATTTGCATATGCATGATTTGCATATTTGCATACGCAAATTAGGGATGGGAAGGGGAAAACATTTTTTAATTTCTTATTTTGTTATAAAAAGTCACGCAATTTCTCTCCCTGCTGGATTTGGATTTGGTTCTGCTGGGCAGAAGGATTCGGACGAATCCTGCTGAAAAAGGTCGAATCTTGGCTAAATCCCGAACCGAATTCTGGATTCAGTGCATCCCTAGTTATTGCCATTGGAAAATCATTTATTTTTTTTGTCATGCATATATACATTTTTTTTTTTAAAGAAATTCTCTTACATATATTGGTGGCCAGTGATGAAAGCAGGCAATAGTAAAAGCAGGGAGACCGGCAATTTGCAGTCACCTTGGCAGTCATAATAGCTCAATCAGTAGTGATGGGCAAATAAATTCACCAGGCGTGAATTTGCGGCAAATTTCCACGGCAAATAAATTTGCAAAACTGCAGTGAAAATTCGCTGACTTCAAAAAGTTTTGGACTCGTGTCGCTCATGCCAAAACTGTCATGCGTCAACACTATTCGGACACCCATTGACTTTAGCGCCAGCGTCAAAATTGGCGCAAATTGACGAGGGCGTCAAAATTCGAGTTTCACCAATTTTTGCAGTTTCGCTAATTTCTCTGGAGATTTGCGAATTTTTTGGCGAAGCAAAACGGGAGAAATTCGCCCATCACTAGCAATCAGCAGAATGCACGCTGAAACATTAGCTGGGCGGGCCGTAATTATGTCATCATAAGCCCCACCCACATCTGCACGCCAGCCCCAGCTCAAGTCAGAGCTTACTTGTGCATGGGAAGTCCTGCAAACAGGAGGGGCAGGAGCAGTTTTTGCCTGAATTTACATGAATTTGGTCTGCAAGGTATAGAAGAAACCACGTTTTCTTCTATTTTATATTACTAGCAACAGTTTGGTGGAAAGTCCAAATCTATGATATACTGTATGTCCCCTTTAACAATTGACTTTGAAAGTGCTGAGGTTTCTCCTGGTGCTTCCATAAAGTTGAGAATCCCTCTAAGGTAAGCCTGGCCATATTGTAACATAATGGTCCTGAAGATATTCATTTGTAATAAACATGCATAAATTAAATACATTCAGATTTTACAAAATGGGAAACCATATACCATATACCGCAGAGCCTGGATGCAATTTTTTTTGCTGTGAAAGGAAAAGCTCAGTATTCTTAAACCTTAAAATACATGCAAATAACAAGGTTATTTGAGAATCCTGTACAGGTATGGGATCCGTTATCCGGAAACCCATTATCCAGAATGCTCCAAATTATGGAATGGCCATCTCCCACAGACTCCATTTTATCCAAATAATCCAAATATTTAAAAATGATTTCCCCTTTTCTGTGTAATAATAAAACAGTAGCTTGTACTTAATCCAAACTAAGATATAATTAATCCTTACTGGAAGCAAAACCAGCCTATTAGATGTATTTTATATGTATGTGACTTTCTAGAAAGGTATGAAGATCCAAATTACTGGAAAGATCTGTCATCCAGAAAACGCCAGGCTGCAAGCATTCTGGATAACGGGTCCCATACCTGTATAACATTTTGATTTGCACCTTAATGTGTGCCTTATTGTATAGTGTAGTGATGTGGGCGTCGGGTTTTCCCCAACCCACACCCGGCCATAGCCCGTCCGCCCATGACTTCCAGGTTACTTTTATAGACCCATGTTGACCCGACCTGCCGATGACATCACAAAAAGGGGTGGGGTGATAATGCACGAGTCTTTAAGAAAAGGAAGTCGGAAGCCAGCAGTACAAGGTGGCGGCAGGGAGAGCAGGAAGAAGATCTGAACCACCCGCAACCGGAGGTGCAAGGTTGGCCCAAACCCGTCTTGTGGGTCCCGCTGGTATCGGGCCGGCCTGCACATCACTAGTATAGTGTATTATAAGATTTTAAAGATGGTTGCTTTGACAGTAGAATAAAGGTCTTGCAACCCCATAAAGGCACTGCAACTCTCATAAAGTACAAATGATCCCAAATTTGTAGCCATATGGCCTTGCTCCTATCTGCTACTTTGCTTTCACAGCAGAGAGTTGTGTTTGCAAAGGCATGGCATTTCCATTGACATCAAAGCCTATATTTTGGTACTTAGGTAGGTAATACTAGGTGGGTGAGAGATGCGATAGTAGAGCTACTATGTTAGCCACTTATAAACGTGTTATGTTATGGTCTTGACTTAACCCTGCACCCGTTGACAACCATTAATATTATTTTGACCTGAACGTTACCCTGGATTCTGTCTACGTTGATCTTGGCCTATCCACAATGTCCCTCCTACAGACCAAGATCCATGTAAGTAATGTAGCCAAATTTGCTGAATTTATCCAGGGGGGTCTTAAAAACAAAAATGACTACACCTAGAAATAACATGATTATATTTAAAATTCCGTAGCCATAAAATATTGATCTTTGAATACCAAATCAAATGTTAAGGGTCACCGAAACTGCAAAACCTGTTTCTGAGCTCAGGTTTACAATAACATTATTTTAGGGATTTTATAAAAAAAAAAAAAAATAAATAAACTCCTAAAACGAACAAAATGTAGCCTGTTTGTCACAAAGGTTAGTAGCGGAAATGTTAAGTCGACATTTGTTCATGACATGTTCCTGGGCGCTGCACAGGGAGAGAATGCCAAGCAAATATTAATAAAGGTTAAAAGAAAGCCTCTATTGTGATTGGTAAGAAAGGGGTACATACAGTACCTAGCAAAATGAAATATGACAGAGAAGAGAATATGTCGGGGAAACATAAGTGTGGTGGGGGTGTTAAACACATTTAGGGGCAGATTTACTAAGTTCGAGTGAATTTTCGAAGAGCAAAAAGTTTGAACTTCGAAGTAATATTTTGGATACTTCGACCATCGAATAGGATACTACAACTTTGAATTTACTTCAACTTCGATTCGAATTAAAAATCATTTGAATATTCGACCATTTGATAATCGAAGTACTGTCTCTTTAAAAAAACTTTGTGTTCAATACTTCGCCAACTTAAACCTGCCGAAGTGCTATGTTAGCCTATGGGGACCTTCCAGAGCAAATTTCTAAATTTTTTATATTCGAAGGAAAATTCCAGCGCAATTTTCTAAATTTTTTATATTCGAAGGAAAATCGTATGATCGTACGATAAAATCGTTCAAATCGTACAATTCTAAGTACGATCAGAGTACGATCGTAGTGCCCAGTGGGCAGGATTTTATTTTTATGATTTGTCATTAATATAAACGGCATCCAAGGGCCCCTTATCTAAAGCTGCTGCCCCAGACACTGGCCGTCAAGAAGGCCCTACCTATATCTGATATTCTACTTATATCTCTAAACCAGCAGTGCTTCAGTTTTTCCTACTCAAGGATGGAATCAGACAGATGTGTCGGGGTTGAAACACTACACTTTTGCTTTGTTTTTCTTCATCTGAAAGATAAGCGAAGCTCTTGGTAGGTCTCACAAAACTCAGCCCACTTAGAATTAAATTTATTAAGTGAGTAAAAAGCTATTTAGTCAAAGAACACATTTCAAACGATTCAACATACCTCTGCAAAGGTCATTCCTTTTATCTTGTATATTCGCCGGCATTTTATTCGAGACAATGGTTTCCTTTCCAAGAAATGAGGAGCTTGATGTAAATTTGGAATATTGCCACATTCTGAACTCCCATAATCTGCGCTCAAGAACCTCATTGTTTGATCTCAAGTAATGGAAATGAAATCTAAAACAAATTCACATTCACAATGAAGGAGCAGCACATCGCCCAAAAAAGAATTTAATGTACTTATCAATGAACTCATCAAGCTCATCTGCGAATGCTGACCTGGGATTTCTAAGAAGTCTTGCACAAAGGAAATCCTCATCTATCCGATCGCAAGAATATGTTCTTGATGCTTTGACTAGAGATCAGAGGTCACCTTGAGAGACCTTCAAATGATGAAATTGCATTAAATTCCTCCAATCTGTTACTCTATTCAAAAAGCATTCCAAAATTGTTAAATATTTTTCAGATCAGATTCAGATTTTGAGCTAAAAAAATGAACCTGGTCAATTGAAATACTGTATGGCTCATAGGAAATATTTTGGCTCATAAGAAAAGGTTTTGTTCACTATTTTTTGGCCAGCACCTCTCTGGCCCCTGGCCCTTTCATTAAAGGTACGGGACCTGTTATCCAGAATACTCGGGACCCAAGGCTTTCATGATAATGGATCGTTCCGTAGTTTGGATCTCCATACCTTAAGTCTACTAAAAAATCATGTAAACCAGGGATCCCCAACCTTTTGAACCCATGAGCAACATTCAGAAGCAAAAGGAGTTGGAGAGCAACACAAGCATGAAAAATTTTCTTGGGGTGCCAAATAAGTGCTGTGATTGGCCATTTGGTAGCCCCTATGTGGATTGTCAACCTACACTGAGGGTCTGTTTGGCAGTACATGGCTTTTATACAACTAAAACTTGTCTCCAAGCCTGGAATTCAAAAATAAGCTCCTGCTTTAAGGCCACTAGGAGCAACATCCAAGGGGTTCGAGAGCAACATGTTACTCATGAGCTACTGGTTGGGGATCACTGATGTAAACATTAAATAAACCCAATAGGCTGGTTTTGCTTTCATTAAGGATTAATTATATCTTAGTTGGGATCAAGTACAAGCTACTGTTTTATTATTACAGAGAAAAAGGAAATCATTTTAAAAGTTTGGATTATTCAGATAAAATGGAGACTATGGGGTAAATTTATCAAAGAGTGAAGTTAATAGTGAAGTTCCGCTACTAGAGTGAAATTCCGCAGCTCTCAATTCATTTCTATGGGATTTTGAAAGGCGTATTTATCAATGGGTGAAAGTGAAAGTTCACCCTTTGATAAATACGCCTATAAAAATCCCATAGAAATGAATGGAGAGTGGCGGAATTTCACTCTAGTGGCGGAACTTCACTATTAACTTCACTCTTTGATAAATATAGCCCGTCTTTCAGTAATTCAGAGCTTTTTGTATAACAGGTTTCTGGGATAACAGATCCTATATATGTATTTGTGTTAAAGTGCCCTTCTTATTAATTCTTATTAATTGCATTTGCCACCATTGACTTCTGCCTGCCTCCTGTTCCTAATTTTGGCCAATATGGTCTATTGAAGAAAGACCCTGGAGAACCTCCGAACCAGGCAGTGACTCCATGGAAGGATTAGGGCACAAATGCCAATCTTACTCTAAATTGCAGAAATGATACCATCCAGACATAGGAAATTTTCTGTCCTTGATATTTTGCAACAATTGAATCAGCCCTGTCTTCCCTTGCTAAATGCAATTATGCGGAAATCATGGGGGAAGCTATTGTATTGTTGGTAATTGCACTTAGCCTACTGCACTTGTAAATGACCCTTCATAAACAGCAAACTTTTTTTGGTATGGGACCTATTATCAGTGATGAGTGAATCTGTCCTGTTTTAGTTCGCGGAAAAATTCAAGAAATTCTGAAAAATTACGGAAAAGCATTGAAGTCAATGAGTGTCAAAATAATTTTGACACGCAACAATTTTGACGCAAGCGACAATTATTATACATGCATTAATGCATTAAAGTCAGTTTTTATTTTTTTTTAATTACTTATATTAGATATTAAAGTCAAAGGGTGTCCGAATATTTGGTGAACGGCAATTTTTATGTGTGCGGCAATTTTTATGTGTGCAACTCTTTTGTCCAAATGCATTAAAGTCAATGGGCATAATTTTGACATGCAACAATTTTTCCACACCGTTTTTTGCAAAATATTTGCAGTCTGGAAATTTACCACGAATCCATGCCTGGCGAATAAATTTGCCCATCAATAGTTATCAAGAATGCATGGGACCTTGGGTTTTATGAATAATGGGTCTTTCTGTAACTTTCATCTCCATACCTTAAGTCTGCAAGAAATCATTTAAACATGAAACAAACCCACTTCAATTTTTGAACTTGATGGACTTTCAACCCAACTTCACTATGTAACTATGTTTTGCCTCCAATAAAGGTTAATTGTATGTAGTGATGGGTGAATTTGGGGCGTTAAGCTTCGGCGAAAAAAATCGTGAAACGTCGCCAGAGTCTTGTTTTTTTACGCCGGCGTCTGTCTTTTTGATGCCGGCGTCCGTTTTTTTAGACGCCGGCGCAAATTCTATGTTAAGGCCAAAAGTCGGCCAAATCTTGATCGAGCAGCATAAAAAATCCCGTTGGATCGTGGCCGCATCTGTTTGTTGATCTGACCGCCCATATGGACTGCATTGTGATCCAATCTTTGGGCCCTGGGGTTTACGATCGGATCAGCCTGATATCACCCACCTCAATGTGGGCGTTAGTGATAGGCGAATTCGCGATTCGCGAAACGGGCGCAAAAATTCGGTGGCGGCAAAAAAAAATTGTCGCTGGCGTAAAAAAAAACGGGCATCGGCGTAAAAAAAAACGACGCCAGCGTCAAAAATGAGACGCCGGTGCCGTTTCGTGAATTTTTCACAGTTTTAGTTAGTGATAGGCGAATTTATTCGCCAGGTGCGAATTCGTGATTCGCAAAACGGGCGCAAAAATTCGGTGACGTCAAAAAAAAATTGTCGCTAGCGTAAATAAAAAAATGGGCATCGGCGTAAAAAAAAAAACGACGCTGCGTCAAAAGTGAGACGGTGCCGTTTCGTGAATTTTTCACCATTTTGCGAATTTCATGGAAATTCGCAAATTTTTCGCCAAATTTGCCCATCACTAATGGGCATATCAGGGAGAGATCTGCTTGTCTGGCGATATCACAAAACGAGCGGATCCCCCTGTGTATGGTCAGCTTTTGTTTGGATCAAGTACAATGTACTGTTTTATTATTACAGAGAAAAAGGAAATCATTGATTTGATTAAAATGAAATCTATGGGGGATGACCTTCCTGCAATTAGGAGCTTTTTGTATAACAGTTTTCCGGATAACAGATCCCATACATTTATTCCAGGGAGCATCATACATCATTCATCTGAAATGGTTAGAACTCCAAGTTGTGAGGCCTCTGCAGATATTGTCTGTATGTTTTATTCATGCAAGTGTGTGTTGACTGTCATCAGTCAACACACCTTCTTCACCTTCTCCTATACACAGTATAAGTCCCAGCCTGATAATATACATGAGAATCGGAAAAAAAAGCCAGTTTGAAATAATCTCTGTGGCTCAGAGATTCTTTTCCCCATAAAAAAAACGGCACATGTATGATACACATTTCTTTTAAATTCAAAGCATGTGCAACTAAGACACTTGATAGAGAGATGGAAGCGTTATTGCATTCCCAGGGAACAATGACTAACACAACTAGTGAGGTCTGAATGTTCCCTTTATAGATCAGGTGTTAATATACAGTGACATTACGGCTCAGAGCGGTGGAAATGAATATGAATGTACCGAGCTTAATAAGGTGGCAAGCTGGAAATGACGCAGAGAGAAAAAGTAATACTGGTTACCGTGCTCTGCAATGGACTTTGGCTGTACAAGAACGCTGCATTTTCATACAGAAGGGTAGAAGCAGGGGTACATTTAGAATTAATTCAAAAATAGGAGAAATTTACTGATTTGGTTAAATTTACCGATATATGGGGCAGATTCAATAAAGGGCGAAGTGGCTAATTCTATCGATTTCTCGCCAGTGTTGCCACCCGCAGGGACATTGACAATTCAGTACTGGTGCCAGTGTTGGACTGGGACACCAGGGGCCCACCCAAAATCTTTGGACCAGGGGCCCACTAAAAAACCTTAGACCAGGGGCCTACTAAAAAACCTTAGACCAGGGGCCTACTCTCAGAGTTATTATTCTTCCTCTCCTCACTCAACCTCTACAACCTCAACCTTTGGATTTTACTGAACGTTACCTCTTTCTCCAGATTTGACTTCACCACCTCAGACCAGGAGAAGTGCTAAAAAGAAGCAAGATCTATGTCACTTACATCATACCCTGTGTGCCAAAAATGCATTAAAGTTCCAAAAACGCTAGCAACTTTTCCTAAGTGGGATTGGCTGCAAAAGTCCTGACTTAAACTTTTTTTGAGTAGTTGATCCTCTAGAATGAAAGGTGTTTCCCCAATCAGGCAATCAGCAGTAGTGATAGGCGAATTCGAAAAAAATTAAAAAAAATCTTTTCGCCGGCGTCAAAAACGGGCGCCGGTGTCAAAAAAATGGGCGCCAGCGCCGTTTCGCGAATTTTCACTAATTTCACTCGAAATTCGTGTATTTACCGGTGAAGCGAAACGACGCAAATTCGCCCATCACTAATCAGCAGGGCTCTCCTCCACCCTCAAAAAAAGACAATTTCCACAAGAGATTGCTGTATTCCTCAAAAACCACAAGGTTTTGAGGGGGAATAAAACAGATAAAATATGTATAGTGCAGTATTTCAAAATAAATTTTTTAATTTAATTTTTAGTGAACTTGCTGTGTTCGAATATAGCCGCATGTAATCATGCACCACCATCGGGAGTTAATATTTAACCAGTGTTAAAGTTCATAACTTAAGTGGTGCTGGAGGTATTTCGGCTATAGTCCTTATTTATATATCCAAGTTTTGACACCCGTGATGTTTAGAGTTCTAGTTGCACAGAAGCCCACACTCCGATCCTAGAGTGTCTGGCAGGTGTTTATACTTACAAGAAGTAAGTTGATACAGGAATATGTAATTTGAGCGTCTCAGTCCGCTTTCATTCTTCTTAAAAAAACATTCCTCCAATAAAATCCCCAATGTGGCATTCCGGTCTATTGTTCTGAGTCCTTTGCGGAACTGAACCGTCCGATGCATTCACCTTAGTCCAGTGTAGTTTCCTTGGGTCACCAGGCTGCCGCTTCCACACTCTCGTCCTATCGCTGACGCGTTTCGCCGAATGGCTTCATCCAAATGAGCGATCATGATTTTTTATTCACATGCGGTTATATTCGAACACAGCAAGTTCACTGAAAATATCATAAGGATATAAGGAGGGTGGAAGGAAATTCACGAAGGGCTACCAATCTGCTGAATTTATGAGTTATTAATTTTACCAGCCGCCCCCAGTAGATACTCACCATCAAACAACTAGGCAAGGGGCAGCTCCACTAGGTGGTATCTATAACAGGATTGTCTGGAGACTGGACCTGCCATGTAGATGGCATATGAATTGCCTGAATTGTGTATGTCTTTCTTTTTGTACTGCACAATAACTTGGTTTCCCTGGTGGCATTGTAATAATGTTAAACTCCTTCACTTTTATTAATGTCCCCCATTTGTCTACTGTATTATTAGATACAAAGTGACTTTATTTTAGGGAGCAAACTCCTCATGCATGGATTGTTATTAGCATAAATACATGTTGGTACCATAATATGTTATGGCCGGATCATTATTGGGTCCTGGAGCGTATGTTTCTTCATGCTTCAACTTTTTTCAATTCAACAGTTCCTTGAGCAAGTCTTAGGATTGATTGGCTCGGTATAAAGGGTAGACCTGTTCTTGTTTACACATTTTCCATGTAAGTGATAACTTTTGCCAGCAAACGTGATAAGCTGCCTATACATTCTGCAGCAGGGATGAGTGAATTTTTCCGCCTCGTTTCGCCAAAAAAATGACGCCCATAGACTTGTATGGCGGTGTGCGTAAAAAAAAAAGACGCGCGTCAAAATAATTTCGCCGCGTGACAAATTTTTTTTGATGCCCATAGACTTTAATGGGCGTCTGCGACATTTTGCCTGCAGCGAATCTTTGGCGAAACTAAGCGGGTCAAATTCGTCCATCCCTATTCTGCAGTTTATTAGTCTCAATATTATACTCTTAGACTGTGCTATGTTTCCCCTGTTGGACTGGGGTGTCCTCCTTAAAGGCCAGTGTCGTACTGGGATGCCAGGGGCCCACCAGGAACTCTTAGACCTTGGGCCCACCAGAAAACCTAAGACCGTGAGCCCACCAGAAAACTTTAGACAGTGGGCCTTTCCAAACTATTATTCCTCCTCTACTAACTCAACCTCTTTACTCTCCTTATATATACTTACTATTTTCTCCCATTGTTTAGCCTTTTTCTCCATAAAGAAATAGGAAATGACCATGAAATAGACCAAATGTTTAGAAACTGACACCTGGGCCCACCGGGAGTTTTCCTGGTATCCCTGTAGGCCAGCCCAACACTGTCAAGGGCCCACCACTTCAGCCATGGAAGTTTTCCACTAGTGATGTGTGGGCCAGCTCAAAACCCCCGGGACCTGTGTGTTGGATGGGTTCGACCTGACTTCCACCAGAGTTTTCCAGGTTGCATTCACTGTCTGTGACCTTACACTGCTGGCTTCCTCCACCAGAAGCCTCTGTTTATTGGCCTGCGCCTATCCTGGTCCCTTTCATGATGTCAGAGATGGGCTGTTGGGCACAGGTCTATAAAAACAGGGGACTTGCCTGTCAGGTTGGGTTTGGCATAGGTGGGTTAGGGTCCCTGCACATCTTTACCCCCCTCACTCTCATGACCCTCATCCTTCCCACTTTCTTCTTGCGTCTACTGCAATCTATTCTCCTCACAGGTCTGGGGTGGTGGGGCCCAGCTCTGAAACTCATTCCGCAACAACTCTAAGAATCCAGATGAGACTGATAAAGGATCACAATAGATAGACCAGGAACTACAAAAATGGTCTCTTTTATTTCACTTAACGTAAATAATATTTTCAATTCTAATCACATCACATCAAGCATTTGTATTGTTTTCAGAGAGAAAAACAAAACCACAAAAGCAGCACATTCCTAATTAACTTATATTGAAGGGTCTCATGTACCACAGCCATGAAACAGCAAATAAAAATATTTCATTTTTATCAACTTGATTATAAAACTCATAAGATATATGACAGTTTTTCTTCAGTTATTAAATTGTTCTAGCTGCCCCAAGCATTCTAATCCAGCCTTGGGTTTTTTTTTTTTTCATAAACTGCTGGTTATTTTCTTTTTTAATTGGTATATAAAATCAGGGATGATACTTTAATAAGCAGTTGTTGTTAAGGGCTAGAAAACAATGCATTCAATCACCCCAATGGAAGGTGTTAGGCAAAGAGTTCACATTGGAGATTTAACACAAATCCAGGAATTAGAAGGATTTACAGTAGCAACTAGACTGAATTTCCCAAAGGGATAGGATTAAATCAGAGACGTAAACTAATGACTCACACCGAGAATAAGACAAATGGAAAGTTTTGATTCACGTTTCTCAGAAATGTTTAGTAGCATTGGTGTATGAATGCTGAGGCTGAAAGGCAAATTGCAAATATATCGATATATATACTTGTACAAAATGACATCTAGAGAGCCTTTGGGAGAATAAGAGGTTATATGGTCGATTATAATGATGACCAATGTTTAGATATTTTCTGTATATAGACAGAGGATGAAAAACCTGTCCTATCACTGTTGTATAAATAAATAACAGCAGCAGTTGGGGGGCTTTTTTTCCGGTCATGTCTCCCCACTGAGGTCCAGAGTTTAGTCAGAGCACCCTTAAAGGGCATGTAAAGTCTAAAATAGAATAAGGCTAGAAATGCTGTATTTTGGATACTAAATATAAACATGAACTTACGGCACCACACGCCTAATCAAACAAATAATTTATGTTTTCAAAGTTGGCCACAGGGGGTCACCATCTTGTAACTTTGTTAAACATCTTTGCAAGACCAAGACTGTGCACATGCTCAGTGTGGTCTGGGCTGCTTAGGGATCGTCACAAACAAAGCTGCTTGAGTTCTGCATGGCTGGGAAGTAAGGCGGGGGCTCCCCCTGCTGTTCATAAATATGATTGTTTCCCTGCAGAGCAGTTAGGGACCATCTGACAATTCCTATCCACAGCAGTAAATGAAGGGAGAATTTCACTGCATACAGTCAGGTTTCTTATAAAAACTGTGCACATTTTTTAATTAAAGTATATTGGAGATAGGTTTCTTTTTCATTAAAGAAAGTAAAAATGGGATTTAATTTGTTTGCCTTTACATGCCCTTTAACTCAAAACAAGGGGAACCCCTGTGCAATAACAAAATTCTCACCTTAAAGGAGAAGGAAAGTCGTTTCACACTCGTGGTTGGCAAATGTTAGGCCCCCCAAGTGAATTTATTTATTTACCTGAAACCCCGGGTCGGTGCTCCTATCAGCAGAAAACTGCACTGCTCCGGGGTTATTCCAGTGAACAGAGGACGACAAGGTGCTCCAGAATTAGTTTTAAAGTTACTCACCAAACAGTGAAAGTGGTCCGGGTGCACCAGCCCTAGACCCCCAGCTTCGGGGAGCGGAACAGCAGACCGGCACTCAAACGGATCCACAAGACCAGAGATATTCAGTTAAAAGATAAATTTATTAGTAGAAAAATTAAAAATTATAGCTTATGGATGGAGATGAAGCTATAATTTTAAATTTTTCTACTAATAAATGTATCTATTAACTGAATATCTCTGGTCTTGTGGATCCGTTTGAGTGCCGGTCAGCCCTGCTTCTTTATCTTATTCCAGTGAACACCACAGAGAGATCCTCTTCCATCTTCTTCTTGGCTTCTCGCTGCTGCACATGCGCATTAGAGTGAAAAACCGAACTTTAACTAAAAAGCCAGCTATTTCGTTCAACTGCGCATGCGTCTACCCCGCGAAATTTGAAGCAAGAAGAAGCCAGAAGAGGAACACTGGCATATAAGAAATTTCCTATCCTATTTGGAAGTTTCTGTGGTCGGTGTTGGAATTTTTTGTACGAGAAATTCGGGCTTTTCAGGATAAAGCTAAAAAAAAAATTGAAAAAATAACTCATAAAAAAGCTCATGATTCAAATGTTTGCTTGATTTTTTTTTGTCCCTGATCCGATGAAATCATGATTTTTCAATAATAAATAAGGTACAATCGGGAATTCTTGTTTGGTTTTATTAAAATGCTCAAATTCGGACTTTGATAAATAAAATAACGCCCCTAGTGTGTGAGTGGTGGGGGGCTTAGGGCCTACTGTGGCATTGGACCTAAATACAGGACTGCAGGTCCCCCATGTATGGTAAAATATATTATCCAGATATTGTCTTTTGTTGTGGGTGCTTTGAACAGTACAAAGCATCACTCACCTCTCCTCTGCTGATTCCTAACTTGGTCATCCAAATGATGCACCAGTTAAGGGGGACAGGTAATGGTGGGAGGGGGGATGCCTACACTCCTCTCCCCAATACAGCAGAAGAAACAGGTTGCAGTGGAGAAAGCTAACAGGGCAAGGAATTTTATAACAGTCTGCAAACAGACTAGGGAAAATGAAGCAGGTGGCTGGAGATGAGCTTGACATTTTTGAATCTCCTGCATCTCACTCCATGGCTTGCTCCATCCATGGGTGATATGGCATGAGACAGGAAGGTCCTTACTGACATCACATGAGGTCAATGCCCCCTTGTGCTATTTTTTTAAAATTATTATTGTCCAGGCCCATTACAGGGCCCACAGTTGACTAGACCCCTACATTAGAACCTCTTCTAATCCCCATGAGCAAAGTTAAAAAAAAACATTCTTGGGCACAGAGACGGGGAGGTCCTTTCTGACATCACATGAGGTCAATGCCCCCTTGTGCTATTTTTTTTTAATTATTATTGTCCAGGCCCATTACAGGGCCCACAGTTGACTAGACCCCTACATTAGAACCTCTTCTAATCCCCATGAGCAAAGTTAAAAAAAAACATTCTTGGGCACAGAGACGGGGAGGTCCTTACTGACATCACATGAGGTCAATACCCCCTTGTGCTATTTTTTTATAATTATTATTGTCCAGGCCCATTACAGGGCCCACAATTGACTAGACCCCTACATTAGAACCTCTTCTAATCCCCATGAGCAAAGTTAAAAAAAAACATTCTTGGGCACAGAGACGGGGAGGTCCTTACTGACATCACATGAGGTCAATGCGCCCTTGTGCTATTTTTTTTAAAAATTATTACTATCCAGGCCCATTACAGGGCCCACAGTTGACTAGACCCCTACATTAGAACCTATTCTAACTGCCGTGAGCAAAGTTAAAAAAAAAAACATTCTTGGGCATAGTAAGTTTGTTAGGAACCCCACTTTTCCCTAGTGAACTAAATATATCGGATACAGAGTTATTATAACTATAATACACTTAAGGATGTAAATCAATTGAAAATAATATATCAGATCACTGGGAAATATTTTGAAGGAAATCATTTTCTCTGTATAAAACTTGCCCCCTTTCTCTGAATTCAGCAAATAATTACAATACTGTCCACTGGGATGTGCACTAATTGGATGCATCTGCCTTCATTACAAGGTGTCATAATACAGAAAATCCCCACTAAAGGCTTATGAAAATTCAGTGCCATGTAGGTTGTATCAGACGATCCAACATATACCACGCATATCAATTATTTTTTATTTCTCAGATTGTTGCTGCTTCTTATGGGGCTACTAATGTGGATGCTAATAAATGTCATTCGCTCTGTCACAGAGTAGGGCTTTTTAACTATACACAAGGGGGATTGGATGGAGCAGGGATTGTTTATTATCAGAGCCAAGTTACTGTACTTGTAGTACCATAGGGAGCAATTACTTGCATGGTGCAAACCCAATGTAGACAGTTATTTGCCTGCCTTTTCCTAATTACACTAGACTAAAAAATGGCATCAGTTGCTATGGCCAAGGAGTGGGGCAAATCTGAATGTATGTTGGTAAATGAGCTTGATTAACCTTTCTACACACAAACAGGCAGTGCAGCAGACAGGGCCAATATATAGGAGTTTTGAAAAGATAGGAGTTAAAAGAAATATGTTTAATGCCTCCAGTGATAATCACTGGCAGGGAATGCAGGGATTTTCATTGAAGAATAGTGATGGGCGAATAAATTTGGCAGGCGCGAATTTGGCAGGCGCGAATTTGCACCGAATTTCTGTGTTTTGCCACCAGCGAATAAATTCGTGAAACTGACGAAAATTCACTGGCCTCAAAAAATGATAGACTTGCGTCAACATATTTTTTGGACGCATGTCAGAAAAGTCGCTTGTGTCAAAACCTTCGCACGTCAACATTATTCAGATGCCTATTGACATTAACGCCGAAGTCAAAATTGATGTGAGCGTCAGAATTGCCGTTTCGCGAATTTTGTGGGAAATTCTCTAATTTTTCTGGCCGAGCGAAACAGGACAAATTCGCCCATCACTATTGAAGAATACTTTTGTATGAATTTAGCCAGTGTCCCTGGAGGACAGAAGAATAGTTTTACTGAGCAATGTTGTCCTAAGAACCCATCCCTGATGAAGTAGCCTTGCTATGGTTAACTTTAAACTGCGATTGTGCTAATATGGATGCAAATGTTGTGACTCAATTCCGATATCAGCCACAGCTTGCACCCGATTAATGGAAAAACACCTGCAATTGTGTTCACGTTTGACATTCTGGATATAATTGTGGTCAACGTGGAGTGTGGCCACAGGGGTGTAGGAATAATGGGAAATATTGCATCTTGTTTAGAAGCCGTGGTGAACTGGGTTTGAATATTGGACTTTGAGCGTCAGAAGTATCCACGTAGATCACAATGTCTTCTTTATACTTTTTCCTTTGGCTTTACAGTATGTAAATTTACATTATTTGTTTTTTTTCTGTCCCTTCCCTGGAACTATCATTGGATCAGCTTGCCAATGATAATTTACTACTGTATATGCCATAGTCCATCAGTCCATTGCTACTGTATGTTGCCCAAGAACGTGAGTTTTCTGAAAGCCTAGGTTGCATTGGTTGTGCCCCAGCTTTCAGTGAATGCCTTTGGTGTAACCGACCTGTTCCCAACCTAAGTCAAACAAGCCTTCTACTCTTTCTTATAAGAAGGTGGTCAGCAAAGGTCAACGGTCTGTTAACATTTTTAATTATCATGACCATTTCCAGTTATATAAATGAACACACACAAATATGGCTCCCTGGGGATGATAATCATAAAGGGAAGGTAAAGCCCATTATAAACAGGCTATATTTTCCCCTAAAGATTATTTTTTAAATTAATATTTTCCCCAATAATATTTATAATTCTTTTATGAACTTACTAAGTGTTCCAGACAATAGTGTATCTATCTGTATTGAGATTAGAATTTCTGAATGAGTTACACAATGTCTAACGAGCTGTGAGCCAGTTAAAATACTGCCTCCGAGGTGTCACACATTTTTATTCATTGATTTATATATATAGTGGATAGTGTTAGGCATTAAAAAATACAATGATGCAAAAAAAAAAGTGCGAGTGCATAGGCACGGAAGGTCTCAAATTAGCAACAGCACGTAATTCTGGGATTTGGCACATCCAAATTAAGATCTCCAAATTAAGAAATGAAAACATTTATAGCCGCTTTAACTTGTGTACATCACAGCCCTGTGATATCAATAACAGATTTAGCAGGCCAACAATGTCTATTTTAAGGAAGTGTTTTAGGCACACAAATCTGAATAAAATTCAGATGCACATACACGTAAATTCTAAGCCTAACTAGCTTAGCCAATAACATCAAGGGGCTGATTCACAAAGGGTCGAATATCGAGGGTTAATTAACCCTCGATATTCGACTGGGAATTGAAATACTTCGACTTCGAATATGGAAGTCTAAGGATTTAGCGCAGATAGTACGATCGAACGATCGAAGGAATATCGAACGATTCGGAGGATTTAAATCCAACGATCGAAGGAATATCCTTTGATGAAAAAAAGTTAGGCAAGCCTATGGGGACCTTCCCCATAGGCTAACATTGACTTCGGTAGCTTTTAGATGGCGAACTAGGGGGTCAAAGTTTTTTTAAAGAAACAGTACTTCGACTATCGAATGGTCGAATAGTCGAACGATTTTTAGTTCAAATCCTTCGATTCGAAGTCGTAGTCGTAGTCGAAGGTCGAAGTAGCCCAAAAAAAACTTCGAAATTCAAAGTTTTTTTAACTTCGAATCCTTCACTCGAAGTTAGTGAATCAGCCCTCAAGTGTTGTTGAATGGGTATGGGGTTTATCTACAGTATGTTTTATATTTTAGCTCAGGGGCTCTCACCAATGTTCTCTTTGTTCTCTCATAGTCAACACAAAGAGCTCCCCCTTTTAAAACACAAATAACCAGATCAAAACTTTTGTATCTAACCAAATGTTGTACAATGTAGCATTGCCATAGAGGAAAAAAGTCATCAAAATCTAGAGAAATTATGCAACAAGGGAGTCTCAAAAGGGAGACTGGCCTCTTATATGAAGAAACAATAAAATGATTAAAAGGTTTTGGACCCTACCTAAATATGTTTAGAAAGTTTGGAGAAACAAGTCTTCTTCTCTACCTCAGCCCTGTGCTGCACCTATCACATGGCCTTTATTTATTATTAATGGTAATGTCCAGTCTTTACCGTTTTGTGGAATATTCTGTTGCCAATAACTCCCATCCCCTATTATACCCTACCATGTTTTTTATAATTAAATCCACAACCCATCCAAGGCCTACTTTGTAACTCAGTTTCTTTGTTAGAATGAATCTGGTTTTTCCAGATCTACTATGTCACCAATAACTAAATACTACAGTATATTATAGGCCAGGAGTTTAGTTTACTTTTACTTACATTTACTGCAAGAGGGGTGGCAGAATAATTGCTAAACTGAATAGCTTCTCTAGCTTGGCCACACCGATCATTCCTTCAGCTCTAGGAGGACATTGCCTGTCATTCTTCTGGTATACAATGTCCTCTTAGTTCACAGCTTAGAAGGAACATTGGCCAGGACCCTTACATTGCTTATTTTCCTTTCCTTTCTCAGAATGTCAATAAAAGCAAAGATACGCTTTCATTCCAAAATTCAGTCTGGGCTTGTATCTAAAGTAGGTATTCTCTCCATATCTAATCACAATTGCTCTTGGCTCCACTGGGGGAATACTGCTTTTCAATTGGTGAGGAAACTTTCCTACCCAAGGCTGTTTCTGCCATTAGGCAAGATGAGAACTTGCCTTAGAAAACCCTTTATCAGGGACTACAAAAAGTCACCTCTGTTAACCAAAGGGTACAATTATACTCTTTACATTTATGATCCTGACCCTTCTCACACTATTCTGAGCTCTGGACATAATTGAGAGGGGTTCGGCATTGAGTCTCTGCTAGGCTTGGACTGGGCCTGGGACCTGCTGACCCAGACTTGCTCCCCACCCAGGATGCACCATCAAAGTAAAGAAGGAAGAAAAATCTACACAATGTTGCAGGAACACACAAGCACAATTGGGTGTGTGCTGGTGGAGCAGGATGTGCGGACATCGGAAGGAGGCCCCTGGAGGTTCAAGGAGGGTCCTTCAACTTACACTCCTGGTGGGCCACTGATCTCTACCAATGCTCCTTTGTCAATGAAATGAATAGCAACTTCTAGATACAGACATCTGTGACTTGCACCTGGGTCACCCCCCATGGTTGGGGGCAAATGGGCCCAGTTGCATACATTGCCCCTGATCCTGTGGGCATCTCATTTTGCCAGAAGGTGGTGATGGATGCCTTTAAATTTATGCCAATGACATGAGGCATGGAGGGTATTGGACATTTCTCTGCTGGCTGCCTAACATTGCATTCATCAACATTGAACCTCATTTGCTAGCCCAGTTATCCATTTTAGTCAAATGGAACATATAGTTGGCACAATTTAGTATCATCAGTAAATATAGAGACAATGCCCACCTCAAAGTCATTATAAAACAAATTAAAAAGCAAACGGCCAAGGACAGACCCCTGTGGTGTTCCAAAAACAACACTGGTCCAATTAGAAAATATTCCACTTAGCACCACTATTTGTAATCTATCTTTCAGACAGTTTTCTATCTAAGTGCCAATATTGTGTTTCAGGCTAATTGTACTAAATATAATCAGTAACCTTCTGTGTGGTACTGTTTCAAATGCTTTAGCAAAGTCTAAGTAGATCATATCCACTGCCATTCCAGAGAATAAGTTCCTGTTCATCTCCTCATAGAAGGCAATTAGATATGTCTGACAAGATATTGTGGATTTTGCACAAACTTATAGGATTTATAACCAGTTCCAAAAGCTTCCTTCCACTTATGTTAAACTCGCTTAGGAGAGCACTCACCCAACAAACGAGTCAGGAACTGACCAGAGCAGGCTGTGCTGGCAACATGGACACGCCTCCGGATAGAGCGTAGCAATTTGTATCTATAAAGTCTTTAATCCACGGAGCACTAGACAAGGTCGGAGCTTAAAATGTTTCAATTTATTCAACATCAGATAACATCAATGAAAATACACCAACAGTGCATCAAACAAAGCCCAAGCTTTACGCGTTTCATGGCCACTTCCTCATTCTGATGTTAAACTGAAAGGCTTATATTTTTGAGGCTGATAATCCTTTTTGAAAAATGGTACACATTATCAACAAGCCAATCTTTCAGCCAGATATCAAATACCCTGGCAACTTTAGTTAACTGAGCTCTTTAAGGACCCTGGATTCAGGATTCAGATGCTTTTTTTCTTTTCACTTTTTATAGTCTCTTTTGAAATTTATTCTTGCGTCAAGCAACCATCATTACTAAAATTATTAGCATCAAGTCTATTAAAAAGAAAACCTTAAATCAGTGGTTTTAACAGTTAAAAATCTCAGTTTTCCATAATCTCTTCAACTAATTTACCTCCATCTGATAGCTATTTGATAGCAAAGGTCCCACCAACACATTCCTTAGTGCATGGCTTTAATTCTGGCTTATTGTAAATACAGGCTGCTTTACATTTTTCAATCCCTATATCCTTTGTCCTAAGCCCAGTCACATGTTTCACGAAACTCCTGTTCCAAATCTGCATTAGTCAGATCTTCAATCTTACAATGCCCTGATTGCCCCAGTAACAGAGCTTCTATCCTCAGTAATGACCTTCACTGGTGTCTCGGGGGTTCTATTATTCTATCAGTCTTTTTCAGTGATGGGCGAATAAATTCGTCAGGCGTCAATTCACAATGAATTTCCGTGTTTTGCTGCCGGCGAATAAATTCACAAAATTGCAGCGAAAATTAGCCAGCAAAAAATCCGCCGCGTTAAAAGAATTTGGGTGTGCGCCGGAATAATCGCACACATAAACATTGTTGCGCGTCAAAATAATTTGGGCGTCCATTGACTTTAATGTATCTGGCAAAAATAGGCGTGCGTATAACAACTGTCGCGGTCATCAAAATTGACGAGCAACAAAATAATTTTGACACCCACTGACTTTAATGTGTTTTGCAAATTTTTCACTGTTTCACAAATTTTGCCGGCAATTCCTGAATTTTTCGTCGAAACAAAACAGGACACATTCGTCTATCATTCTGTTTAGGTGCAACCCATCAAAGTCCATCTGCCTCAAACTGAGGTACATTTAAATGTGAATTATCGCCACTTCTGGAAAACTTGCTATAACTCCTCCAAACTTTGCTTCACACCTATGAAGGAGCATCTTGGACAGAACTAAACTACAACAATTCAATAAATAACAAAAGCAACATAAACCCATCCACAGAAAAAACAGAAAACAGTAGAAACTTTTGCTTTTTTGATGCTTTATTCAGCCACCAGCAGCAGCCTCTCTTGTTCAGTTTAGCACATACTGTATGTCCTTAAATGAGCCCTTGATTGTTTTCTTCTATTCTAAGAATACATTTTATAAATAAATATATGTCCATGATCATTGTTCTCCTAGCAGCTCAGCTGTTTATCTACCCCTCAACTTCACATCACTATTAGGTTGTTCTGTAAATTTTATAGGGTAAGGCAAAAATTCAAGCAATGTGATTGCTACCCCTATAACAATTAGCAATTGATCATATATCTCTTTTTATTGTTCCAACTTCTATTGATTAGTAAACAGCTATGTGCTGGTCTCTATAGGCTTTGCCAGGCATATAGCTGTAACTGCTTTTTGTGGGTTGTGGAACAAGACAGTAGATACCACAAACAGAGACTATCCTATGCCCTGGTGAAAATAATGAGCCAATACTGGATTTTTTTTTAAATTCACATTAAATGAGAAGAGACCCTTTCTATGAAAAAAAAAAGTTGTGCAGGACAAACTTTAAAGGTAATCTGTCATTAATTTTTATGATGTATTTTTTATTTCTAAATTACACTGTTTAAACTTCAAATAATTCACTCTACAATATAAAACTGAATTCCTGAACCAGCAAGTGTATTTAGTTGTAATATTGGTGTGTAGGTGCATCTCAGGTCATTTTGCCTGGTCATGTGATTTCAGAAAGAGCCAGCACTTTAGGATGGAACTGCTTTCTGGCAGCCTGTTGTTTCTCCTACTCAATGTAACTGAATGTGTCTCAATGGGACCTGGATTTTACTATTGAGTGCTGTTCTTAGATCTACCAGGCAGCTGTTATCTTGTGTTAGGGAGCTGCTATCTGGTTACCTTCCCATTGTTCTTTTGTTTGGCTGCTGAGAGGAAAGGGAGAAGGTGATATCACTCCAACTTGCAGTACAGCAGTAAAGAGTGACTTAAGTTTATCAGAGCACAAGTCACATGACTGGGGGCAGCTGGGAAACTAACAATATGTGTAGCCCCATGCCAGATTTGAAAATTAAATATAAAAAAATCTGTTTGCTCTTTTGAGAAACGGATTACAGTGCAAAATTCTGCTGGAGCAGCACTATTAACTGATACATTTTGGAAAAAAATGTTTCCCATGACAGTATCCCTTTAAAAGACTATTCCTATAAAACGTATAACTTTTTTAGTATAAGAGTCAAAGGTCAACCTTTAGCTTACGCAGATCATGTGAAAACCAAATTGGATACACTGATCTCCTCGTTGCAATAAATCACATGGTAAATAACCAATGAAACAGCTTTTTTTTTTTTTTCATCAGTGCCTTATTGCATAGGTTTCAGATTTGTGAAAGTAACAGCAGATAAAGCATTAAATAACTGAGAATGAGATGCAGCTCACCTATCAGTCCACATCAAGTAGCAATCTGTTATATAATATAAGGCAAGAAACATAAAAGAAATATAAATGTGACCAACCTGGGTTATGGTATGTCCCTAACTGCACTCCAGCGACACACAGAGCAATTCGGCTTTGGTTCTGAAGAATAACAAGAGAAATGAATGGTAATAAGGAGGCAGAAAGCTTTGCACAGTCTCATTGATGACCTAAGAGCTTTAGGCTCTCTCTTCATTTACCTGACACCCACTTCTGGCCTATGAGTCACTAACTCCTTCCTGCTTTATCTTGATCACATTATTTAAACCCCAAAGCTTTATCTGAAAAATAACTTCCTTTTTGTCTTTTTTTTAATGCAGTTTTCAAACTTTTTTGGGTGTTTTTGTTGAAGCAGCTACCGACTGATGAAACGAGTCTGCTCTACCAAGCGCCACAGGTAATTTGCAGCTTCATTCTCCAGCAAGATGGGAAACTTAAAGTTACTTTGGGAAATAACGGCTCCAGTGGGAAATATTTTTTGGTTTGAAAGGGATACGGCGACGTCAATGACGAGTACATTGAACTTTATCGGTCACTTGGAGTTTGCTGAGAAATGTGTGTTTGCTCTAATGATCTTGTCTGGTTGGGCATTTTTAGCAGTATGAATTATATTATTGTATATTAAAGATAATATTAGTAGAGTTTTCTTCTCTGGCATATATATATATATATATATATATATATATATATATATATATATATATATATATATATATATATATATATATATATATATATATATATATATATATATATATATATATATATATATACAGTATACACCAAGGGGCAAATTCACTAACAGGCGAAAATTCGCCAGCGATGGCTTCGCACACATCGCAACACTTCGCCAGTAGTGATGGGTGAATTTGCGCCGTTTCGCTTCGCCTGAAAATTCTCAAATTTTGCGCGAAACGGCGAAAAATTCGCGAAACAGCGTTTTTGACGCCGGCCTCCATTTTTTTCCTACGTCGGCGACATTTTTTTTGACGCCGGCAAATTTTTGCGGGCGTTTCGTGAATTTATTCGCTGGCGGCGAATCGCGCAAATTCGCCGCAAATTCATGACTGGCGAATAAATTCGCCCATCACTATTCGCCAGGCGTAAATTCGCCTGGACAACGCTAATTCACGAAGTATCCCTTAATAAAATTATATAAAAGTTGTTATAATGCCCTAGACATGTGCCCACAGTATAGTTTAGGTGCCATATGTTAGCAAATGTAGGGGGAAGGAGGATACCCGAAAAAAAAAATTTACAATCTTTTTCAGTCTATCACCCTTTAAATAGGAAAAAACGCCAGCGTTTTTTGGGACTTAGAAAAATGTTAAACTTTTTTTTGAGGAACTCCTATCTACTCTATTGCACTTCGCCTGGTCTGAGGTGGCGAAGGCAAGCCTGGCGATCGCCAGACCGTAAATTCGCCTGACGTTAGAGTTCGAAGTTGCGCCAAAGTCTATCTCCTCTAGCGAATTTAGCCAGCGAAGTGGCAAAATGACATTTTTCGCCAGCGTTAGCCACTTCACCCTTTCGTGAATTTGCCCCCAACGTTTCCAAACCAGCACTCCCTTTTATGTTAAACATATAATCTTTTATTGTTGCATCAATATCCAACATTTCGGTCCCTGTTGGAGGATGAAAAAGGTCCCAACAAACATTGGATATTGATGCAACAATAAAAGATTATATATTTTACATAAAAGGGAGTGCTGGTTTGGAAACTATTGGTGTATACACGATTTACCGTGCACCCCTCCTTCTATTAAGATTGACCTTGGAGTGCAGATACTCGTCTGGAAGTTATATATACAGCATATATATTTGTCTTCGAATTTTGTGGTCTTGCACCCCTGCTTAATGTTTTTTTTAAAATTAGTGGTGAGCACAACTTTCCCTTGTTTGTTATAGTTATACAGGAGCAGTGACCAGCTCCATGTTGTAGCTCCCACCCTTCCCAGCTATAGTCAGGTGATCCCACTGGTGGCCAATAAAAGGGGAAACCCTATGGTGAAGTAAGGGACGAGAACTGGTAGAATATGAAGTTGGGGTCCTTCCATTATATATACTGTATATATATATATATATACCAGTGAACTGTGTGCCATTAGTCAATTCCATACTGCTACTAGCTGCCTGAGGCATGGGCCCCCTTATGCCAATGATACCACTGCCATACCTATTTGTTTTGCCTTTATTCCCTATGGTGAAGTAAGGAACGAGAACTGGTAGAACCCCTTTATTTTAATCAATTCTGTAATATAAAATCAGTCCCCTTTATATCACATAAAGAGGGCGCATTGCAATATTTCTTCTTAAATTTTATAACTTAATAAAGGAAATAGATTCCTCCCTACAGGACAATCATTTTTTTTTTAAAGCACACCATCATTTTTTCATGTTGCAAATACTCACCCTGCTTTACACAATTTGAAGCGCTGCTCGCAGGCAGACGTGGAAACTTTCTAATCCCCTGAAAGTTCAATGGACATATATTTTCATATTAAACTGTGGGGGCGGAAAGCTGAAACAATGCAAGTACAATATATATCTCATCAGGGGACCATGTTTCAAAGTAAGACAAATGATAACATTAGTTATCATGTGAAATAAGCCATTTACTGAGCGAATGGATGGAGTTCACACCTAGAAATCAGCTCCAGGGCTAATCAGTCTGAGGGTCGTTAGTTTGAATCTAAGGTGGCCATAGACGCAAAGATCCGCCCGTTTGGCGACATCACCAAACGAGCCGATCTTTCCCCAATATGCCACTAACCGGCATGGCTATATCGGGGGTAATCTGAACGTTCAGCCCTATGGCCGAAAAATCGGATTACGATGAGAGCACAATGGGCTCCGGCGGAACGATCGGGACAAAATCAATCCTGTCCAATCGAACAAACGACCGATCTTTGCCAGAAGAAAAATATTAGGACTCTCCACACACGGTCCGTAAATCATACGAATCCTCGATTCGTACGATAGGATCTTTGCGTCTATGGCCACCTTAGTGATAAAATTGATGCTAAATCCTCAAGACGGAAAGCCTCTGATGAACGCGTAAGGCATAGATGGCTGACGTCATATCCAAGCGTCCAGGAAGTAACGAGTGCAGTGTGAAGGCAACGCTGGTTGGAACCAAACCACTGGAGATACTTGTAAAGGTGGCCATACACGGGCCGATAAAAGCTGGCGACAGACCATGTCGGCAGCTTATTGGCCCGTGTATGGGGGCCCCCGACGGGCTTCACCGATCGAGATCTGGCCGAAAGTCGGCCAGATCTCGATCGGATGGGACAGAAAATCCCGTCGGATCGCGGCCGCATCTATTCGTTGATGCGGTCCCGCGATCCGACCGCCCGTTTGGTCATCGTTAGGATCCGATCGTTGGGCCCTAGGGCCCACGATCAGATCAGCCGATATTGCCACCTCAAGGTGGGCATATCGGAGGGAGATCCGCTCGTTTGGCGACATCGCCAAACGAGCGGATCTCTCCATGTATGGGCACCTTAACAGCACAGACTTGCATGGAAAGAGACGTTATGCCTATTTTAACTACTGAAATTTGAGTGTAACCAATGGGTTTTTAATGATACAAAATAAAAAGGATTTTACACTATGGGGGCACATTTACTAAGGGTCGAATTTCGAAGTGAAAAATACTTCCAAATTCGACCATCGAATTGCAGTAAAACGATTTTCGAAGTTTTTTTTTATCAAATATGGCCATATGTGATCATATCATAAAAATCGCGTTTCGTGCCTATTGGGGGCACTTAGGAACAAATTTTCTTTATAATATTGGGGCACTTACTCATAGGCTGATGAGTAAGTGCCCCAATAGGCACGAAACGCATTAGGTCTTATGTCCTAATAAATTTTTCTTTTTTTTATATATTTGTTTCTGTATTATTGGAGGTCCTCACACTGTTTTTGGATACAGTGTTTCATATTGGGCTTGGCTGTGCACTAAGAACAACGCTGAATCCAAATCCTGAAAAAAAGATTACTGAGACCAGAATCATGTTAGTAAAAAAATCAAAAGTTGGAAAATACAATTTTATTGCCCACATGTTTGTTGTTGAATTTGCAGTGTAATGTTAAATTATTAAATTGAGTGGCATCGTTCTCTAGCTATGAGCTTTACCCAAATACTTTGCTCCGGATGAGACCTTAATTCTCAGGGGTTAAGCCCTCACAACGATGTGAAGGCAGGTTATTGTACAACTGTAACTATGTGCCACACAAAACAATTGTGTTCCAGTGGTTCTTGCAACTTAACCAGAGAACGTGTTTAGTCCACAAAAAGAGTGTACATAAAGATCAAGCAGGATCATAGACCAACAGTGGATAGGCATAGCCTCACAAGCACCACTGGTCAGTTTTAGTCCCCACAGCCAGGGGCGCAAGTACTGGGGCTGCAGGGTGTGCGATTCCACCAGGGTCCGCACCCCCTAGGGGGGCCCACATGGCCTGCACCCAGGCCCGACCCTGCTTAGTTACGTTACCTGGGATCTTAATCCCACTCCTCATCGGAGCCTCAGCTGTTCAGCTAAATAACCTGACTGCCTGTCACTCCTGGAGTGACCTCTTAAGTTGAGTACCCTATCCTTACTAGACCTGACCTGTCTAGGTTCCACATCAACCTTCCTATCTGCTCATGCAAGGGCCTAACAAAATGGTCCCTGAGCACATGGCTGTTCAGTACTACATATTTTAGCACAGTGCCATCTACTGGACACTTTTTGAATGGGTATAGCTAAAGGCAGGATAAGGAAACAGATCCCCCTCCTAACAATATTGTAGGACCCAGTTTAGGAGTCTATACCACTAGGGGGCTGCCTGCCGAATAATACTAGGAGACTAATTTACCAGTCTCCTACACCAGCATACCACTAACAGCAATAGCTTGGATCCCAGCCATTCTGAATTACCTATGCCCCCTTTCACTAACTCCTACCCTGCAAAACTGTTGACATTAAGTTATAAATTGAGAGAAAAAAACATATGCCAGGAGATAATGGGGTCTCCAAGCTTGTACAACTCTCTGATGTACACACCTCATTTAAATGAGGCAAAAATAAATATTGTCATTGTGAGTTTGAACTTGTAAAGAGGGTAGCCATGGAAAACCCTGATATTTTATCATAATTATCTTGAAAGGTCAAAAAATAATTTATGGACATATTATGCATATTAGATAATATAAATGCAGCCAAATTTCAGATATTAGAGACAAATTCAATCTTGACCTTCAAAAGACCATGGCTGACGTCAAGTATTGCAGTTCCTTAAAAAATCATTCTCAATCTATTAGTGAAGCCACAGTCCCTAATTCACATCGGAATCCTTACATTTGTGTTTATTTATATGGCATTTCACTTTCCATGTCAATTGTTTGCCTTAGCTGCATCGCTAAAGAGGGATATCCAGGAAGTCCTTCTAATACTGTATTCCTTAAACTGAAAGTAACAGTGACACCAACAATTGAAGTATTTTAAAGGAATACCAATACAATGTAGTGTTGCCCTGCACTGTTAAAACTGGAGTGTTTGCTTCAAAAATGTAACTAAGCTGCTGTGTAGCCATGGGAACAGCCATTCAATAACTGGATACACAATAGATAACTGTTCTAAAGAATCCCATTGTATACTACAGAGGTTATCTGCTATCAGCTGTGTATCCTGTGCCTCTTCTCCTTTTTCAGCTTTGATGTTACTGTTCCTTTAATATTGAATAAGATTCAACTGCAATATTATTTGAATTTCAAGAATTCCTGAGGAATGGCACAGCCCCCATTATAATAAACTTTAAAGCTGGTCATCCATGTTCAGATGTGGTTGGATAGTTTGGCCTAGTTAAACCATACTCACAATACTGCCTTACTGTCTAGTCATCTGAGTCATCTTGAGACATTTGAGTAGTCTGACCAGTTAACTATGATCTGTCTCTATATTATTCACCTTGGAAACCATGACAGCTATCTGAGACATGGGGCCTGATTCAATTTGATGAAATACAGTAAACGTATCCCCTACTTAATTTATAAATTCCCCCATAGACTTCTTTTGAGCTTTCAGGAGATAAACTATGAGATGTGTTTCTCATTAAACTGAATCTGGCCCCATGATGTCTTTAATTGCTTCTTTAAAGACTGAGGTCATCTTTTGGAACTTACAGAAGAACTAGCATCTTCTCTTGAAGGTAAATATTTAATTGCATTATGTAGTAGATCTAAAGGCTCCTTTCTTTCAGAACTGTTGTCTTCTTCTCTGTCAAGGGGACTAAGTGACAACTTGTGCTTTCCCATTCTGAGCTAAGTAAATGTACCTGTGTTGCCATTTTCTGTAGTTTTTAACAGTTCTTCTGGATAATGTGATACCTACAATGTCAGATTGGAGGATGTGTAATATCACAGTTGAAGTATAACTTTGATCATTAAGGAAGCCCCTGAGCCCCCTCTTATACTTCTAGTAGAATTTATGCTTATATACTAAAGGCTTCTATAAATATTGCATCTTACAATTATTGTGACATGGATAGAACAGAGAAGGCTTTTTAATTGCTCTCAATGTGCAAGCTTGATGCCAGAGTTGAAGCCCCTGAGGCCACATTTATACATTTAGCAGCATTTCTGCTTATTGCTGCTATATACTAAAGGGTTCCACTGTTAAAAATTAATCATACCCTGATTTAGGTGGAACTGTATCTTGTGGTAGGCTTTCATAAAGAATGTGACTTTTACTGTGATATGGCCAGGATGAAGAAGACTTCTTGGTTGCTTGCTCTGTGCTAGCTTGTTGTCATAGTTCTGTTGTTCTAGTGGAAATATTTACCAGTGATGAAGGCAGAATTTTCAGAATGTGCATGAGGATGGGACTTTGTCCTCTTACATTTTAGGTCCATGCCAGAAAAGGCAAGGGTATTTTCAGGTGAGGAACTACCGCATTCAATTTATCACAGGGAATGCAGATTTGAGATTGACAGTTGCTTCTCAGTACTTACAGTATATATTTTTTTCCTTTTGCCAATCAAAATTGCACAAATGGCTCATTTGAAAAACATATAGAAAAGAACGACACCAGCACACAAGACTTGTGTCTGCAGGGCAAACCCTTGCAAAAGTTTTACTGCGGTGGTGCAAAGTTTCGGAGCATACTTGACAAAGGGGCGGATCCCCGAAACGTTGCACCACCACAGTAAAACTTTTGCAAGGGCTTGCAAAGTCTTGTGTGCCGGATTGGTTATTTTCTATACAGTACATTGGGAGGTTGCCGTATCCTCCAATCACTGGGCACTGAGCAAGCCGTATTATCTACACAACGGATGTGCGAGTGTCCATCTTCAATTTTGAAATTTGAATTTGAAAAACATGCCAGAATTCTATTGCAGATTTAAGAAAATGTTGGCACATGCAAAAACAAAAATCTAACTGTGAATCTGCATCAGATAAAAAAATATGCTCATCCCAAGTGACTCTCGATGGTGTTATACAGCAGCCCCTCATTTCCCAGAATGCACAGATTGGGCCTGACAGCACACATCATCCATAATGATTAGTGATGAGTCAGACTGTTAATTTTTTTGCTTTGCTGAAAAATTTCAATGAAAAAGTAGCGAAATGGCGAATTTCAACTATAGCCCTTTTTTTGCATTATTACGTTTTTTCTGTGTGCAAAAAAACCTCCTATTTTCCTAGCAAACCAAAAAGCATGTTGAAATTCTAGCGTGGATTCACAAACCTATTAATACTGATGCAAAAATCATGTTCACTCATCCTAATAATTATCTATAAGTAGTTATTATATGTTAAAAATACCAAAAGTAAGACTTCATATAAATATGCTTTTGTAATACATTTTGTAGTTAAGAAATACATTTACATGAACACGTTAAACCTCATTTGTGTTTTACATAGAACATAAACAGCAGATTATATTCATTCATATACCACCGATGCTGCACCTTTTAGACTAAACTCTACAAAGGACGTACTATGATACCTGGTAGACACTTCCGACACAAATATCTAAATAAATTCCATTTGATGACAGATGATTCTCTAGCATTACATAAGAATTCTTGTTTTTTTTTTCCTTATTAAAAGTTATTTTAAAAATTTGAGAAACCTTGGCAATAAAGATAATAACTTCCCTGGAGCAGTTGACTTTTGGGAAGGGTGCCTTTTGACTGATGAAAGAAGATCAAGCAGTGCAGTTTGTTAATGTCTTTTGTTCCAGATGTCTTATATCGTATCACATAATCCTTAATCTTAAGTACCATGATATTTTTGTCTCCACCTCGCAAGAGCTAAATATATTAGCTTTTGTTGGGAGTCTAACCAAATAATCCTTTTTTTTATCATATCTTTGGAAAGAGTCTGTAATGGATCTTCATTCCAGAAATTTCCCATAGTATATCATTCCAAACCTTGTCTGATCATTATTGCATCTTTGCTTTTCATCCGCCATATTTAATTCCATTTCAGATATGTATTTCAACTGTTTAAAACAGTTCTTGTGGTGTAACCCATTACCCTGTCTTCATGGCCTTACATTCCAAAGGTACCTGTTCTCACTTGTTTCTTGCTTTTATATTTTTAACCTTTTGATGTCATTTTTTTCTACTCTGTGAATGTGACCCCTTTTTTAATGGTTTTTTCTTCATCAACTATCTTTTCTTTCAGTGCCTTTCATCTTCTTTATATTCAGCATTCTTCACCTATTCTTTTACTTTAAATATCCAGTCTCAACCAGCAACTAGCGATTGTAACCTACACAAATGAATCACAGAGTTTGGTTAACATTATAAAAGGACAATTTGTTCCTTTCATGGATGTCCTTCAATGAGTATTAAGGACTATAAAGTTTTATAATGATTTTAATTCTAGGACATTTTTAATTTACGTTGAAGAGTGTTGAAGAGTAAAAGGACATTTTGCACATAACCAGAAAATAATGGAGGCTTAAAGGGATACTGTCATGGGAAAAATTATTTTTTTCAAAATGAATCAGTTAATAGTGCTGCTCCAGCAGAATTCTGCACTGAAATCCATTTCTCAAAAGAGCAAACAGATTTTTTTATATTCAATTTTGAAATCTGACATGGGGCTAGACATATTGTCAATTTCCCAGCTGCCCCAAGTCATGTGACTTGTGCTCTGATAAACTTCAATCACTCTTTACTGCTGTACTGCAAGTTGCAGTGATATCACCCCCCTCCTTTTCCCCCCCAGCAGCCAAACAAAAGAACAATGGGAAGGTAACCAGATAGCAGCTCCCTAACACAAGATAACAGCTGCCTGGTAGATCTAAGAACAACACTCAATAGTAAAAACCCATGTCCCACTGAGACACATTCTGTTACATTGAGAAGGAAAAACAGCAGCCTGCCAGAAAGTATTTCTCTCCTAAAGTGCAGGCACAAGTCACATGACCAGGGGCAGCTGGGAAATTGACAAAATGTCTAGCCCCATGTCAGATTTCAAAATTGAATATTAAAAAATTTGCTCTTTTGAGAAATGGATTTCAGTGCAGAACTCTGATGGAGCAGCGCTAGTAACTGATTCATTTTGAAAAAAAAATTTTTTCCCATGACAGTATCCCTTTAAGGAGGCTCAAGCTACTCATAAAGAGACAAACATACACAAAAGAACATACAAAAGCATTAGAAGTCTCAAGGCAAAACCAAAAACTCACCCACCACATAAATTTTTGAAACATATTGATAGAAAGTTATTGTTAGCAGAAAAGGTCCTTGGCATCATCCGTTCCCCCTCATCAATCAAAGAAGTGGAAGAACCCTACACACCCTATGCTACCACCTACTAGAAGCTTCTATTAAAAGAAGATTCTCTGTCTTACACCACAAAGGACTTTAAAATATGTAAAGATCAAGTTTTTGAGAAAAATAAATTACTGAATGCCAATTCACTAGGGTCTCTTTTGACTTACAATATATCAAAATATTACAACCCTACATTGCGTATCATATATAGTAGAATATTTTTAATAGAAAATTCTTAGCAATGTAACATCAGATGAGCATACCCTCTATGCTCAATGTGTTAAGCTAGTGGCCTGACATTTCTCAAGAGCTCATTGCTTGCCTGATCACACTAGCAGTGCCAGAGAGGCAACCACTGCCAGCAGAATATAACTAAGACCACCCACGGACTTACTTACTTATGTCTGAGAAAGCCTGAGAGATTCTGCAGTTATTGCTTCAAATGTCTACAGAGAACTTTACATTGCTGTTTGTGAGCTTGATTTAATAAATCCAATAGAAAAGGTTACTTGAAGAAATTTAGCTTTTGTATGTCATTATAACATTGCCCCCCCCCATATGATCTGTTCTCTAGCAGTGTGTATTGTTCTATTACCGACTTATTGTTTATGATTTTTTTTGGAAGATCTTCTGCACTTTATTTGAAGGAACAAGTACTAAGGGGCAGATTTACTAAAGGGCAAAGTGGCTAACGCTAACAACATTTTGCAGAAATCCCATCCGCAGGGACATCGCCAATTTACAGATGTAGGTGACAATTCGCTAGTGAATGGGACCGTCGCTTGTGTTCATTCGCACTCTATCACCAGGCGACTTTTCACTCTTGTACTCCGCAAATTCAGTAAAGTTCGAATTTTACTGAACTTACCTCTTTCGCCAGAGCTGAAAATGAAGCTCCATCTTCCTCAATCTTCTATCACTTACATCATATCCTGTCGGCCAGAAATGCATTAAAGTTGTAAAAACGCAGCCGACATTTCCTTTTTTTTAAGCGGGATTGCCTACAAAAGTCCTAACTATTAAACTTTTTTGGGTTAACATTTTTTAACCCATCCCAGGGGGATGGAACATTCATTTTAGGGTGGGCACATGGGTAGGGCATTATAGGAACTCTTTTGTCTTTATTCAGGTTCCTTGGACATTTGTCATAAAAAGTGGCCACTTCATGATTTGCACCAACATCTCCAATAAAGACGTCCATATGACTTTAATGTACCCGCCCTATTCAAATTTGCCAAAGTGTAAGAGGACTAAAAAGGTTTTGCTAGGCAGAAGCAATCGCTAGCGTTATTCCGCTTTGAAACGCTCGCACTGCTGAAGTCGCCAGCAGTCCAGGGTCCTGGGTGCCGACCCAGGACGCAACTTTGCATTTTAGTGAATTCGTTTAGTGGTAACGAATTTTCTCATGACAAAGTGGTGTAAAGTGTGTGAAGCATTCACTGGTGACAATTCACTTTCCCCCACCAGAGGTGTGGACTTTTAGAGCCTGCACTCTAAAAGGGGGAAAAAATAGCAATTTGGCAAGAGATCCCTCACCCAGGAACAACTGGTGAGGGTGGCCACTATGGGGTACACACGTGCACATAAAGAATGAGTACCCAAGCTCATTATGTGCTTGCCTATGATGTAGGATTGAGGACCTCCAGTGAGGGAAACAATTTTTGAATAATAGGTACCTTGGGGTATGCTGGAAAAAATATTTAAAATGGTAAGTCAGAATTAAAGGTAAGAGTGACCCCTGCCAATGCAGTAAGGCTGGGGCCATTGCTGTGGGGGGAGGGGGTTGGTTACACAAGTCAAGGATATCCATCATGCAGCATTCCAGCTGTTGAACTACAACATCTAAAAGCAGCAACTGCTTTATATACTGCTAAGCAATTAGTATTAAATATAGCCCCTAAAGAGAGTCCTATATGGAATTTCCTTATTTCCCTACCCTAAAACAAAAAAAGATGACTTTATGATACAGAGAAACCAAAAAACATAATGAATTGGTGGAAAATATGTAGGTCAAATTCTACTAAATAGTTCGCTTTTTCTTAGGAAGACCAATAGGAATGAATTTTACATGAAACAGGTCAGGAGACTGAAGGTTTGAAAATATACTGTATACAAAGACTCCTTATTGCCAGTGTCTACCTTCTCTTTGTGTTTCAGATGAACATACTGATGATGCCTAGGAACCAACCTGGATTTTACTTTTAACTCAAACAAAGGAACATCATTAAACTATCTATAGTAACTGCTTTCCATACATACATTTTAAAATTGTTGGGCATTCACTTTCTCCAATGAATTAAACAGAAAAAAAAAGAAGTTGGAGATGCATAAAAAATGTTTCATTTATGCAAAAATGGAAAGCTCAAGATGGATGAGCAAAGATAGCCCTAGGCCGGATATTGATTTAGATTCCCCTTCTATCCATTGTCAATACAGAGACTCTTCTTTGATACTTACACCTCCCATAATTGAGCACAAAGCCAACTCATGTTGCCCACTCTGGTTCTTCTGATGCTAATAATGGACCTTGTATCATAAAATGGTTCTAAGCAAGAGTCTATGGAGTCTTGTGTATAGTTAGGGGCAGATGTAAGGGTCGAATTTCGAGGGTTTAAATCCCTCGAAATTCGACTGGGGAATAAAATCGAATAGGCAATTCGGGCGAAAAGTCAAATGGGCAAATATTCGCCCGGCGAATAGTCGCACAATCGAATATTCGATCGAAGGATTTTCATTTTTATTAAATCAAAAACTTAGAAAACAAGCCTATGGGACTTTCCCATAGGCTTCTAAAGCAATTCGGTAGGTTTTAGGTGGCGAAGTAGGCAGTCGAAGTATTTTTAAAAGAGACAGTACTTTGACTATCGAATGGGCGAATAGTCGCAGCGTTTTTGCGCTCGATCTATTCGAATCATTTGAATTTACGCCAATTCGATAGTCGAGGAGCACAAAAAACGACTCGAAATTCGAGCTTTTTTCCTACTATTCCTTCACTCGAATTTAGTGAATGGGCCCCTTAATCTCAAGACAAAGTCTAGCATACATCTATTTATCTAGGTAAAGTCTAGTTAAAATCTGTGCCATCTGTATATTTCTGAATACAAGAAACTTTTTGACACTTGCCTATCAATTTATCTGTAGTGCTTATTATGCACCTTGTTCCCACCTGAGCTGAATTGCTCTTCCCTGTACAGGACACATGAACAGTAATTGTTTGTCCAGTTGGCTCTTCAGTTTATTAAAATCAGTGTAACAGAGACAATAAACTTCACCGCATCTCAGTGATAGAAAAGGAATGCACCATAGATCATCACAGCTTTAGATAAAGCCTAACAGAGCAAAAGGAGGGCTGGAATTTTCAGATCGTTTCCTATTGCTGATATAAAAAGGTCACCAATGGCGTTGATTCTTTTTTTTTTAGCTTCAAACTTTTTTTATTACTTTCAGTGCACTTTGATGGTTTCTGTAGATTTTGGGATTGCTTATTGGATTTATAATGCTTTCAAAAGTTTCCATTAAAAGGGAAGAGTGAAAGAATTGTATATGTTGCGTCAACGTTGTGTTGAAATGAAACATTTCTGATGAGGCTTTGCATATTGGCAAAGTTGAAAAAAAGTTCAATATTGATTTATTTTATTGGCACTTTGTAAATAGGACCTCTTAAGGTGCCCGTCAGAACTCTTTCCAGCTTGGGATCCTTTGACCTATGTCAATGTGTGTTGATCTGTTAACCAAGGTTTTGTTTGAGTGGAGTTGTTTTTCTTTTCTGCTCAGTAGGGACCTGACAATGCCTGCTGTTCAATTCCTAGGGGTCAGGTGGGCAAGTGAAGCCAGTCAACCAATTGCCACCAATTGTGGGACCTGCACTTACAACAAGTCAATACCAATACAATCCAGCTACTTTACTAATAAGTAGTGATGGGCGAATTTATTCGCCAGGCGCGAATTCGCTGCAAATTTGCACGATTCGCCACCAGCGAAAATTCGCCTGAAAAAATTCACCGGCGTCAAAAAAAAATTTAGCTGGCATCGAAAAAAAAACGGACACTGGCGTCAAAAAATGGTCGTCGGCGTCAAAAACGAGACGCCGGCGCCGTTTTGCGAATTTTTCGCTGTTTCACGAATTTCGCGCGAAATTCACGAATTTGCCGTCGAAGCGAAATGCCACAAATTCGCCCATCACTACTAATAAGTTCCCCAAGGCCAACATTCCATTACTAGATGTGACAGAACCTAATTATACTTACATGACCATCGGCAACAAGGAACTTTAAGGGGCCCATTTACTTAGCTCGAGCGAAGGAATAGAGGAAAAAAACTTTGAAGTTCGAATGTTTTTTTTGGCAACTTCAACCATCGAATGAGCTACTTCGACCTTCGACTTCGAAACGAGCGATTCGAACTAAAAATTGTTAGACTATTCCACCATTCGATAGTCAAAGTACTGTCTCCTTAAGAAAAAACTTCGACCCCCTAGTTCGCCACCTAAAAGCTACCGAAGTCAATGTTAGCCTATGGGGAAGGTCCCCATAGGCTTTGCTAGTTTTTTTTGGTCGAACAAAAATCGTTCGATCGATGGATTAAAATCCTTCGAATCGAACAATTCGAAGGATTTAACTGTTTGATCGAACGATTTTTCGTTCAATCGTTCGATCAAACGAATATAGCTAAATCCTTCAACTTCGATATTCGGAGTCGAAGGATTTAACTTCGACAGTCGAATATCGAGTGTTAATTAACCCTCGATATTCGACCTAAAGTAAATTTGCCCCTAACTGTTCCATGATCAGGTGGTAGAAATGCTGATTTGGATGTCTGTTGGCTCTTTTGTCTCATCGCCTTATCAATTGAAAAAATAAAAGCTTGACAGTTTGAATGAAAATAATTTGGCAGCTGAAACCTGCCGAGCTTCTATAGAAGTCAATAGTAGCTATTTTGTTTCTGTAAATAGTTAAATTTTAAACATTATAGATTCAGCATAATGCTTGTGTTTTAAAAATTATTAGGAAGTTTGGATTTATTAGTATGATTTTTTTTAGTTTAACTTTTAAGTTAACTTTAATGAAAAAGGACACCCCAATTCTCCATGACACAGTCTGTAATGCCTTCTGGGCCAGGATTCTTTCAATTACACATCTGTATCTATCACACGTTTATACAAGAGTATCTTCTGTATTAGTACAGCGATACCTCTGCAAAACATTTCATTCTATCATAACACCTGTATACATTCTATCATAACACATGTAAACATTTTAAGAATAACACTTGTAAACATTCTATCCATATCATTCTGTTCATAACACCTGTAAGCATTCTATCCATATCACCTGAGCGCATTCTATTCAGAGCACCTGTAAACATTCAATCCAAATTATATTTAAAAATTCTATCCATAACACATGTAAACATTATACCCATAACACTTGTAAACATTCTATCCAGTTCACCTGCCAGCATCCTATTCATAACACCTGTAAACATTCTATATATAAATATCACATTGATAAATGATATCCATAACTCATATAAACATTATACCCATAAAACTTGTAAACATTCTATCCATATCACGTGTAAGCATTCTATTCATAACACCTGCAAACATTCAATCCATATCACATTTACAAATTCTATCCATAACACATATACATTTTATACCCATAACACTTAACTCACACTTAAACCATAATACATAAACAGTCTATTAGTGATGGGCGAATTTGCGCCGTTTGCTTCGACGGAAAATTAGCGAATTTCGCGCAAAATTAGCGAAACGAAGAAAAATTGTCGAAACGGCGATGGCGCCGTCTTTGACGACGGTGGTCGTTTTTTTCAACGCCGGCAAAATTTTTTTTTTGATACCAGCTAATTTTTTCGAGCGAATTTTCGCAGGCATTTCGCGAATTTATTCGAATAAATTCGCCCATCACTACAGTCTATTCATAACACTTGTAAACATTCTAGCCATAACACCTGTAAACATTCTACCCATAACACCTGTATATAGAGTGCAGCACATTTATAGAGTAGAAATGATCTGTTTTAACTCTGCTTTGCAGGGTACTTTATTCACATAATTGAAGCTAAACAGGAAAACAGTGTCATGGTTCTATTTAGTTTCTTTTATCCATATTGGTAGACAATGTGATGGTTGCAATGTAGGTTCTCTTGTGTACTTTTGATAGGAATCTAGTTCTTTCCTTCCCTGCCTCTGCATGTATTTAATTACAGTGTTACCTGGAGACATTCATGTGATTTGGCAGTGGCTTTACTTTGTCCCTCTCCCTCAGGAATTAAAGGACCTCATGCCTCATGCAGCCAACATCCGCATTACCACGGAGAAATGACATTTTGTATTCATGGCTTCCACTTAGTTTAATTGAGGTCAAAATACAGAGCTCTCATTCCACAAGGCCGGAGACATCAAAGGTCAATACTCATTTCAATGACTCTTAACAAAACTGGTTTATTTGAAGGAAAAATAAATAATAAAACTGATATAAAACTCTTCACTCTGACAATGTAGCGCTCCCAAAGAGTATTGATCGCTCACATTGCAAGTGCCTTTCCCCTCAATAGATAATGTAGAACAGAGTCAGGTCTGATTAAAAAGAAATCAATACAAATACTTTAGTGGGATTTTGAACCAATGGCAGGGTATCATGCTATCCTATAACTTCTTATACACTAGTTTTAGTTTCTAAATGTTCAGACTGATATTTAGCAACAGCTGGCGAGTCACAAGTTGCCCCTACTATATTAAACAGATGTTTTCAAACTATAATGATAGACAAGATGAAGTGACTGCAACTACTGGTTCATAAAGTATAATTTAATCATAAAAGTATCATAGGGGAAGAAGGAAATGTCATGACATGGGCAGAGACAGATACCTGCCTTACATCCCCAAACTGGCCAAGAAATAATGAACTCTTACCTTTCTGCTGGACTCTTTTATCGGCCACAGCTTTATTGCACAGATACATAAGGATTATGTATGTCATCGGAAAACATGTTTTTTTCAAAACGCATCAGTTAATAGTGCTGCTCCAGCAGAATTCTGCACTGAAATCCATTTCTCAAAAGAGCAAACAGATTTTTTTATATTCAATTTTGAAATCTGACATGAGGCTAGACATTTTGTCAATTTCCCAGCTGCCCCTGGTCATGTGACTTGTGCCTGCACTTTAGGAGAGAAATGCTTTCTGGCAGGCTGCTGTTTTTCCTTCTCAACGTAACTGAATGTGTCTCAGTGGGACATGGGTTTTTACTATTGAGTGTTGTTCTTAGATCTACCAGGCAGCTGTTATCTTGTGTTAGGGAGCTGTTATCTGGTTATCTTCCCATTGTTCTTTTGTTTGGCTGCTGGAGGGGAAAAGGGAGGGGGTGATATCACTGCAACTTGCAGTACAGCAGTAAAGAGTTATTGAAGTTTATCAGAGCACAAGTCACATGACTTGAGGCAGCTGGGAAATTGACAATATGTCTAGTCCCATGTCAGATTTCAAAATTGAATATAAAAATATCTGTTTGCTCTTTTGAGAAATGGATTTCAGCGCAAAATTCTGCTGGAGCAGCACTATTAACTGATTCATTTTGAAAAAAATGTTTTTTCCCATGACAGTATCCCTTTAACAGCGCAACCATAAAATATCAACAGCGATATAACAGAAATGAACATATCCTCTGCAAGATCCCCTGGCTTCAATTAGGTGCATGACAATCGTACCAGAAACTTCGGCAGTGCGAGCATTTAATAGTGAAGATGAGCTAGCGTTCATTTGTGCATAGCGAAAATTCGCTAGTGATCTTGCGCTTAGGTCAATTGTCATACAGCGGGTAATTTAAAGTTGTATGGATGCCTTTTTTATAAATGTTGGTGCAAATGCTTGAAGTTACCACTTTTCATTACAAATGCCCAGGGAACCTTAATAAAGACAGGAGAGTTATTATAATGCCCTACACATGAGCCCACTGTAAAATGAATGTTCCTTATGTTATAAAATGTCTGGAGAAAACCGGTTACCCAAAAAAAGTTTGTCAGGAATTTTGCGGGCAATTCAGCTTCAAAAAAGGAAAAATTGCCAGTGTTTTTGGAACTTTAATGCATTTTCAGCTCACAGGATATGATGTAAGTGACAGAAGATTGAGGAAGATCTGGTTACTTTATAGCACTTCGTCTGGTCTGAGGTGGCGAAGTCAACTTGGGCAAAAGAGGTAACGCTCAGTAAAATCTGCACTTTAGTGAATTTGCAGAGTAACGATTGTTCACCAGAGCGAAAAGTCACCTGGCGATAGAGTGCAAATGATAGCGAGCGGAGATCCCGTTTGCTACCAAATTGGTGCCTGCGCCTGTAAGTGAATTGGCGATGTCCCTGTGGATGGAAACGCTGGCGAAAAGTCGCTAGTGTTAGCAACTTCAACCTTTAGTGAATCTGCCCCTTAGAAAGGAAAACCCCCAACCAAGTCCAACTGACCCCCTTGGGACTTGGTAAAATCCAAAACACATTACATATCTGGTGCCTTAGCTGCTCAATTTTTAAATATAAATATATAAATTATTTTATTTTGATTTGTTAACTAGAAATGGACCATATAACTAGTGATAAGCAAATCTGTTCCGTCTAGCTTCTCCGAAAAATTCGCATAACTGCAGAAAAAATTCTGAAATTCACATTGAAGTCAATGGGCGTCAAAATGTTTTTACTCATGACAAATTTTTACTTGCGCAACAATTTTTTCTCCAAATGCATTAAAGTCATTGCCCATTTTTCTTGTATTGACTTTTTCATCTCAGCGCCAATTTTGACATGGCAACTTTTTTGTTGCGGCAAAATTTTTTGCTTTGGATTTTTGCCTCAGTTTTGTGGAAAAAATGTGCAGATGGCGAAATGCAGGAATACGCCGATAATCCATCACTACATGTAATCGAATGCTTGTGTTTACTCTATGTTCTTATAATATATTAAATAATAATACAGGTATGGGACCTGTTATCCAGAATGCTCGGGACCTGGGGTTTTCTGGATAACGGATCTTTCCGTAATTTGGGACTTCATACCTTAAGTCTACTAGAAATTCATTTAAACATTAAATAAACCAATAGGCTGGTGTTGCTTCCAATAAGGATTAATTATATCTTAGTTGGGATCAAGTACAATGTACTGATTTATTATTACAGAGAAAAAGGAAATCATTTTTATTATTTGGATAAAATGGAGTCTATGGGAGACAGCCATTCCGTAATTTGGAGCTTTCTGGATATCGGGTTTCCGGATAAGGGATCCTATATCTGCACCAGGGCTTTGGAACAGTTCAACTATATAGAACAGTATACAACAGTTAAATGGGTTTAGTCGCTAGTGAAAAGTCGCTAGGGATCTTACGCTTAGGTCAATTTGAATAGGGCGGGTACATTAAAGACGCCAGAGTTTTTTTCAACTCCAATGCATTTTCGACAGACAGAATATGATGTAAGTGACAGAGGATTGAGGAAGATGTGGCTTCATTTTAACAGTTCCCCTGGTCTGAGGAGGCGAAGTCAACTCTTGCGAGAGGTAACGTTCAGTAAAATCTACAACTATTCCCCTTGAGCAAAAAGTAGACCTGGCGATAGAGTACGATCCAACGCTAGCGACGGTCTCTTTCGCTAATTAATTGTCATCTGCACCTGTTAGTGAATTGGCGATATCCCTGCGGATGTGATTTCTGGCGAAATGTCGCTAGCGTTAGCCACTTCGCCCTTGAATCTGCCCCAAAGACTCCATTACAACCAAATAATCCACATTTTTAAAGACTATTTCTCTGTAATAATAAAACAGTAGCTTGCACTTGATCTAAGCTAAGATATAATTACATTTTATTGGAGGCCAAAACCAGCCTATTGGGTTTATTGAAAGTTTACATGATTTTCTAGTAGAATTAAGGTATGAAGATCCAAATTACGGAAAGATCCATTATTACCAACTATTTACATCCTTATTGGTGATGGGCGAATTTGGGGCGTTTCGCGTTTCGCTTTGCCGAAAAATTCGCGAAATGGCGGAAGATTTGCTAAAAGATTTCCTAAATGGTCAATTTTTTGGACACCGGCGTCCGTTTTTTGGATGGCTGCCCCCATGGCTACACAGCAGCTTGTTTATATAAACTATAGTAGTACTTATCTGTTATCTACTGTGTATCCTGTGCTTGAATGGCTGCCCCCATGGCTACACAGCAGCTTGTTTATATAAACTATAGTAGTACTTATCTGTTATCTACTGTGTATCCTGTGCTTGAATGGCTGCCCCCATGGCTACACAGCAGCTTGTTTATATAAACTATAGTAGTACTTATCTGTTATCTACTGTGTATCCTGTGCTTGAATGGCTGTCCCCATGGCTACACAGCAGCTTGTTTATATAAACTATAGTAGTACTTATCTGTTATCTACTGTGTATCCTGTGCTTGAATGGCTGCCCCCATGGCTACACAACAGCTTGTTTATATAAACTATAGTAGTACTTATCTGTTATCTACTGTGTATCCTGTGCTTGAATGGCTGCCCCCATGGCTACACAACAGCTTGTTTATATAAACTATAGTAGTACTTATCTGTTATCTACTGTGTATCCTGTGCTTGAATGGCTGCCCCCATGGCTACACAGCAGCTTGTTTATATAAACTATAGTAGTACTTATCTGTTATCTACTGTGTATCCTGTGCTTGAATGGCTGCCCCCGTGGCTACACAGCAGCTTGTTTATATAAACTATAGTAGTACTTATCTGTTATCTACTGTGTATCCTGTGCTTGAATGGCTGCCCCCATGGCTACACAGCAGCTTGTTTATATAAACTATAGTAGTACTTATCTGTTATCTACTGTGTATCCTGTGCTTGAATGGCTGCCCCCATGGCTACACAGCAGCTTGTTTATATAAACTATAGTAGTACTTATCTGTTATCTACTGTGTATCCTGTGCTTGAATGGCTGCCCCCATGGCTACACAACAGCTTGTTTATATAAACTATAGTAGTACTTATCTGTTATCTACTGTGTATCCTGTGCTTGAATGGCTGCCCCATGGCTACACAACAGCTTGTTTATATAAACTATAGTAGTACTTATCTGTTATCTACTGTGTATCCTGTGCTTGAATGGCTGCCCCCATGGCTACACAGCAGCTTGTTTTTATAAACTATAGTAGTACTTATCTGTTTTCTACTGTGTATCCTGTGCTTGAATGGCTGCCCCCATGGCTACACAGCAGCTTGTTTATATAAACTATAGTAGTACTTATCTGTTATCTACTGTGTATCCTGTGCTTGAATGGCTGCCCCCGTGGCTACACAGCAGCTTGTTTATATAAACTATAGTAGTACTTATCTGTTATCTACTGTGTATCCTGTGCTTGAATGGCTGCCCCCATGGCTACACAGCAGCTTGTTTATATAAACTATAGTAGTACTTATCTGTTATCTACTGTGTATCCTGTGCTTGAATGGCTGCCCCCATGGCTACACAGCAGCTTGTTTATATAAACTATAGTAGTACTTATCTGTTATCTACTGTGTATCCTGTGCTTGAATGGCTGCCCCCATGGCTACACAACAGCTTGTTTATATAAACTATAGTAGTACTTATCTGTTATCTACTGTGTATCCTGTGCTTGAATGGCTGCCCCATGGCTACACAACAGCTTGTTTATATAAACTATAGTAGTACTTATCTGTTATCTACTGTGTATCCTGTGCTTGAATGGCTGCCCCCATGGCTACACAGCAGCTTGTTTTTATAAACTATAGTAGTACTTATCTGTTTTCTACTGTGTATCCTGTGCTTGAATGGCTGCCCCCATGGCTACACAGCAGCTTGTTTATATAAATTATAGTAGGGATGCACCGAATCCAGGATTCGGTTTGGGATTCGGCCTTTTTCAGCCAAAAAACCAAATCCGAATCAACTTGTTTATATAAACTATAGTTGTGTTTCTGAAGCAAACAAACCAGTTTTACCATTATTTTCGCTTTGCCAAAAAATTTGCGAAATGGCGAAAGATTTGCTAAAAGATTTGCTAAATGGTCCGTTCTTTGGAAGACGGCGTCCATTTTTTGGACGCTGGTGAATTTTTCGTGGCGGTTTCCCGAATCGCGGAATTCGCCGCTTATTTGCGCCTGGTGAATAAATCCGCCCATCACTACTTATGGCATTGCAAAACTTCCATGATCAGTGAAAATGAACGCACAAACTTGTATACAACGCAAATACATTCTATTTTAGAAATGGAAAAGTCACAAACCAATCGATGGAAATGGAAAGCCACAACCACTCGTTTGTCTTGTTCCTTTCAGCCTTCACAAAGGGAAGTTATTTTCATTGGGCCTAATAGTCTTCTTTGTAATCATTGCACATTAGAAACGAGAAGTCATTTATTTCAACAGTAATTATATTTCTGAACTGCCCTTTAAGTGCTGTTACTTTTTATTTTCCTTTTGCTTTATCACCCAGGACATTGTGCCTGACCTGTGGCACTTTGGGGTGACAAGAACATTTCTGGCTCCCATCAATCTGCGTCTGCAGGTATTGACGGCAATTAAACACACTCGCTACAAAATCTTATGCCGTGTCAGACAGAAATGCTTAGGTCGGTAAACCCTTCAGTGCTATATGCAAAACCCTGTGTCTGCTCTTAAAGAAAAATATTACACTTAATAATTATTTATATGTCTACTTACTCAATAACAATTGCTCATTAAAACCCTAGAGAAATGTAGGTTAAAGGAGAAGGAAAGGCTAAAACTAAGTAAGCTTTATCAGAAAGGTCTATATAAATACACCAGTAAACCCTCAAAGTAATGCTGCTCTGAGTCCTCTGTCAAAAGAAACAGCACATTTCTTTCCTTCTATTGTGTACTCATGGGCTTCTGTATCACACTTCCTGTTTTCAGCATAAACCTCCAGGGCTAGGGCTTGAGCATGCTCAGTTTGCTCCTCTCCCTCCCTCCTCCCCTCTCTGCTGTAATCTGAGCTCAGAGCTATGAGTGAGCAGGGAGACACTCAGGCAGGAAGTGATGTCACACCAAGCTTATATGGCAGCTGCTATCCTAAACAAATAGAGACAGTGTCTAGAGCTGTTTACTCAGGTATGTTAAAACATTCTGCAGAATAAATATAGCATTCTAGCTTGCACTATTGTGGCTAATCTGTTGACAATATACTGTCTTGGAGCTTTCTTTCTCCTTTAAAGAATATTAAAGAGGGGCAGATTTACTCGAGGGCGACGCGTCAAATCGCCATCGTTACCGCTTTCAGGGACATCAAAGTTTTACTAAAGGGAGTAGTCGTCATTTCGCTAGCGAAGGAGATAGACACTAGAGGTGATTCGCACTCTAACGCCAGGCGACTTTTCGAATGGACGTTACTCCGCTAATTCACTAAAATGCGGATTTTACTGAACGTTACCACTTTCGCCGGAACTTGCCTTCACCAGCTCAGACCAGGTCAAGTGCAATGGAGTGCATAGATTTTACTTGATCTTCGGTTACTTACATCATATTTTTGGAGTGGAAAAACGTCTAAGTCCAAAAAGTCTTTTCCTTTTTTCAGGATGATAGGCTTCAAAAGTGTTTAAAAAACCGTTTTCCCCCATACTGTACATGTTATAACATATGGGAACATTATTTTACACTGGGCTTTTGTGTAGGGCATTATAGCAACTCAATTGACTTTATTAGGGTTCCCTTGGCATGTGTAGTTATCAGTGTCAATGTAATGTATTAGATGCAACATGTAACATAAAGACGTGCATTCAACTTTAAATTTCCCGCTGTATGCAAATTAGCCTGAGCGCGAGCCCTCTAGTGAAGTTGCGTTAGGCAGAATTGAACGATATCGCTTCTTCGCTTTGATTTGCTCGCAATGCCGAAGTAACGTTATCGAAAATTCGCCAGTATCTGACTTAATTAAATTAGCATTGTCTGAGCGTATTATTGCCTGGCGAAGTGTTGCAATGGGTGTAAAGCCGTCGACTGCAAATTTTTGCCCACGAGTAAATGTGGCCCTTGCCCCTCTAGTCTCAACCCATCTCTATCTTGTGCGTGTTTGGGTGCAGTGTGCAAAGAAACCCTGTCCTTATTATCTTGCATGCATAGGTAGATAGGGGAATATGGCAGTGGCACTTACATAGTCACATAGTTAATTTGGGATGAGAAAAGCACAAAAGAGTCCATCAAAAAACAGCACAAAGAAAAGTCTATCTAGTTCCACATCTCGAAATGAACCCTGGTGCACATTTACAGTGTACAGACATACTTATACAGGCTCATCTATACACTGATAAACTATATATACCAATATTATATATATATATATATATATATATATATATATATATATATATATACACAAATATAGATCTTAAAATAACAATAACCTTGGATATTATGCTTGTTTAGGGTTGCCATCTTCTGGCTCGGTTTAATCTGGGCAGGGGGTGGGGCCATAATACAATGGGGCGGGGTTGTGATTCTGCAGGGGACGGGTCGGGATGTCAGGGGGCTATGATGTGGCGATCAGTGATTGGCCAATTGCCACGTCAATCATAGGGAATTTGCAGTTTTGACACGGACAACCCTCCAAAAAAAACGGGCTGTCTAGGTCAAATCCAGACAGGTGGCAACCCTATGCTTGGACCAGTGTTGTTAGTAGTGAGCTTTAGGAGTATGTCCATGGTACTTTGGTTTTTAACTTGTTTTTTAATGACCTGGAAGTGGGCATTGAAAGCACTGTTTCTATTTTTGCTGTTCTTTGCAGAGTGATTTGACTTAATTAGATACCTGGGCAGCAAACTGGAAAATGAAGTTCAATGTTAAGTGCAAAATTGTGTAATAAAGGGCATTAACTCAATGGATGAAAAACATAAACATTGTTTTGCCTCTTTATGTGTCCCTGGTAAGGCCACGTCTGGAGTATCCCGTGCTGTTTTAGGCTCGATTCCTTAAAAATGATATTAATGTGTAGGGGAGAGTGCAGAGACGTGCAACTAAAGCGGTAAATGGAATGGAATTAAAAAAATGTAAAAGTGGAAGAAGATGGCGTCTGTGAACTCTGTGGACTGGACCTGCGCAGAAGGGTAAGTAACAAGTTAGGGGCATTTTCCCAGCGGGACAGGTAGGCCAGGGGGGAGGAGGGAGGGGGAGCAACACAGGGGAGGGTTTTTGCGCCCAGCGGGTTTCCTTCTCCTTTAATGCATTTGGACAAAATATGCGCGGGTATAAAAGTTGTTGCAGGCTTCAAAATTGATGCAGATTCATTTTGAAGCTCATTGACTTCAAAGCCTTTCGCAAATTTTTATCGTGTTTTGCGAATTTCGTGGTAGGTTTGCGAATTTCATTGTAACTTCACAAATTTCGACGTAACTTTGCGAATTCCGTCGTAACTTCGCAAATTTTTTGGCAAAACAGGACAAATTTGCCCATCACTTTCCAGGGGACAAGGGGTCTTGGAGCATGGGGTCTGCTGTATAGTAGTGCCTCTTCTCAGCCCCTTCTGCCAGTTTAATTTTCACTGCCTACTGCAAATGATTTAGTGGGTAGGCAGCTATCAGTGGGTGGGGGAAGGGGGAGGTGACTTGAAAAGTATCTCAAATTGGTGCTTTTGGAAGGGGACTAGAATAGCTTGACTGTGCCTAACAACTCATCCCATAAATGTGTCTTTGGTGGGTTTCCAGACAACCACAATGCCCCCAGGCTTGTTGACCTAAAATAATCCATTGCAGCCTGTTAATTGGAACCCAGAACTTAGCTGGGCTGAAGCAAATCAGGGAAAACAACGGAACTGTATTTTTTTTATAACAAGTAAAAATAAAGTATATATTTCTCCACCTACATAAAAGAACTGGAGAGATAGGCAAGTCAATGAAAATGAGAGATAAATTGGAAGAGACAAGGCAGAATAAGAAATAGGTTTACATGTTAATTAAAAGAAGTAATTGTGCATTCGAGGATACAACAAGCAGTGGAAGTTACAGGAAGTTAAATGCATAAATATATTACAGTCACGTTGGTGATAAGAGCTAATTAAGGCAATAAACAGAGAGACAAGGAGATGGGATAATTAAAGGGATAAATGCAGAGGTAGGTGGTGAGGAGCAAGGATATATAGTAAAACACACTGCTCAGTGGACAGGAAGAAGCATAATTGGATAAATGATTAGGGATAGAAGTAAACCTACATACAAAGATATATATGGTATGATGCTGAAATATATTTATTTCCTGACAGAGAGCTAGCGTAGGCAGGTAAGGATGAATTGCTGGAGATTCCACTGAGACAAGAAGATAGAAGGGAAAAGTAGAAATTGACAGGGTAAGGATGATTGCCTTCATAATTACTGCTAATTATTTCATCAGCTTAAATTAATAAACAGCATTTCACAGCACTACACAACAGGCACTAGGGATATACATTTATTGAGCAAGAGCAAAAAATGGCAACTGAGTCCTCCTTCATAATATACTTGGACACTAGAAGCTTGTAGGTGGTGGATCAACTCCGTCTGATCCCATCTATTCTTCCTCAAGATAATAAATGGATTATATGGTCAGGCCTAGGCAGAACCATTAGAAGAGGAATCAGGGGCGTAACTATAGAGGAAGCAGACCCTGCGGTTGCAGCGGGGCCCAGGAGTGTAGGGGGCCCAGTGAGACCCTAATTAATTAGCAATTTTAATATATCTTGGTAAAATAGGCCAACTTATAAATATTTTGGGGCCCTAAATTGAATTTGCTATGGGGCCCAGTAACAACTAGTTAAGCCACTGAGAGGAATGCATCTATAGGCGAATGTATTCCCCACCTAACGGTATTTTCAACCAGTCTAATAAATGTCTGGTCAAACCTTGGAGTGGCCAAGTTAGCAGACAACGTAGACCCAGCTGAATATTAAATTATTAACTAGGTAAGTCAAATGTGTGTAATTGTATGTAGTATCCCTCAGGGAAATATAACATGGCCTGGCACCCTGCCTGATCAGCCCCTCACCAGCTTGCTTGCTCCCCACACAACACCAACACCTCTACTTGATCTGCACTGCCCCACTGTTGAATGATGCTTGATCCCCCGATAGTTGTGCCTGAGGTACATCCCTCTGCTGTTAACGCCTAGTTCTGGCCCTTGTATTTAAAGTATTGAAATCTTCCATATTGGGTTGGTATTTCCATTATCTGTGCATATCAAATTTACTGGGATGGTAGGGCCAGAAACATAAGTAAAGTGTTGGAAGCATTAGTACCTGCTCTGGTTTCATTTCCTTTACAGGAATAGGGATCACTCCACCTCTTGCTGCAACCTTGAACCAAATGCAATTGAATACCCTTAAAGTGGAAGTTTAAAACCCAATGTGGTTTGTGTTCTTACCCCCAATTCTTCAGAGGAATGGAGATCTTTAGAGACATTCATTTCTCCTGTGGACAAAAGGATTTGATCAGAAAGCACAGAAGCCAGAAGTGACCATTTTGGACTACATTACTTGCAGTCCATATGTTCCATCATCATCATCATACCTTATTATTTTGTTTTACTTTGCACCAACATATTCTGTGACCAGACAAGTCATCTGCCTTTAGAAAGTGATCGCAAACATATGTCAGTGCTGTAATTAGCTGATACAAAAATGTTAGAACAAATGTTTTTGGAACAGAGATTTATTTGGATTTTCACGCCATTTCCAAAATTAGCACCGAATAAATGATGTTATCTGGAAATGTGAGAAAATCTGTTCTATTCTGAACAGAAAAGGAATCTATAATTATCCAGAATGCACAAGACAAACCCTTGCATATATGGTCTAGAAATAACAAACAATAGTACTGTGGACCTTTTTTATGACATTAGTTACAGTAAGTGCTGCTGAAAATAGTTCTTCAGTGAATTCACTTATCATACTTAAAGGTGATGCATAAGTTTAGAGACTTGTTCATGTGGATGAAGAGAATCTGTACTCCGCCCCTTATGATTTGTCTCCAGACAGACCCTGCTCACAAATAAATCAAATTCTTGTCTGGTTGACATGATGGTAAAGGTATGGGACCTGTTATTCAGAATGCTCGGGACCTGGGGTTTTCTGGATAACAGTTTTTTCTGTGATTTGGATCCTCATACCTTAAGTCTACTAGAAAATCATGCCAACATTAAATAAACCCAATAGGCTAGTTTTGCCTCAAATAAGGATTACTTCTATGTTAGTTGGGATCACATACAAGGGACTGTTTTATTATTAAAGAGAAAAAGAAAATTATTTTAAAAAATTTGGATTCTTTGGATAAATTAAAGTCTACGGGAGACAGCCTTTCCGTAATTTGGATCTTTCTGGATAATGGGTTTCCAGATAACGGATCTGTACCTATATCTGTACAATCTGTTGGGGATGTGAAAGAGTTCGTTATTGTGGAATGTGTAACCTATGCTCTGTTGAAGGTAACTGATGGCTCAGAGGTGTTGGGGTAATCTTTGCTATAGATAGGTAGAAGCCACCATGTTCTTCCTCTTTGGACTTCACTCTATGTAGACGGTCCTGAAACAGAAGGACTCACTAAAGGAGAAGATAGAACCCTAAGTCAGGCCAGATACCACAGTGGACATCGGAGAAAGAGACCAGCTGAGAGGGAAAGTCACATGTAAGCAGAGTTTTGCCTGAAGATCAGCACAAGTCTAAGTGGCACAGCCATGCTTTTTGCTATCAACCTTGTGTTAGCTCTGAATGACTAAGGGCATTAAAACTTCCCTAAAAGTGACTCATGCTAATGCATAGTTGGAGCTGTAGACCAGCAAGAACATATTGAAAACTAGAACATTCTGAAGTGATTATCTCACCCAACAAAGAACAACTAAACATCAACATGTGCTGCTTTCTGATGTTTGATGACAATGTAACGTTATAAAGCAATTATTGCATAGTAATTGCCCCAGGGCAGATACATGTGAACTGGACTTCCAGTTGTCCTGGTAGGCTGGATTCTCATTGGTAAATCTTTTTTGCATCTGAAACTAAGACAACAATTTAAAAAGCTAGTAGGTTTGATGGTTTTGAGATGGTTGAGAGTTTTAGGTTGGTTGGTTGACATCCCCCTTAATGATGTGTCTTATATTTGCCAAAGGGGTAAAGGAAGTTAATTTTTGTCAGGGGTATATTGAAGTTTAGGCAGAATACACAAGCTCTTGTGATGTTATATCTGTCATACTGATTCAATGGTTCAGAAAAAGTTTTCAGTTCTTTTGGGATCATCGTCACACATGAGTTTATTTTGAATTTATATTATTTAAAAACAAATAAAAAAAAGGGGAGTTGGGGGAGGGGCAAAATCCCAGTATATATATTTATTTTGGTGTGTTGCTGTTTTATTGCCCAAATTACATTACCTATAAATAAAAGTGCTACACATGTACTTCTGCACCCATTGCAATGATTATGGCTCTGGTGTTACCCCACAAGCTCTGCATCTTCTGGATTTGCTTTATCCTGGGACCCAGTTAACATTGGCAATGTGATGTCACAATCATATGAATATTTTATAACTGCTGTGAATGGCGCAGGACACATATAACCCTAGCTGTATTTTACTGCATCATTTCAGCTTACTGGATGTGCTACATAACCTATGATTGGTTGCTTTATTCAGAGTACACATTAAATATTAATGAAGTTATATAAGGCAATGGTCTGACTCATTCAATACTAAATGAACTTGATGGCAAGTGAATGAGCCAGGCCTTGAATGGATAATTGAGAACCTGGAGAGAAAGTTGAAGGTAGAATACCAAACAAAACCATCATTTTCTGCTTCATTGTAAATGTGAAAACGTTTAGCCTATAAGCTCCGATGTAAAGGAGATATCATTTAGCTGTTTTGCACGTGATAAGTTGTTTTATCATTAATGAAGATGTGCGTCAGCAATAAGCAGATAAGAGTTTTCTACGGGGAATGTTGCTGTGAAGTCTTTTGCAAAAGTCACGCCAAAGTGTTGCATCAGTTACAAATTAGATGAGTATGGAAAGTAAGTTCTATAAGGAGTGGTATCACTACGGGCACCATGACGGCACTTCATCTTGATGACTTACACCGCATCTTTTGATTGACAGTAGGTTTAGAGCTATTAGAGCTGTTAGAGCTCTGTATTTATCATATAAAAACTCCCACCTATAGTGTTTTGCCCTCCTCCAGTATTTTAATTCCTTATGGTAACCCATAACATATGCCATGATGTCATTCAAAACACTTTAATCCCAAATATAGTAAAGATTAATGGGATCTGTATTCTTTCCAATGCCTGTAATGGATAAAGCACAGTTCCCATGGTTTATTGAGATTGTAAGTTCTCCCTCCCAGATATCATTGATTGATGAAGACTCTCTGTAAAGCACTATATAAAAATGGTGGCAATAAAAAGAATAATGATAATAAGATTATAAGGGTATAAGGTTTCCAAAAAACCTTTTGGATGATTCTGCTATTCAGATTAATCAAGATTGTTTTTGTCATTGTCTACTTATCCAATGTATAATCTCATACTTGTCTGCTAATTTGGTTGATCACCAGTGTTTCGAAGGCATCAGTGATACCATTACTATATTAACAATACCATAATTTACATTTTAGAATTAGTACTCCTTAACGGAGAATAGAAAGTATAAGGAGGTGTCAAATGTTAGGCCCACCGCCACCGCCAGTGATTATAATATCTTACCTGAGAACCTTCCTACTTTTTTAGTAGCACCATGTCACCATGTTCTTCTGCTTCTTCATTCTTCTCTGCGGCACTTGGCTGGGTGCACATGCACAGTAGAAGGAAAAAGTCCTCTTTCATGCTTCTTATTTCTAGTTTTTAAGGTCTTCATACACTACTGTGCATGAGCACATGGACTAGAAGTTAGAGAAGAAACTGAATGAAGAAGATGAACCCAAGGTGGTGCTCCTAGCTGAGTACTCTGGTTGGTACAGTTTTCAGAGAACAGGAGTAACAGCTCAGGGTCTCGAGTAAGCTATTATAATGACTGGTAGGATCCATAACATGCTGGCACACACTAGTGATTATACATTTACTTTTCCTACAACTATGAAGAGCGTATCTGCTGTGTGTTGTTGCTTTTGGTAAGTATGAAGAGTTTCCGGGGGTTACAGTTTATTTGCTCTTTTTGTCTTTGCATAGAACAAAGCTGTACTTGTCCAGAAGACTAAACCATTTACAAAATAAAAATTAAAGAAACTGAGCTGCCGAATGCAATAGGAATAAGAACAAAATATATTACTGAAATGCACCTCTAGGTGGAAGAAGGTAAGAGCGCCCAACAGTTGTTTACAAAACCAGCTGTGCTGTTTATATACAGAAATGCCTACGGCCCTCTCCAAAATGTGCAATGGGGACTGAAAATCGTGCTCTACAATGAGAAACATGTTCAGCGTATCAGCCAGAATTGTAATTAAGCCTGGATTCTCAGCTTCCGACGCGCAGAAAGAGATAAATTAGTGAATTAAACATGTTTTTATTGCAAACTGTTTTTTGTTTGTTATTTCTTACATTGACAAAAATACATTATTGGCATTATGCTGTCATTTATAATAAAGATGAAGTGATCAAAATTCAGTCATTTATGGGTAAGCCCCAATATATTGCACTAGTAGATACTAGTTTTCTGACATTTGGGGGGGGTTATCTATTAATCTCTGAATTTTTCTAGTCGGAAATTTAAAGGGGAAAAATATAATATTTTCGGGAGTTATTTATTAAAATCCGATGGTTTTAAAAGTATGATGAAAAAAGTACTCCAACTCAGACCTGCCAGGAACATGTAAAAGTCTATGGCAGATGTTCCATTAACAATTGGAAGATTTGGTTAGGTTCGCCCTTGGCTTAAAACAAAGCTATATATCAGCTGGTTAGTATTCTATATATATCCAGTTCAGCAAATACAATTCATCCCTAAAGCTTCGACTGGCTTTATGGCTGCCTGGATCCCTCACAGACGATGTAAAGATATCTCACCTTACGACACTACAACCTTCCCCTTCTTTTCCTCTGAACCTGTATTCTTAAAGCAGTAGTTGGTGGACACCATGTTCAGCCATGTTGCTTCTGCTCCCTGTCACTGATCCTTCAAAAGTAGTGTGCACACTAAAAGCCATCTGTATGGTATTGTGCATGTTCCTGGTCGCCAGTTGGCACAAAAGAGCAAGGGAGTGGTTGAAAAGTGGCTAAACATGGCGACCAACAACTCAATTCCTGAGCTCTGGTAGATGTACGAGGAGCAGGGCTGTTTTGGGGAGCAAGGTTGTGGCAGTACCAAAATGCAGGATCATGTTTTTATGCAAGTAGCAGCAGATAGTTGTACTCATTTCATCTGGCACAGTCGATTGTGAATTTTATTTTCTGACTAACCCAAATAAATAACAATGGTAACAATTCCATCAGCTGAGTTCATAAAATACCTGGGTGGCATTCCTAATAAAAGACCCTCTTATAACACAAGCCCAGAACATGCTGCTATCTACAGTTTTGTCACATGGCTGAATTGAACTTAAAGGGATCCTGTCATTGGAAATAGTGCTACTCCAGCAGAATTCTGCACTGAAATCCATTTCTCAAAAGAGCAAACAGATTTTTTTATATTCAATTTTGAAATCTGACATGAGGCTAGACATTTTGTCAATTTCCCAGCTGCCCCAAGTCATGTGACTTGTGCCTGCACTTTAGGAGAGAAATGCTTTCTGGCAGGCTGCTGTTTTTCATTCTCAATGTAACTGAATGTGTCTCAGTGGGACCTGGATTTTACTATTGAGTGTTGTTCTTAGATCTACCAGGCAGCTGTTATCTTGTGTTAGGGAGCTGTTATCTGGTTACCTTCCCATTGTTCTTTTGTTTGGCTGCTGGGGGGGAAAAGGGAGGGGGTTGATATCACTCCAACTTGCAGTACAGCAGTAAAGAGTGATTGAAGTTTATCAGAGTACAAGTCACATGACTTGGGGGCAGCTGGGAAATTGACAATATGTCTAGCCCCATGTCAGATTTCAAAATTGAATATAAAAAAATCTGTTTGCTTCTTTGAGAAATGGATTTCAGCGCAAAATTCTGCTGGAGCAGCACTAATAACTGATTCAATTTGAAAAAAATGTTTTTTCCCATGACAGTATCCCTTTAATCTCATTTGACAGGGTCCAAAACATATATATATATAACATGGTGCTATTAAAAATGGGGTTTGGTCTGGCCAGTCTCTCTCTTAAAGAGAAAGGCCTGAGTGCAGGACGAAACGTCAGTCTCCACAACAATAAAATATTGAAGATGTTTTCATACTAAGACCTGAGTCGTGCGGATACTATATACTGTATATAAAAATTGAGTTCAAGAAACTTTTTACTCCATATCAGGAAAAAATGGACATCTACGCGTTTTTATCCGCTAAGGGCTGTCGCCATGATGTCCCTAGTGGATCGAAACGCGTAGATGTTCGATTTTTAAACAGTTTCTTGAACTGTTGCCGTGAGTGCTCTCATTTTCACTGGATGCATCATTTTTTTGGTTAGCATCCAGCTATTAGTACCGAGTAGAGGTGAGTGCTGGTTTCTAGCATTGTTTTACTGTATATATATATATATATAATGCAGCAGATCAGGTGACAGGGCTATGCAAAGTAGCAATCCTGGGGCTGACTTATGGGTCAGTAGCCCGGTGAGTTAATTCTTATGCTTAGACAAGTTCTTCACTCTCCACAAGTAGGTTCAGCTGAAATGTATTTGCTGAGCCTGTAGCGACAGTGATAATACACTCGATCACAGAATAAATGAGACAGACTTTAATAGGTTCAGAGATATGAGTAAACTGCCATATATCACGCTAGATCACAATGCCAGAGGCTAAATTCTGTTAATCTGTTGTTCATGAATGTTCACAAGATTGAGAGCTGTGCTACGTACACCGCACTTACGTGGGAATTCAAGCGTGTCCCTGGCTCACAGTTTATAGTGGGATAAATGAGGCGCAGAAAGCTATATTTCAGAGCTTCCCTGAATTTTTTTTGTCTCCAGCTATTTAGTCATTCTTTCAAAGTGAGCGATGTTTTAAAAATGAGGCAGTGGTGTAGTCCGTGATTAAGACAGTTCTTAGACGATGGTCAGGACTTTATTATTAAAAGGGATGCGAACACCTCTGCTCAAACATGACTTACCTGAATATACAGTATATACAATATACAGTATATAGAGTCTCCCATTCTCTACTGGTATTACAGGCTCAGCCACTTGGATTCAGCAATTAGCGTCTCAAACCCAACAGTTTTGGCCTCAGAAGGCACTTCACCAAGGTACCACTGGTTGGCTTGTCAATACTACAACATAATCAAACTTCACAAGAGAAGATACAGTATTATTTTGGTGTTCAGAGCTACAAAAAAGCTTGGTTGATGCCTTTGAAATTGTAAATGTAACATCATCAGGGACAATCATTTTGCCCCAAATACCAGAGTTGAGCATGACTTGAGCCACAAATTATGGCTGTGAGTAAAGGGTGGCATGTGGGCAGGACATGAGGAGCAACATGCTAAGGAGCCCCAAGGGCAGTAAAATAATGTAGCCCCCCTAAGGCAGGTGCAGATGCTTCCTCTGCTTTCTGCTTCATGCACAATAGTAGCAACCAACGTCTGGCACGTAGCACTGTGTAGGCACTGTGTAGAACACATTGATAACAAATAAAATTAAATTTGTCTTTTAGCGATGGGCAAATTAATTCAATTGGTGCGAATTCGCAGCGAATTTCCGAATCTTGCCGACAGCGGATAAATTCGCAAAACTTTGCCGGCATCAAAAAAATTTAGACGCGCCTCAGAAAAGTCACGCGCATCAAAATCACTGCGTGTCAACACTATTCGGACGCCCATTGACTTTAATGCAGTGTCAATGTTGACGCGGGCGTCAATATTCAAATTTATTGAATTTTTCACCATTTTGCAAATTTCGAGGGAAATTCGTGAATTTTTGGCGAAATGGGAGAAATCACTAGTGTCTTTCATTAATCAAAATCCTTCATATAAAATGGTATCCATGTCCTTAAATGCCTTAACAGTAAAATTCTACTTGTATTTAAAAACAACTTAACATTCAATACAGTTTGAATACATAGAATGAGACCAGCTTTCTTTCACAACAGATGATCCGCACTCCCCACCCTGAAGCCAAATGTATTTTTTTTTATCATGATAGTGGGAAAGTCAGTTTCCGCTTGGGGAACGAATCTAAACATTTCAACTCTTTGTTTAGACAAAATCAGCAGTAACAGTTCTGTAGGAAATACAGAAGATAATCACATTGTCCAGTCTAGTCAAAACAGGTGAATTTTCAGACCTAAATATCATTGGTATGAAGTGAAGTCATGTCCACAATCGGATTCTGTTATTTTTACCTTTTGAGACCTTATTGGGGAAAAAAATAATAATTTAAGGATAAAGATGGGTTGTGGTAGATTCAGTGTTTTGTTTTTAGATATCAGTACTCAAAAATGTTGGGATTCCTGAACTGTTAGATAAGTGTCATGAAATTATTAGAAATGTCTGAAAGAGACCCACCACAGACACATATCCAAGCCTCTTGAATCCTTAATAAATTAGGAACAAGAAGTTGATAGATCTCTAGTTCCTGCGCCTCTTCTTAACAGCCACAAACTTAGGAAAAGATTCCCTCCTTTTACAAAGTTTTGCTTTAAATATCCAAGTCAATGTTTCCTTTTTTAGACAAAATCACACTAGGGTTGGAGTATTTTTACCCAGTTCTGTGGAGTCAGCAGTCTACTCTGTGTACACCAGCTAAAGTTATCCTCTACCCTAAGCCATCCTGATGACTTGGAAGGCGACAGCACCTCCGACTTTAAACTTCTGGAAAAAATTAATCAATCCCAGTCAAAAGTTAACTTACATTGCTAGAGGCTGCCTAGGAAAATTTGGGAAAAAATGGAATGCATGGTTGGGGATGAACCAGAGTTTTTAAAAGTCTTCCACTTTCCCTCAGCAGAGGGTACTATGTGATCTGTGTATACATGATATAAAGTGACTTGGCCTATTGACTTATAAGGACAGAAATTAAACATTTCCTCTTCTTCCACTTTGGGCTGCCCAATAAGACTTACCCGCTTCAACGTTATTCTGACACCCAAAGGAGTGCCCATCCCCTCCTCACTCCTCCGATTCTATCTCGGACTTCTCCGAAGTTCTACCTCTTCTATAGCCTCTTCTTCTTCTTTTGAAACGAAGAAGTCAGAGATAGAATCTTTTCTATGTAAATGGTTGTCAAAATTGCAATAAAGAAAATCTTTCAAAAAAAAAAGTTATCTTCTACCCTACTGTTCCCCAACCAGTGGCTTGCATGCAGCATGTTGTTCACCAACCCCTTGGATATTGTTCCCAGTGGCCTCAAAGCAGGTGATCATTTTTGAATTTGTGTCTTGGAGGCAAGTTTTGGTTCCATAAAAACCAGGTGTACTGCTAAAAAGAGCATCTGTAGGCCTGTAGGCTGCCAGTCCACATAGAGCCTACCAAATAGCCAACCATATCCCTTAAGCACCCCAGAAGCTATTTTCATGCTTGTGATGCTCCTCAACTTTTTGTAAATTTAAATGAAAAAAAAAAAGATTGGGGACCCCCTTTCTACCCTGTAGGATGTGGTTTAACTGCAGATTTCATCATCTAACGCTGGCAATACATGGCATAATCTGCTCATTCATGATCAGACTGGGCCGGCAGGGAAAAACCGTCTGGGCCCCTTGCTCTTGTGTGCCCCACCGGCCCAGATACACACCCTGTGATTCCTCCTGCCGTGACCGTCCGGTCACGGGAAAAAACACATTGTGTGTGCGCAGGCTTGCGTGGCCAGTCCAACCCTGCGCTCGTTTGGGCAGCTCATCAAAATACACAGATCGTTGCTTAATTTACCACCCATGTGATCATTGGAACACGTACATTTAATGGCCCAATGTGGTTTTCAGCTATCTGATTATAACACAACCCTGATCAAATATTGATTTGATAGTAAAATATTTTGGTCTTCTACATGGCACCTGAACACTGTCTATTCAGTCAAGAATGTCCATGTGGGCAACCAATGGGTATTCGATTGTATCCATCCAATTGCTAAATCATTTACCTTGCCAGAATCCAAGAAAACTGGCTATAGGGTTGTTTCAGATAGCTGCATGGCCAAATATCAATGCTAGTACCAACCCCAGATTTCAGTGATGATCACAGCAAGATCTAAACTTTGCCCAAAAGTTGCTGTAGTACAACTCCAGAATGATTGGAAATGTGGTCCAGTAACCACAGTGATTGTTACAGCAACACCGTCCAATAAAAATGCCCACCAGGGCCACCATTGTCCCATGACCTTCTCTTCTTGGTTTCACACTATGACTGCCCAAAAACATAATATAATTTTTGATTTATCTCTGTCTTCACACAACATTTCATTATTATTTTTTTAATTATTTCTTACCATTTGATTTTGTTCCATTAACGTTAAATACAACAGTCATGGGGAGGTGTAAAATATTAGAATTATTTTAGTCAACATTGGGCCTTTAATAAAATACACACACTTATAAATAACAATATTAGCTCTATATCAGGGGTTATTTCTGTGGGTGATGTTAATTCATGTGTCAGGATAACTACAGAGGTACATACAGTAAATAGATCAATTATAGTTATTCAGTTTTTACTGTAAAATATTTAACACACATTTATAAATATGCCCTTAACCTGATAAATACATATTTCGCGCATACATTCCTCTATGTGCCTGAAGGACTCTCCTTGTGAAATCACATTTATAGCATTACAACAAGCAACAATACCCCTTGGTTGCCTGAAAGCCTCTCAGAATTGGTGCAGTATCTGAGTCATCTTCCTGAAATGTGATTGTCAGAGAAGAGTTTGCTATTTGGGCGATGGCATTTGCACTAAATGAATTTCTGAAGATGTACAATCTGCTGGAAGTCTCTTGTTGGCCACTGAGTCATCTTTGCAGATGGTGTTTGTGATGATTTCTTTGCTCCTCTTTAATCCTTTCTTTATACTTAGCATAACTTCAACCCAACATGGTTGCTGGACAACAGGACTAATGTGTGGACGTTCTTCCAGGCACCCAAGGGGAATATATCTAGCATACATGGGGGGGGGGGATTTTATATCTTTGAAGACCAGAAGTTTTAATAAATATAGCTAAGGGGCCGATTCACTAACTTCGAGTGAAGGATTCGAAGGTAAAATACTTCGAATTTCGAAGTTTTTTTTGGGCTACTTGGACCATCGAATGGGCTACTTCGACCTTCGACTACGACTTCGAATCGAAGGATTCGAACTAAAAATCGTTTGACTATTCGACCATTCGATAGTCGAAGTACTGTCTCTTTAAAAAAAACTTCGACCCCCTAGTTCGCCATCTAAAAGCTACCGAAGTCAATGTTAGCCTATGGGGAAGGTCCCCATAGGCTTGGCTAACTTTTTTTGATCGAAGGATAATCCTTCGATCGTTGGATTAAAATCCTTCGAATCGTTCGATTCGAAGGATTTTATCGTTCGTTCGAAGCAATTATCCTTCGATCGTTCGATCAAACTATCTGCGCTAAATCCTTCGACTTCGACATTCGAAGTCGAAGGACTTTAATTCCTAGTCGAATATCGAGGGTTATTTAACCCTCGATATTCGACCCTTAGTGAATCGGCCCCTAAGTCTTATAAATGGCAAATCATTTGTGAGATGACTCTTTTGTTTTAACACCAGTGCATGAAAAGTTCTACTTTTGCCTGCAGGAGTATATGTCCATAAACATCTTTAAATTAAATTAAAATCCACTATGACCTTTGAAAGGCACACAGTACAGATCCCATATTAGTAAAAAGTGTATCATGTTCTGCAGTATCAGATAAAAATACCCACATTCAACACAATCACTTGGTCACTTGCTTCAATGCTAGTTGCAACCGGTCCTTCATCTGTTGTTTATAATGAATACATTGTGGAAACCAATTCTCCTCTAATACTTCATCTTAGGGGATCTCAGGGGATTCATCTTAGGCGGGAGACTCCAACATTTTTTACCCTTGATACCCATGACCATCATTAATAGTTGGGGAGAAACACAAGCATGAAAAATGTTCCTTGGTAGTGTAAAATAAGTGCTGTGATTGGCCATTTGATTGTCCCTATGTGGACTGGCAGCCTACAGAAGGCTCTGGTTGGCAGTACACTTGTTTTTTTTTATGCAACCAAAAGTTGCCTGCAACCAGGAATTCAAAATTAAACCTGTTTGAGGCTACTGGGAGCAACATCCAATGGGTTGGTGAGCAACATGTTGTTCATGAGCCACTTGGGGATCACTTGTCTTAGGTGATCTCAAGGGATCCAGTCTTATGCCCCCTGCCATTAGAGAGTCAAGCAGAGTTGGAAAATAGACTAGGAATGCACCAAATCAAATATTCTGTTTGGGACTCCAATGTGGCAAATGATTTCAACCAGACCAAATCCAAACCCTTAAAGTCATATGGATTTGAAACTTTGGAAACTGAACCCAACACATGTTGTTCCCAGATGCATTGTGACATTTGAGACTGGCACACTCGCTTACGTTCTTTGTGGCTTGGGTGCAGTCCTTCTCTCAGGTTTGTCCCATTTCCAAGTTGGCTTCTGATTTTCAAATGATCCAGGCACTTACGATTGTTTGCTGCCTGAAGTGACTTTTTAACTTGTCTTCATTTTCCTTTTTGGTCTCATTATCACCAGTGTTAGTCCTCTCTCCTGTGGGTCCTCTGTTGGCATCACCCTCTGTTGGCATCACAGTAGTGGTGACCCAAAAAGGGTATTGATTAGTGATGGGCAAATTTATTCGCCAGGCATGAATAAATTCGCTAAACGGGCGCGAAAATTTGCTGGCGTTTCGCGAATTTCACACAAATTTTTCGACGCAAATTCTCCCATCACTAGTATTGATGAAGACCAGTGACTGCAGAGCTACTCCCACTTTGTGCATGAGTTGGGCTATTGCCAATAGTCATTTCTGGGTACTTCTGGGGACTTAAATTTTAATATTTTGTTTTAATGTTGCAAAAAACCTTTTTCTATTAGCATACATTTTTTCTGAGTCTGCCTCACACGCTGCAGTTATTCTTTTTTGTAAATCGACTATTCCATATTTATAACTCATATTCACACAAAGGTTGTGAGCCCTTCTTCTTTTAATTAATGCACTTTAAAAGACGTAGGCTTGATTTCCCCACTGAAACTAATAATTTTTTCCTCCAAGGAAGGCTTTTTCTGTGTGGGATTCTAGCAGGGCATTCATTTCATTAAGGAGCTCCGCAATGTCACCTGCCTTTCTTTGACTGAGAAGTCTTTGATTTCGTTCTGTTAATTGTTCTGTCTTTCATCATAGTCTTCCCGTTTCCTTGAGGCATTCCCTCTGTTAGACTGAGACAATTATTATTTAGCTGCCTCACATATGGGCTTTTATACTAGCCTTCTGCTAATTGCTCCTGTGTCCTCCTGTCAGTTGCCCATCAAAAGAAGACTTATGCATATTGCATAAGTTGAAGATGACTTCAGGAGTCTACGCTAGTTTTTTTTCATTTCAACATGGTCGAGAACAAGTCAAATAGTCATCCAGAATATTTATATGCCTAATCACTTGATTATTATTGTGAAGAAAAGATGGTGCCCACACAAAGAAACCAGTGGTCTTCTTGCCAACATAACTCTTCATTTGCAGATTACAATTATACTTAAACATCTCAATGCAAACTGCAACACTGGCCATAAGGTCCCAGTGAATGTGAAGATGGCTCGTTCCAAAGCAATGAATAGAGGTGTCTAGTATGAAGGCCACAAGAATGAGATTGGGAAGGGAATGCTCTTTTGCTGCTACAGATATTCCATGAAGCCAAGTCTAAAGGTCAGTTAGGGGGTGATCACATATTCTTTAAATTAAAGCAGGAAAACTAAAGCAAACCAACAGGCCCATTTTCCTGAGATATAGTTACAAGTTAAACATTTGGCAGTTAAAGGGCACACAAATACACCATAGGAAAAATAGATAATTTGTTCATGTACAGATCTTTGCAATGGATAAAGAACCCAACATATTACTTACCATCACCTTACCTGTGTGAGGAGTTACCCTGGTGGTCTAGCGGGGCGGCAGGACGCCAGCCACGCTGACCCTTCGCTCTATGGCGCGCCGTGCACACTTCCGGGTTTTGACACGTCGTGAGCATCATGACGTTATTAGTTTGGAACAAATTTTGAATATTTAAAGGGGCTTTCTGCTCTAACTCATTGTCCGTTCTAGGTTTTACTTGCTAGTTTCCTTGGTGTGATTTCTCGTGTTTTGATTCCTGCCTGTCTGATTACTCTGAACTTTGCCAATATTGACCCTTGCCTGCCTGACTATCTTGAACTCGGATTATCCTGATCCTTGCCTGCCTGACTATTCTGATTCTACCAGTTTTGACCCTTTGCTGCCTTTGTGTCACACTTGAGAAAGGGTCCTTGCTGACTCGAAGAACATGTTGTGAATTTTGAAATAAAAGTTTTGCAGCACAGTACTGTGGATGCTTTGCGGACTCCTTCATATAACGTGTATTGATGATTTTTTTGGTCTTTACGGTGTGACCCAATTAAGAAGATGAGCCCATTTAATACAAGTTAAGGGAAGCGCTGGAAAAATTGCATAGGATTAATATAACGACCGTGCCCCTTTGCTCGTCCAGAATCCTTGTTTGGCTCCTCTCTTAGTAAGACCTGGCAGCATCCAATTAACTGAGGGCTCCTCTCGAAGTGAAAGGCGGCTGTTAAAGGCAGAAGCAAGAGCCAAGACCAGGGAGCCCAGCACCGGTTCTGGATTAAGGGTGCAGATCGTGACAACCTGCCTTTGGCAAATGGTAAGTAGAGGGTTCCCTTGCACCTGGTGGTTCTGTCTTCATAGGGGTATGCCAGAGGGACACCCAATTGCCAAGAATATAGTTTGAAACAGTGGATGCTTTTTGCCTAAAGACCCCAACTGCTCTCCTGGGTAGAACACTGTTGCATCGTTACTCCTCACCTCAGCTGGGCCCATGCAGAAATAATGGAGAAATGGTCTCCAAGACGAAGCACAACTCTCAATATATTTACTTTGACAAGGAGACTTGGGTGAATGTGTTTTTTAAACCAGAAACAGTAGATTGATTTAACAGAAAAGTTCTTATTCATTAAACTAAATATTAAGGCCATAATAGCACATCAAACACTAAGTTCACAATGAGTATTACTCACACCACAGGTGTCTGCTCTTGGAGTAGCAATTCCTCAAAGGGTCCTCCATGCACTAATGCACTAACGTTTCCTATACATTTCCCTACAACTTGGTGAGTGTCCAACTTGGGGAACTACCCTGCATAAAGCCTCCTGGATGGAGCACAACGCTGCTCTTAGTAGCTAGCCCTGTCTATCTAACAGTTCTAGAGTGTACTATAAAAGTGTCCCTCATTAACAGGGTCCCTTATCCACAACTAAGGCTTTGGTTACCTTCAGACATATGTAGGTGCACTTCCTCACAATACGGTTAGTAACTCCTTTGCATCAACTACAGGGTAGTAGGGATGGTCCTGATTTTAGATTCCTGTTGCACCTGCAATTAAGTTTGGGATGCCGGTTTTAAGCACCCCTATTCTCTCCAAACAATGTGCATGTTACAGTGCATCTATTCTGCCTCAATATTTGTCTGTATACTGTGTGTAAACCTATGACAACATATTTGTACCCCCTTTAGTACATTCTTTCTACCTTTGAACACTAAAAGCAGAACCATATCTGGCCTTCTGATGTTTGATTAAAAACATTGATTCATTGATTATTAATAATAGACTAGAAGCTTGTACATGATGGAAACTACGCTGCATCAATCCATATTGGTGGCAAAATAATCTCTTTGGATTTATTTAATGTTTAAATGCTTTTTAGTAGACTTAAGTTATGGAGATCCTGGTCCGGATACTAGATCCCATATCTCTTTCGATATGAATATATTTATGTATATACACCCAGGTAAGCAGCTAATTACTTATGTAACTTTTTATTGCAGAAGTAGGTGAGTGTTGCTGGGAACCTGCTAAGGTAACCCCATAGGGTTGCTTCAGACAGATCTGGAGCAACCTTCCTGACAATATCCTTAAGGAGTACTTTTTTTTTATTTTCTAGGCAGTTTTTCCAGTTATCTTTCCTTTTATCATCTGTGCATCCTCCCCTAACCCCACTATATACAATCCAACCGTTCCTTGCTTATTTTTCACAAAGCTGTGGGAGTCATCATACTACTTCCCTTGGCAGAGGAATTCTGCTAGACCTCAGTCAATTGACCACCACAATGTTTCAAAATTAATCATCCTGTTGTGTTAAAAACTGTCAAAAAAAAAAGCTATTTTGCGGCAGCAGATTTTATCCTTTAAGAGCTTTAGCACATGGTCAGATTCAGGGGGGATTTAGTCGCCTGGCGACTAATCGCCTCTTCTACGTGGCGACAATCTCCCCAAACTGCCTTCCCCCTGCATTCTGCCTGCTAAAATGAAAAATCGCCTGCGGCAATGCACTCGCGGCACTTCGATTTCAAAGTCGCCCGAAATTTCCTCGTGAGGCCTTGA